>NC_081562.1:107692256-107994063 GCF_022355385.1 Mustela nigripes
ACTTATTACCAATGTCTGTATTGATTAGGTCCCTAGCCTTCGGTACTGCCTCTTGTTCTTTTTTTTGTGGTGAATTTTTCCGTCTTGTCATTTTGTCCAGATACGAGTATATGAAGGAGCAAGTAAAATACTAAAAGGGTGGCAACAACCCCAGGAAAATATGCTTTAACCAGATCAGAAGAGATCCCAAATCGTGAGGGGGGAGAAAGGGGATAAAAAGAAGTTTAAAAAAGAAGAAAGAAAAAAAAAGAAAAGTAAAGAAAAGAATTAAAAAAAAAACAAATAAAGAAAAATATAAAAAAGAAAAAATATATATTAGATAAACTAGTTAAAAAACGTTAAAAAAGAAAAGGGTAAAAGTTAAAAAAAAATTTTACCACAAGGCGAGAAAAAAAAAAACAAAAAATGAAAAAGAAAAAAATTAAATTAACTGCAAGACTAAAAAAAATCACAGGGAGAAAGCCATGAGTTCCGTGCTTTGCTTTCTCCTCCTCTGGAATTCTGCTGCTCTCCTTGGTATTGAAACCGCACTCCTTGGTAGGTGAACTTGGTCTCGGCTGGATTTCTTGTTGATCTTCTTGGGGAGGGGCCTGTTGTAGTGATTCTCAAGTGTCTTTGCTCCAGGCAGAATTGCACCGCCCTTATCAGGGGCCGGGGTGAGTAATCCGCTGGGGTTTGCTTTCAGGAGCTTTTGTTCCCTGAGCGCTTTCCGTAGAGTTCCGGAGGACAGGGATACAAATGGTGGCCTCCTGGTCTCCGGCCTGGAGGAGTCGAGAGCCCAGGGTCCCACTCCTCAGTGCGCCCTCAGAGAACAGCGCCTAGTTACTCCCGTCTGCCTGACCTCCGGCCGTGCTCCCAGCTCACTGAGCCTGCGACTGGTTCAAGGTAACACCGAGCTGTGAGCTTACTGTCGGCTCTGTCTCTGTAGCCGCTTTCCCGTTCCAATACCCGCAAGCTCTGCGACACTCAGACACCCCCGATCCTTCTGTGACCCTGCGGGACCTGAGGCCATGCTGACCCCACGTGGGCTTTGTCCCGGTTTAGCCTCTGTAGCGATGTCCCTCAGCGGAACAGACTTTTAAAAGTCCTGATTTTGTGCGCCGTTGCTCCGCAGCTGGCCGGGAGCCCCTCCCCCCGGGGTCTGTCTTCCCGTTGCTTTGGATTCACGTCTCCGCCAGTCCTACCTTTCAGAAAGTGGTTGTTTTTCTGTTTCCAGAATTGCTGTTCTTCTTCTCTTCGATCTGCCGATGGATTTTCAGGTGTTTGCAATCTTTAGATAAGCTATCTAGCTGATCTCAGGCTAGCTGAAGTAGTCTCAGCGTGCTACTTCTCCGCCATCTTGACTCCTCCTCCCCCAAATATTTTATTTTTAAGCAACATCTACACCCAATGGGCTCGAACTCATGACCCTAAGATCAAGAGTCGCACACTCTATACCCAGGGAGCCAACCAGGCGCCCGTGTGTTTTTATCCTTTGTAAACATGTGAAAGAGTTTCTGAGCCATCCTAGAGGATAGGTTTAGATGGGGAGGGTGCTGGAGAGAGGAAAGTGAGAAGAGGCAAAGTTGTGAAGTTGGAAGGGACCATAGCTTAGCTTAGTAATCAGCTTTGCTGGGCAGGGGACAGCAGAGAACTCTGCAAGACACATGGATGCATTGAGGAGTCAGCATGTGGCCCAGACCAGAGGTGTTGGGGCATTTAGAGGGTAGAGGCAGTGTGTGGACTGGAGGGATCTGGGCAGACTGCCCAGGGAGGGTCAGAGGGAGGCTGGCAAGTCTTTTGCATAGTGGTTAAGAGCTCAGCCTTTGGGGCGCCTGGGTGGCTCAGTGGGTTAAGCCACTGCCTTCTGCTCGGGTCATGATCTCAGGGTCCTGGGATCGGGTCCTGCATCAGGCTCTCTGCTCAGTGGGGAGCTTGCTTCCCTCTCTCTCGCTGACAGCCTCTCTGTCTACTTGTGATCTCTCTCTGTCAAATAAATAAATATAATCTTAAAAAAAAAAAAAAAGGAGCTCAGCCTTTGCAGTTTGCTTTCTCAGCTCTGTTCTTTACTAGCTCTGGGGCCCTAGCATGATACCTAATTGCTCTGAGGCTCAACAACAAAATGGGGATAATAATGCCTCTAAATACAGTGACTGGTACTGTGTTTATGCTCTCATTACTGCCTCTCAAATGGCAAGGAAGGGGAAGAGCTATGTGTTAGGCATTAAGTCAGAATGAGCAGGGCAAGGTCTCAGAACACACAGAAATCTGGTGTGAAGTCGTTGGCATTCCTGGGTTTGCAAACAAGGAGGCCAGCAGCTACTCCCAAGAAAGCTGAGGCCCCAGGACAAGTTTCTTGATTTCCTATTTCCTAAGCATCAAAGAAAATGATAGCACATATTTCAAAGTTGCATTTTAAATATATGAAATATGAAAAAGTCTCAGGCATGGTGTCTGGCACAATAGGAAGGTCTCAGTAAATGGCTGCCATTGCCATTATTACTTGGCGTCCATCCCTTCAGAGGCTCCGGAGCATCTCTGTGCAGGTGAAGTCTCCTGGCTGGGAGTCCGAGGCCAGGGAGCAGGGATGTGATTCAGGGAGTAGGAGCTCTGTTGCTGGGGTTTCTGAAGGGGCACGAAGAGGAAGGAGAGGAGAGGGACTGCCTGCTTGTACCCCTGTCCCCTTCCTTCCTCTGTCACCTTCCGAGCTGCCTCCACAGCCTCTCCCTCACTGGTTTGCCCTGTACACACCTGGACTTGATGACAAACTTTTTCTCTAGGTGTCTCTCATTTCCCTCATTTCCCAGCAGGGTTGGTGTCCAGTATTGCCTCTCCGCTCTCAATAGACCTCAGGTGCCTCGCCCTGGAAACTAAAGGGATGAAGGAGGGTAGTAGGCCAGTGCCCCTGGGCCTTGTCAACTGAGATCTGAGAGCACTTGCCCGTGGTTGCCTTGTTGCATTTGATTTCTGGTGTCTGGCATATTGCACGTGCATGTTGACTGAATCATTTCTTGTGCCTGCTTTGATGGTATCTTGTCCCCTCAAACTGCAGGAGGCAGAACCTTTGACATCCCCCAGAGACAAGTCCACATGGGGTTGGGGATCTGGATGGCAAGATGGGCTCATGCTCTACCTTCTGGTGCCTACTTCCCACGAGCAACCCCAAGCCTAGCCTCTCCAGAGGTGCCAATTTTAGGGTCAGGGTTTCCACAAGCCCACAAATACCACTTCCTCCTCTTTTCCCAGTGCTCATGAAAGCCCACAGCTGTGATGCATCCAGCAGATTCTGAAGCCGTGAAGTCAAGGCTCTTCTCATCCCAGACACCCCATCGCCCTCACCTCAGGAATGGAATCTGACAGTTGAGGTCTGGAGTGGTGAATGAGAGGCGAGGGTGTGACCTCAGGGATGGGGGAGGTGCCCTGGCACTGCTCAGCATACCACGAACACAGTTAGTTGTCCATTAGTCCCCACTCTGGGATAGGACTAGAGGCTGAGTGCACCTGAGCCCTCCGGGGCTTTCTAAACCAACAGTCAGCTAATGGAGGCAAGAAGAACATGACGGCTGGCTTATTTCCTTATTTCTAGACCCAAGTGAGTAAGTAGCTCAGAGCTTCTGCTCTGTGCCCGACTCAGGACTCCACCATAGCTCAGGCCAGGGGCTCACCACCCACGCTGGATCCTGGGCCGACAGGTGGGGACAGAGAGTGGGGTTAAGGTGCTGTAAGAGAGGCCAACGTGGGAGGCCCGGGGGAGCTGAAGGAAAGTGCCAGGCGGCAGGGAACAGTGGTTTCCATGAAGGCATGACTCCCCTGTGCTGGGACGTGTGTATACAGGGGGCAGGAGCTGCATACACGTGCCTGGTGGGAAAGTGTCCAAGTGCTTTCTCACCAACACAGAGTCTAGGCTCTAAAGGATATGGGGCTTGGAAGGCAAGAGGGTCTAGAGGGAGGAACACCAAACAACTCCTGCTGGAGGAGAGGGGAAAGGTGACTACCTCCAGGACCCCGGCCTGTGGGGCCAAGTTTGTGTTCATACCCACAGTCTAGTACACGTGGACTGTCAGCACTGGAAAACGTCAGGCGCTTCCTCCACCCACCCCAGCCCTGCCTGGTATATGTTGGCAGATACGGCCCAGGGGAAGCTGTGAGATGCTGGCTCTGACCCAGCTTCGACTCAGTGCCTGCAATGGGCTTAACAACCAGTCTGGGATTTCCAGTATTACCTTAGCACTCTGGACCTTTCTCTTGAGTCAACAACCAACCGTTGCCACTGAGGCTCCCAGTTAGGGACTCATAGCAGGCTTTCAGGGGGCTGACTTAGGCCCTTAGGCCCAAAGGGCTAGAGAACCCAGAATGTCCCATTCCAGAGTCTGGATTTGGTCAGAATGGGGTCCAGGAGCAGGAAGCAGACAGGAGTTTCCTGGGGAAGGTGGGCTGACTCTGCCAAAGAGCTGGGTCCTCCATTGTTTAACGCCAGGGCTGGCCAGGTCATGTGCTCCTTACAATCTCCTTTGCCTTGTGGCTGCTCTTCCTGAAGTTAGCTCACTGACTGTTGGCTGAATCCCACCAAGCCAAGGGAAGGGCGTGGGGGCCCCAGAGTGGAGTAGGGGCCTGGCCATGATTGGTCTGAATGTTTTACATGGCAGTTTGTCAGAGGGAGGGATATTGAGGAAGAGGGAAGATCAGTGTTCAGAATTCTGCTCAAAGACGCAGGTGAAGAGTGCCATGTGGCAGAGCGTATATGAAATTGGGTGTTGTCTGAGGGGAGGGCCGTGACTCTCACTGCGATGGATCCAGGCACACCGGAGCTGGAGCTGGGCTTGGAATCACGAAGGCAAGAGATACCTGCCTCACGTCACAAGAAGTTTCTGGTTCTTTGTTCCTACGCTGGCTTTCTGGCATCCAACCCAACCCTGTGATGTCCTTTCCTGCCAATGCCACACTCAGCTTCAGATGTCATCACTCACTTCCAGGACAGCAGACTTAGAGCAGCTGCTGCCGGGCCAGCTCCTGTCATGGGCACAAGGCTAGGAGCACCTCCCCCACCTCCCGGGTCACCAGCACATCTGCTTGTGGGTGGGGGCCCGGGTTACACGTGGAGGGGAGCGCTTCCGTGTGGCTCTGGTGAATGGTGTGCCACTGTGACTCAGCAGCCACAGAGGGACAGGCATAGGGCCCACTAAAACTCTGAGCACTCGGCATCTCTGATTTCTTCGCAGCCCCACAAACACTTCACGGGGCAGAGAGTGAAGGTGACTTTCTCATTTCAAGTGTAGATAATAGGTTTGGGGAGCCACATCCAAGTTCAGCCAGCCAGGCAGTGGCCATGCTCAGCCAGACACCAGAACGGACTCCTGGTCCAGTGCTCGTTTCACACAGCCACGTGGCCTCCAATCAAGAACTTTCTCCTGGTTGGAGGTGGGGGAAAGAAGGGGTTAAGACTCTTGGGATCACCTTTAGAGGAGCGTAAGGGAAAGGGGAGGGGGCTAGGGAAGACCACTGTATTGGCTTGGTGGGAAAAATGGATGGGAAATGTTTTCAACAGCAGACCTCTCCAAATCCACGGGACCAAGAATATTCATAGCGCTGCTATAGACACCATTTGCTGTGATGAAAACTACAGCAGACTCTCCCCGGCTGAACTTAGTTATGGGCTCTCAAAGCCAAGATCAGTTCCTAGGCCCGTGAAGGCCCAAACACATCTGTTAATGTTTAAGCCCTTCTCAGTTGCCAGGTCCAGGGGCACAGCCTCACCTCAGCTGAAGGAGACTTGTCAGTATTCTTGTCAGCCACCACCCCCTGGAGACAAGCAGGCAGCTGCTCCTGCTATCATGGCCCAATCCACAGAGAGTCTCTGTTCTCCCCCAGGGTCCTTGGAGAATACCTCTCCAGGGAGAAGGAAGTATGGAGTTTGGGGTAGGAGGCCTGAAAATCCCGTTGTTTCCACTTGCTTTATACAAGAAGTTCTTCACTGACTTCAAATTTTTTTGTTTTTTTTTTAGTTTAATATTTTATTTTTAAGTAATCCCTATATCCAATGTGGGGCTTGAACTTACAACCTCAGGATCAAGAGCTGCACGCTCCACTGAGTCAGCCAGGTGCCCCTGGCCTAGGTAGGAGCAGAATGTACGTACTCCCCAGGCTGGGTAGGCAAGGGGACCAGGCTGCCAGGCTGCCCACCCTGGAGAGGCCAATAGGCACCCCCCCCTTCAGTGCCATCCAATTCATTCTGCTGATTAAGGCCTCCTCCAGGGTCAACCCACCGATGCCCTTCTCCTTCATCAGGTTCCTAGTTTCCTGATCATGGAGCTAGGTTTTGAAGCCATGTCTTCTTTTTATTGCCCTTAAGACCCCTCCCATCCTACCTTCTCCAACAGCAAAGGTACCCTTTCTCCATTAGGCACCCCCCCCCACCACTGTGCTTCAGCAAAACTTCCCATGCTCACCCAGAGATGAGAAAGCAGATGTTGGGGGGCGGGGAGGGGCAAGTGCGATCCTCAGCTAGGGCAGAAAGACAATTTTTCTGTTTGCTCTTTTCTTTCAAGATACATAGTAAGATCAAGGGAAAGAGAGGCAGGAATATTCTCCTGTTTTTTTTTCCAATCCAAACAAAATTGTGGGGGGCAGGTAGAAAGACTGGAGCGGGATGGGGTGGGGTGGAAGGTAGGGATGAGTGGGAGGAGATAGGAGGAACAAGCAGCAACACAGCTCACCGCCCTCCCTCCACCCCACCCCCATAAATACGAGCCCCGCCAAAGGACAGGCTAGGAGGGGGGCACCTCAAGGAGGGAAGAAATGATCCTCTTCCACACAAAAGAAAAAAACAATGACTGACTTTATTTTGGTTGTTGGCCACAGGAGTGCAAACAGCTGGAGGGTAAATGTGCACTCCCCTACACAAAACTGAAGAAAAGTTACTACTTGTTTCCCTCGTTCCTTCCCACTCTAAACTTCATGAACAGGGTGGGCATGGCTCTTCACACACAGAGGCCTGAACTCAGTGTACACATCGACGTCAAGCCCTGCAGTCAGTGCGGTGGGCACACCCCTCTCCCCACTTTCCTCCGGCACGGTGTTGCAGAAGACTTGTCTTTTCTTGATGCTTCTTCCAAGTATCTTCCCATAGGAAAACTTGGCAGGGTCCTGGATCTGCTCTCTGCATCTTCCAGGAACAGGGGCCCAGGCCATGGTGGGGTGATTCACTCAGAAGAGACACTCACTCTGGGGTGAGTTAAGGCTCTACCAACTCTGATCCCCTGGGCTGTAGATGAGGCATTAGGGAAAAGAGGGGGTCTCCCCAAGTTGAGTGCTGGTTTTTCCCCACGGTATAAGGCACCAAATGCTGACCCAAGGCCAGCATCCTTCAGCCTCAGGCATGGCCTTCCCCACCCAGATTTTTATAGGTGACCTTAACAGGTGATGAAGACTTGAGACATTAATTACTAGGGCCAGAAACAGTATTCTGTCCGAATAGGGAGGATGGCACCAAGTAAGTCTGGCCCTGGTTACATTTTAAAAATGGTACTTAATTCTTTAAATACAGATTTTAAAAAACTGTTAAATAAAATGCAGCTGGGGAAAGGGGACTGTTGGCTGTTAGGTGCTGCTTGTGTTTTTTTCCCACAGGTAAGACCTGGCATTCAAGCTCTTGGGGAGACAACCTGAAGGCCACAGTGCCTAAACTTGAGTATTCTGCCGGGCCTTTTTGCTAAGAAACATTCACTTTCTCATTGCTTGGTGTGCCAGCTGCCTCTGGTCATGTATGAATGAACCCTTGTTCTTTTGGCTCTCAATCAGCATTGTAACACTAACATAACCTAGCCTTTACCTGGATGAATTCCTTATCCTTGATAATGACTCTGGAAGACCAGGGACCCACGACATGTCCCCTGGAGCCCTTGCGGGGAGAGTAGGTTTGGTGGAGCTACCTTAAGATGAAGGTGGAGGTGGAGGTGGCTGGTGGCTGTAGGAGGCAGGAGGGAAAAGGCAGGGTGTCCCCCTGAGCTGAGAGTGCTGGTTTGTTCCCAGTAAGGCACTGAGTGCTGACTCAGGCTCAGCATTGTCCAGCCTCAGGCGAGCACCCCTCAGTGGCCCAGCTGAAGGTTCTGTGAACATTGCCTGTCTATAGCAACTGTACTGTGTAAGATAAGTTCCTGAGAGCAAACAGAAGGTTCAGCCCAGCATTCTAAGTAACTAAAAATAAACGCACAACTCTGTTGGCTCACCAGATAGATGTGAGATGAACTTGGGTAGGAAGGAGATAGCCCCTAGAGGAGCTGGGACTGCCTTCCTTCAATATTAGTTACTATCAAGAAAGGCGTCTGTCCATCTACAAAAGCCCTGATTCAAGAATCTCAAACCCTTCAATGTTTTGCCCTCCCATGGATCCTGTGGGCTGGTTAACAAGGAGGGAGGACCCACCAGTTAAATGATAAGCCTCAGGCTTCCTCTGAAGTCAGAGAAGAGACAGGAACGAGTCTCATGTCTGAATGCTAACCTTAATCTTGTCTAACTCCCTTTCCTTACCGCTCTCTCACGTGTGGACAGACACCAGCAACCTCCTTCTCATCTCACAAGCTGTGTGAGGCAGCGCCACACCTGCACTGGGGACTCCAAACGCCCCTTCCCCTGGGTCTGGTGGAATGCTCCACCTGCCTACTTCAGAGACCGGCCCATGAAACCGAGGTCTTTCATGCTCCAGGCTAGTCCTTTCTGGGTTCAAAGGCTTAAATCCAGCCTTCTTTAGAGCCAGATGTCCACTCTGGTTCAGAAAGGCCATGCTGACCATGAAAAGGAAGGTGCTCGTGTGTGTGCACGTGCGTGTGAATCGTGCGTGCACTGTGGGACACTGTCTCCTCTTCCACTTAGGTCTCGGTAACAGGTGGCTTCCCAGGCAGAGGCAGCTGGCACACAGGGCCTACCCACAGAAGTGAGGACTCCAGGCTCCCTGTTTGAGCCCCACCTGCAAGAAGACCTCAGGGCGGGGAACACAAGGAGTGGGACTGTCACAAAATGCTACCTGGTGAAGCTCGGCAGCGACAGGAGATCCATCTGGGAGTGTCCATGAAAGGCCTGTGTGACCCTGGGCACCTGGTTTAACAGGCTCTTTGTTTTAGCATCTGAGGTGCAGCTCTGTCCCCCGGGCTGATGTCTCAGCTAAGAGGATTTTCTTACCCTCTTCACTGAGCAATGCTGGGGGGTGGGGGCGGAGAATCTTCTGAGCAGGTAACCCAACAGGAGAAGGTGATTCTCCGAAAGAGGGCCAGTCTGGCCAGCTCATCAAATAAAATGGCACATTCTCTCCGTTTGCCATTTTTCACTCTGATTCCTAAGAAGGGACCAGGAAGATTCAGGGTTCAGGAGGGATTGCGGAGCAATAAGACCTGGTTGTTTCTTGGAAGGAAAGAGAGGATGTGCTTCTGCGGTGGCACTTGCGTGGAGGCTTGGGCAGTCTTTCTGGTTACCTGCCTAAAACTAGCAATCATCATCTCCTGCCACCTGGGGCTGCTGTGAACTGTGGCCAAATCCTGCCTGTTTCCAGCTCTAATCAAAGCCCCTCTGAGGAACAAAAGGTGACTGAGATCAGCACAGGTGATGACTACTGAATTCCAGCCTTCCCCAAGGCATAGGGCTATGGCATGTACCATAGCCACACAATGTTCACTTGAGCTAGTTCTGTCTTTTCTGCCTGAGATGTCCACGTCTGTGTTAGAGAGAGATAGCTGGCAAAGCTGAAAGGCTCTGGGAACCAGCTTCCATGGCAGTTGGCTCTAGGCTGGACAACCCTCACCTCCACCCATTTATTGCCATTTTGTCTCTCCCTGCTGCCGTTACTGCGCCAGAGGGAGACATGTGCCTTTGGGATTAGCTGTTGGGCGATGACAAAGTCATCACACCAAGGGAGGGGAAGAGCTGGAATGTGTCTCCATTTGGAGACAAACCCAAGAGGCTTCTTGTAGCCAAGAGAGAAGAGCTGGCCAGGATTGTTCCCTTTAATCTCTTGGGGATGATTCCAGTCCAAAGAAGGGTGATAGCATCTCTCTAAGACCCTATGCTGAATGTCCTCGTAGACACTGACACATCTAAATGATTAAGGCCCAGAGGCTGCTGACCCCATGCCACTGGGCTCCCTGGTCAGCTGTGTCAAAGGACAGAGGCCAGGGTGGCAGCAGGACTGGCAAGGAATGCTGCCAGGGGCACAGGACCACACCAACTTGAAGACTCTTGCTTTCACAGAACATGCTTCTTCTCTTTTAGAGGGTAACTGGGGCCTGGTTCTGAAGAACAGCGTCTATGACACTAAGTTGTTTTATGCATTTTCTCAAATGACAGCAGTTGATGGCTGAGCCATGATACTATGGAGTTGTGTTCTTTAAACAAGCTTGTACACACACTCATACATGTGCCAGACATCTAAATGACTTGAGTGGACACCATCTACCTGCAAAAGGCAGGTGCTGGAATGTGGAACTACATCCTGGCTCATGGCCAAGTCTGGTAAAATGACTTAAGAAATACACTCTGTATTTCTTTGAAAAACTTTTATTGCGCAGAAAATGGCCCATTCCCCTTTGCAGCTTGGTTATTACCACCTTTCAAATGTTTTCCTTTGAACTCTAACTCCTGCCCCACTGAAAAATTTCTTCTCTTCTGAAATGAAAAAGAATAACCTATCATTGCTGGTCAAAAGCAACTGGAAGATGGTTTCTGGGGGCAAAAGCCCAAAGACATCACTCAAACAGGGTGAGAACCCCACACAGAGGCCCACAGACTCAGGAATGGAGATGCCTGCTGCTTTCCCTCTGGTGATGGGGAGCTGGTTGCCCATCGTATCGGCCTTGTGTTTGGGCTCACTCAAACTCTGGCATTTCATTTCCTGCATCCCCTGCCTTGAAGGGGACTTCAGTCTGGGGAAGAACAGTTGCCTGGAGCTGCATGCGTTTCCAGAGTTGGAAAACATTTCATGCAGCATGTCACCAGGGTTCTAAAATAAACTGCAAACTAGTGGTTATAAAACGGGAGCTTTAAAGGAAAGGTGCGCTGCAAGAGCTGGAAGGAACACTGTGGAGAGCGGAGAACTAGGGCACATGTTGGAGGCTTGTGGATTTTAGAAGCTTCTCTGGAAGGTCTTCAGTCCCCTTTCTAGTAATCGCAGGTCACTGGGTGTGCTTCACAGGAATGCAGTAGTGTTAAGAGGCTAACCATCCCGGCCGGCAGTGGGGCGCACGGTCCCATGTGGCATTCCCACCACATGAGGCCACTAACAGCATCTCCCTGCGGCCCCATCCTGTAGCCGCCACTTGGCACAGCACTGCCTTGTTCTGGGGTTTGCAAAAGCCTCGAGGGATGGAGGCGGCTCTTTGGGGGGCTGGTCCAGTTCCGGTGGCATTCAGGAGACGAAGAGGGTTAGGGACAAGGCCACACAGGCCATGAAAGTCCTGTCTCAAGTTCAATTTTACCGGAAGGCTGAGGTTTAAAGGAAGAATCTAGAACACCCTCCTCTTGCCTTGTTAAGAATAAGAATAATTGTGGACACTCCACCTCATCGGAAAACAGGAAGCGAAGGAGTCAGAGCTGTGACGGTTGCTAGCAGCACCCCTCCTGCGTTTCCACAGGAGAGCCATGGCAGCTTTTGGACAAAGTGAAGAGTGAGACAGGTTCTCTGCTCCTTTGTACTAGGAATGAAGGTTCAAGTTGAGGCATGGTGGGGCTCCCATGGAAGTGCCAAGGTTGGCGCAGACACCTGATCTAGGCTGCCCTGAAGAGCTGCCAGGCCTCTGTTCGCCCTCCACCAGCCCCTCTCCACCAGAAGTCCACCAGAGGCCCCTTCCAGACTGGCCCCGCCCAAGCAGGAACCCTCCCTGGGCTGACTGCCTGTCAGTCACCAGGTCTTCCCCACTGTGGCTCTGTGAGCTAGCCGGATGATGTCGGTCTCTGGCTCAACTATGAGAAATGAGCAGTTTGACTCAAGGAGCCAGTTCCATGGTGTTCATTATCCCTGGCCTTCCATGAAGATAGGGTTACACAGGAGGTTTGGGGTGGAGTCAACTGTGAGAGACCAACCTCAATTCCAACATCTGCATCTCTGTCTGGTTGGCTATGAGGCTGGGCTGAGGGAATTCTCAGCAGCCAGATGGATTACAAGTCCTGGCACACACTGCCAGCCTGGAAAAGGGCTCACCTTTCATAATAAATGTGCTGAGGGGAGGTGAAACCCTGGCACTAAAACGGAGAAAAAAAAGTGGGTTCTTCAGAGCCAGGGTCAACAGGAAGAGGCAAGTGGCATCTGTGCCCTTTGGCCTGGCCTCCAACAGTGCTGAAATGTACCCTTAGACAAATGAGTGGTGCAGACACGAAGTTTGGTACCACAGTGAGGGTGGGCTGGGTGGAGGAGGAGGGGTGGACACCCAGTACAGGAGGGGACAGGAGAGCTAGGAGCAAGAACCCACGCAGGGGTCTCAGCTGCTCCCTGATGCCAACTGGGTCAGTGACACTCTGAAGAAGGCTAATAAATAGACGGCTGGGACAGTGTTCAGTCAGGTCGGGATGGGACCGTGTAGGTGGACGCGGCAGACACACCAGTCACTCCCACACCGGGTGCCAAGTGATCAGTGTCTCTAGTAAAGATATAAAAAGGAAGTTACTTCTTTTCAAGTATTAAAAAAATAAGTTAATTGACAAAAAGGGTCCGAAGCGGCTGAGCATCTTGCTAGGCTGACAGCTTCATCTCAATGTGCAAACACAGGAAAAATGTCAGGGAAAAAGATAATCTCCTACCCCAACGTGAGGCGCTGAACGGTAATGACGCCTGTCTGTCAACTGGGGGCTAGAAATGCAGGGCCTCATCCTGTCCCCCCAAATCAGTATTTTCCAGTGTGAAAATTGTTGTGAATTCAAAGCAGAATGCAGCAGTCCACAGGCCTCTCAGGTCAAAGCCAGAGAGAGGCCTGGGGCATCTGGCCATGAGGGGTCCAGTGTGCGGTGCAGGGGGCCGGGGGGCAGACCCCTCCTGGGTCCTCCTTACTTGCAACATGAATTCCAGAGCCAGCCCATCTCCAGCTTCCCCTGTGATGCTGGGGTAGGTGGTCACCTGAGGGCCACTGCCCCCCTCCCCGGGCTTGCTTCCCATCTTGTCCCCGTCATCGGGGTGTCCTCTTCATTTCTTTGGTGGTGCTTCAGGAAGCATGAAGAAGATTGCCGTCCCTTCCGCTCCGTGGAGGTGCACTCTGGTGGCTGTGGTTTTGACAGACAGCGAGCAGATTTCTTCTCTTGTCTCTTCTTGTAGAAGGAGGAGCACCAGCCACTGTGGAGCCTCGGGGAGCAGGCAGGTTTTCTTTATTCCCACTTCACGTGTCAAATATTCCTCTCTCTCACTGGAGCAGGGAGTCAGGGTGGGCCCCTTCCAAGGAGGCTGAGTCACCTCAGATAATCATCTTCAACTGGGGTTCCCCAGAGCATAGACCTTGACCCACTTTTCAAGAGGCACATAGACATTTGCATGTAAACTCCCAGGAGGTGCCAGGCCTTCTGAGAGATCTTTCATCTGGGTGGTTTGGAAGAACCCAGCCTGGGTCAGGTGGATGCCACAGACCAGCCAGCCGGAGCACAGCTGGAGCTCAGGACCAGTTCAGGCTGAAGCCCTTGGACAACATGACGGCTTCCAGGTCCTTGTCCTCTTCTTTTTCCCGGAGTCGCTGCTCCTCGAGCAGGGCCACGAGGGCATCTCTCTGTTCCACCACCTCCAGCATCTCGTTCAAGATCTTCTTCTCCTCTGACAACTCCTCCTCAGTTTTCAGGTGATCTGGGCAGTGGCCAAAGACATTAGGTCTCTAGGGCCAGGAGGCAGCAGGCCCACACCCAGCTTTCCCCGGTGGTCCCGAGTCCTGCTCCCCGCTTACCTTCCACTGCCATACGCTCCCGTAGTTCCTGCTGCAGTCGGCTCTGCCGGTCTTCCAGTTCCAGCTCCCGGGCACTGGCATTGGGGAAGGGAGGGGGGCGGGAGAGGGGAGGAGGAGAGGAGAGAAGGAGATAAGCATGTTGACTTGGGGGCCATATCTCCTCATCCCCTAAATTAGGAAGAAGCTGCACTCCTGCTGTGACAGGGGCTGAGCTGATGGCCCCCCTTGGCTGGGTCCCCACCCAAAGGCTACTCACAAGATCATCAACTCCGACTCATAGCGCACCATGGCATTTTTCTCTTGCACCAACTTGAACCACTCCTGCATCAGCTTGGGGTCATCTTTCTTGCCCATGCCTGCCAAGAGAGAGGGTGCGTCAGGTGCAGCAAGCGTCTGCCGTCTTCCCCGGCCGGCAGGAGTCATCACACAGGGGCAAATGTGCAAAGAGAGCCGAGCAGGATGCTGCCGGAACACTCCCAAGCCAGGTCCAAAGTTTGCCTACAGCCATGGAAGGGGGGCGCGGTGCCCCAGAGTCTAATAGAGTCTGTGCTCTCCACCTCTCCTTCCCAGGCCCAGCCCACACCCCCCCAGGAACCTGATTCCAGCCTGTCTGGACCCCTCCTGCTCAATGGATTGCTCTTGGTAGGTCTGAAGTGCTTTGTCCTCTCTTTACCCTTTTTCCCCACTCATTTCCTATCTGTATGGTACTAGCTGGGTACTAGATCTGCTTTAAGAAAAGCAGTCTCGTGAACCAGGCAAATGCAAGTTTATAAACTGCACTTACCCCTCCTTTGAAAGTACCCTCACTGACCCAGCTCCTGCCCCTGTCTGGGCCACTGGTACTGATGTCTGCCTGTTTCTTTAGTTCCTGGTTAGGGAGATGGCTTTTCTCAAATTGTGGCTTTATTGGGCTTCCTGACAAACGCTCCCCTGAGGAATCCTGCATGGTAAATGCAGTAGTACCTCCCAGGATGGCTGTCAGGCTTCTCACCAAGGGCAGAGAGAACAGCCACTAGGAAATCAGGCAGTGCCCTCTGCTCTGACCCAGCAGTTTCTGGGGCTAGTGCTCTGCACTAACACATAGCTGAAAACTCCATCTCCATCAGTGGCAGCCTGACCCTGTGGGGCTTAACTGAGGCAGCAGAACAGTAGGAAGAACTTTCCAAGGAATCAGACCACCCAAGGAGAGAACAAACTCCTTTTCCTTGGAACACAAAGAAACTCACGGCAATAGTGTGGTCCTGCCTAAAGCAAAAGACAGACTCTATCAGTGGTCTTCAATATTTTTGGATTTCAAACCATTCTGGGAACCTCAGGAAATCCAGGGACACTCTTCCTAGAAAAATACATGTCTACATGTCCAACAATTTTATACAGAACTTCAGGGTGTTCGTGGGCTCCCTGAAGTTCCCCTGTGGGTCCCAGGTTAAGAGGCACTGGACTGGGAAATCTTTCCAAGTGCCTTCCGTTTTATGACTCACTTGGGTGGATGTCCTATCCTGTTAAGACCAGACCCAGAAACATATGGAATACACCCTCAGGTGGGACAACGCTCCTCTGTCAAGCTCCTTACTCACTGTTTTCCTATATTCTTCCCACCTGACTTCCTTGCACACTGTTCAAAGACAACTCTCTGCTGTGTTGTTTGCTTGACACGCAGGAGGCCCAAGCCAGTTAGTCTTTCAATGGGGCCACACTCTGGAGAGGCAGAAACGAATAGCACTCACACAAGCGGGGGTTAGTGTATGCAGAGCCCAGGTACACGTGCGGCTGTGCTCCCAAGGTGGAGGCCTGTCCCTGAGTCCTACTCTGCAAGGCAGAAACTCCCTCCTGACCAGCCGAGCCTGCCTCTGTGGAGTGCTGGAGTGTCTGGGGACACAAGTTCTCCTTACCCGACCCAATAGACTTGGTCCTTTGGCTTTCAGAGCAGCCCACAGCTCAGTTCCATGCATTCCTTTCTGAGCGTCTCTGCACAGTGTGCCCACATGGCATGGAAGATGGAGCCCTGAGGCATGCAAGCTGTCCAGTGCGGCAAGCTGGGAATGCACTGGGAAGTCTCTCCCTCCTTCCCGCCTCCCCATGAGCAGGGACAAAAATTCCACTGGGAGACATCTGAACACTGCTCATGAGCTATGGTAGAGACTGTTCACAGCTGATGAGCAAAGGTATATGGCGGGGTGGGTGAAAGTCAAATGTGAGCGCCATGAAGAGCAGGGTTAAGAGGTTAGCAAGGGTTAGTCACGACCACACTCCCCTTTCCCCTTCCCACATGCCTTTTCAACAACAATCTTATCACCACAACAGACTTTAAATCAGACAAACTTAAAAAGAAAATACACACACACACTCAGCAAGACACAGGGTAGAAAAGTTTGCATTTAGTGGTTTTGTTTGTTTGTTTTTGTTGTTTTTGGGAAAAGAACTTGGGGGCATTTGTAGACCAGTCTTTGTAAGGACAGTATTCCTCGACTCCACCGATACAAATCTCTGCCACACAGGTAGGAGGTTCCTCACCCGTGTGTCCCCTCTATCTGCTCGATTTGAGTCTGAGAAGTCCCACCATGAATGGTGGCACAACATCACGGGATGCTTCAGCTATAGCCTGAAAGGCCAGTACCTGGAGGCTCTCTGGTTTCCCTCTGTACCCCAGTCCTCCCCAAGACAGTCAAAGGGATACTGTACCTTGTAAGAAACTGCCACATACTCATGGAATTTTGTAACAAGGCTATCGAGTGTCAGAGAAAAAGAGAAATAGCTGGGTTTTGGGTCCCTGTTTGGCTAGTGTTGCTATGACCGCTGAGAGGCAGTGGGGATGAGGTTGGGGGAGTTACGTTACCTTCCTGGACACAGCAAGGGCAGAAGGAGAGAGGTCTACGCCGTGGAGTCCCGCCACTGGGCTCAACTTCAAAAAGGACCAAACAAGGAAAAGGAGGAGAAGGAGACGAAGAAAGACAAAAAGGAAGAGGAGGAAAAGGAGGAGGAAGAGGAGTTTGGAAGTGGAGAGGGACAGGGAGAAGGTGAAATAAAAAACAAGCAGAGGACAAAAAGCATAAGAAGTGAGAAAGGAACAACAGGAGGAAAAGAAAAAAAATACAAGAAATGGAAAAGCAGAAACAAGGGAAACAAAGTCTACAAATGAATTAAGTCCTTTTTTCAGCATGGAAACTGAACAAGGGCAGACCCAGGCATCAGGTGTGTGGCTTAAAAAAAGAATGCATGTGCTTCCTGGCAATGGTGGGAGGCTCTGGGGTTGAGTGGGTTGCTCCTTCTTCCTCTGTTCCTTATTGTGAGGGTGGAGACATTGGGATACCATCATATGGTAGCCTTTGGGTTTTGGGTGTTGGGTTCCCTCCTCAAAAATGCCCAAAGCCCCTGGGACTGGTCAGCCTACCTCTGTGGAAGAGTCCATGATTAAATCTGTGCCCAACACTGCTCCTAGGTTTGCCGGTGATAATTTCATGTCACCAACCAAACCCGTGTGAAACATTCTACGATGTCACCATAGACGCATTGCGCTCCACATACAACTGGCCTTGGAGAATGTAACAGGTGAGGAGGGGTCTGCCACCACTAGATTACCAGGCCCCCAGAAAGTAGCTCTGAGTCTATGGAGGTAGTGCCTCATCTGGGGAAGGCTTCCAGGGCCCACTCTACAGTGCTGTGAATTCTGAGCCAGGACAAATTGAGGGAAACATATCCACACAGAAACGACTTCCCCTGGTCCGCATCATATCCCCCCACCATGTACCAGGGAGAGCCAACCACCCCCTTTTCTTCTGCCCCTCCATCTCCAGAATCTCCAGAATCTCCAGAAATCTCCAATAGCACAGCTGGGGGAAGGCTGTCACACTTTGGACTGGAAGACCAAAGGGGGTGAGCTGACAGGACATATCGAAAACTCACAGTAACAATGCTGGTAAGAGTCATGGATGGGGCAACTGAGAGAAGACAGGGCGCAGAGAGACATGCCTAGGACTGAGGGAGACCTGACAGTTACTCAGGGAGAGGGAGAAGGGGAGGAGCCCAGCAAGGGACCATCACAGAACCACCAGGGCACACAGGAGACACAGGCTCAGAGAAATGGCCTCAGGACTGTAGAGAGCAGGGGTGGTTTTAGGATTGAAGCAGAGTTTAAGAAATAGCTCTGTTTCAGTCAACAGGAAGGCCCAATAGACAACCTACTGGTCAAGAAGCCCTTCTGCTTTGCAAACGCAGGTACCACATTTTCCCTTTCTTTTTAACCCTTCCTCATAGTGCTTTGTGCACAGTGAATCTGGTGTCGGGTAAAACTTCAAAACTAAAGCCAGAGACTTGTTTGTGGGTGTGCATGCGTGTCTACAATGTTGATCACATCCAGGGTTCTAAACAAATGTGGCTAGGGGAAGGGAGAAGGGCTCCTTTCTCTGCTCAGGGCTGATCCATATCCAACCTTCCTTGTTTCAAAGTGTAGACTCTATGGCTCTCAGAACACCTGGACAACTAAGACAATGGCGATGAACAATGTCTGCGGCTTCCTGGTACTGGTGTTATGCAGATAGACTGGTGTGGGGTGGAATGGTGTCCGCAGCTGTTAGCAAGGGATGGGGACATGATGCACAGCCAGCATAGTGGAGCCCATGTACTTGCACATATGTACTTTCTGGATATCACAAAATGTAACTTTTAGTTCCTTTTATGTAGACCACATCCTCATACACCCTTTCCAATACAGAAGACAATACGAGATAACAGGATATTCAGAACAGAAATTTGAAAATGAAATTAGTAAGGGGGACATCAGGGAAAGGAAGTGTTAAAAAAAGTATAAAAAAGGAGAAGGCATTGTCATAGTAATAGACAGAATGCAGAATGGGAGTGGGCCACCCCTCTGAGAGGAGCTGGGCTGAGCAGACAGGATGCATGGTTAGGACTATCTTCTCCAGACTTTCCTCTGTGCTCCAAAGTCCAAGTAGTAATGTATACTACTTTTATAATCAGAAAAAATACCCAATAAATATTGTTTTAAAAATAAGAAATCAAGGAGAAAAAATCATTTAAATGAGGGGAGTTCTGCTAGGACTTGAATCTGAAATGAGCACACCAGGGAAACACAGAGGTGCTGATTTTGAGTGTATTTTGTTTGCCTTTTTTGGAGATGTGAGAAATAGATGATTTGGTCCACTAGTTCTAAGAACAAAGATGTTGTCAAGCTTGTGGCAAACACAAGTCTTTAAAACTTTTGTTATGATTATTTTAAGATGTCAGGGCAGTAGGTTTCTGTGTCTTTGCAATGGGTACCACAGTGATCACTTCTCCAGATATACCTGTGTTCCCTGGACCTCAAGTCAGACCATCTGAGCAAACCCAGAATCTGGTCCTGGTTGGAGGCTTCTCACCATCAGTTCTACACTCTCATCCTCGACTGCTCTGCCTGCCCTCTAGATGCTGCAAGCTAGCCTGCCCCACCTTCTATCTTGGCAGCAAACTGAACACCACAGGTTTCCTTTTGGTACGTTCTTTAGTGCCACTCATCTTGACGTGGGGGCAGTGCAGATGGCCACTGACAGCACAATGTAGAGTCAGTGTGCTGCATGTGATACACATGAATCCTGCTTTCATTTCAAAACATGCTCACAAGTGCTACTTCGTCTGAGCCTTACCCTGCTCCCGGGTGGCTACCTGGCCAGGTGTACCAGCTCTATTTCCAAAAGAGGGCTCTGAGGCTCTGAACAGTTAAATGTGGCACTGCCTGACTAAAGCCCACATCCTCCTTTCCCATTCTGAACCAAGAGTCTGTCTGCCCTCTGGAAATGGCCCACAAAGGCTCGAGGCAAAGCTAACAAATGGTAGCTCCTGGAAGCAACCAGGAGATGGAGGAGTCCCATGTAGACCCTACTCAGAAGGCCAGGCCTGGGAAGGCGGCAGCATCAGCCTTTCCTTCCGTCATTCTGCAGAGGCTCAGAGAGATAAGTGACCTTGCTGGGCACACGGTGAAGCTAGGACCTGAATCCTAGGTTGGGGGTGTTCCCCATACTATCACTTGGCCCTGACCTGCCGGGACACCTCACTCTAGGCCCTGCCTCTCATGTGGTCCAGGGCTGGTCTGGGAGCAAGCTGGTGGGTCAGTCTCAAGGATTCCTGGACAAAAATAAAGGGGATGTTTAGGTCTGTTCTGGAGCTCAGGAACAGCTGTGGGCATCTGCCTCAACCCAGGTACTTATCTCCTCCTACCATACAGGCTCCCAGTTCCTATTGTTGGACAAAGGAGCCCTCACCCCAGGGTTAAAGCTTGAGTCTCCACTGACAGCACTTGGTAGACGAGGATGAGGGTCTAGACAGATGGGATAGGGACAAATCTACATTCCAGAAGTACCAGCATGGACTGCTGTATTTCCCCATGGGATTATGGTTATAGTCTAGAAAGTGATAGCCTTGTACTGTGCACTAGAGACATTATGAGGAAAATGGGCTTTTTATAAGCTGAGCCATCACTTACAACTGCATTTTCACAGGAAAAGGCAGAATTCCAAACAATTACCTCACAAACACCATAGAAATATCATCCTCTCATAGACTCAAAATAGTCTCCCCATTCCAACACCTTTTGATACACTTTTTGATAGCTTTTTCATGTATGAAAATCCATAAAGTAGCCCTGGGTTAGACTACCTCCTTTCAGCTACGTTTTTTGGAAAATCCCACATAAAGGAAGAGATCCTTTTCCACTTCCTTTTGGCCTTTGAACAAGCTCCAAGGTGTCCTGGATAGGACACAGGAATGCTTATTTCTTGGTCCTATTTCGTGGTTCCATTTTCCTGCTATGGTAGCCCTGGGCCTGTCTCTGTGGGCCAGGCTGTGCGGCCGTCATCTTGCCTGGGTGGGGCTCTCATTTCTCAGCCTGATTTTTGACAGTAATGCCACTCTATCTGTGGATAGCTTCCCTAGCACTGTAGCATAACTTTTTTTTTACAATTCATGCTTACAGATACAACCAGAATGTTTTTTATCTTTTGGTAAGGATCATCAGGGGCATCATCTTTCATTTCCAAGCTCAATCTACCAGATTAAACTTCTAGAGAGTCCAAGACTGGGAGAATTTCTTGGTGATTCAGGTATAAGGAATGAGGCTTTCATTGATGTTCTTTTCTGTGTAGTTGAGGTTATGTAGCCTGAAGCAAGGTAAGACTGACCAGATGTTTGGTTGCCTATTCTAACTCCTCAGTATCAATGCCACGCTCCTGACTTGAGGCAGGCAGCTTTTGCACAGCAAGGATGACGCGGCCAATTCCAAACCCAGAGGGAATCAAGTTGGCTAGTTTGCAATGCTGCTGAGTTGTAAGCACGCAACATAATAGGGTGGAAGCCTTCTGGTCTAGTAGCCCCAGTCTACATACATAGCCAGGCCTAAGATGTGCCTTGTGTTATAAAAACTCAGTGTAGAATGAATCTCTAGGTTGGGGAATAACTGAAGCTCCCCACCAAAGAAAAGGAAAAAAACAGGTAAGGATGGAGATCTAATATGTACACTTAGAAACACACACACACACACACACACACACGCTAAAATGCTGGATTTGAAATCTTAAGAATTTTAAAGTTCCTAAGCAAAAACAGCAAGGCTAATAATGAGCAGACCAAACAGACAAATAAAAAAATGTACCAACATCAAATTAAGGAAAGCAAATAAAACAGGAAGGGAGGGAAGTGAGTAGGCCTGGGCTAGGCCTCCCTGTGCCTCTCATCAGCAACAATGAAAGACCTTCAGGCCTTTCTGTTACATTTCTAAACTGTTCCTATTCTTTCAATTTCCCTTTGACACATACAGGTGGGGAAATCTTCAAAAATGAGAAATTAGGTATATATTTTAAATTGAAAGTTCTTTTGGAGAGAGGCCATTTTTATCTAAGGATTTCCAGTCATCTATCTGTCCTAGTGCAACAAAACGTGGTGGGTGGACCAGTTAGGGAGAGCCTGCTCAGGGTCTGGAGAAGAAAAGGGAAGGAGAGTGAGGTCACCTGGGGTCACCTCTCTGGTCCAGGGTTCACTATGTGTTTTTCTAATGGTGTCTTTTGAAATCACCAAGATTCAACTATGTGAAGAAGATATCTTTATTTTCTATACTCTGTGGCTCAAAAAGTGATTTTTTTTGTTCATTTGGAAAAGAGAGAGTGCACGTGCATGCGAGGGTAGGAAAGGGCAGAGGGCAAGGGGGAGAAGCTTAAGCAGGCTCTAGGCCTAGCATAGAGCCCAATGTGGGGCTTGACCTCACGACCCTGAGATCATGACCTAAGCTGAAATCAGGAGTTGGACACTTAACTGACTGAGCCACGCACGTGCCCCCAAAAGACTTTTAATATAAGTCTGGAACCTTAAAATAGTTAGCTGAGAGCCACTGAAAGATCCTACTAAAGCGACAGAGTTTACTGGGCAGAATGTAGGGCAGGGATCAGTAGTCTGGTCTCCTCTGGGCAGGGTATGGAATTTTCAACACCTGGACACTGCCTGGAGTTTTGTCTCATTCAACTTGAGAACTAAGATTGGTGCTGGGTCCAGCAATGGGTTGCCCTGTGGCCTTGTGGGGATGTAAGAGGAGAGAAGCAATCAGGCTCTACAATTCAGGCACCAGATTTTAAAAGGGCAACCCTCCATCCCCCCAACAACGAATATTACCAAGTATTTTAAGAATGAAGCATCAGCAGAAACCAAAAAGGGACCTAACTCTGGCATCTGTTTTCCTCTTGGAGCTGGGCAGGAACAAGGGCCAGAGGGTCCTTGATCTGTGCCTGGGTTATAAAGGACTACCTTCAGAATGGACGGTTCTTTCCTGCTTCATTGGCTGGATAGTAACAGCCTCTGTGTGGTGAGTAGAACCACAGAGAAGTCTAAATTTAACACTGAAATCATACTGAGCTGGCAAAAGAGGAAGTACTGAGTTGATGAGAACCAAGTAGCAGGGGCTAGAAGGCATTTGATGGTGACATATTTTATAACTCAGAAGATACCCCAGGGTTTCTTTTTTCTACTTATTTCCTTTTCCCCTGAAATCTGTTGGAATTATAAATCTGAGAGGCTAGTAGCTATCAAGGCAGAGAACTGAAAACAGCCAAGTACATTTCCTCCCTCAAGCATGGGGTAAAGAAAACAAAACTTTAGGCACATGAGGTGATCAGTGTGGCAACAGATCTTGAACTGGAGGGAAGATGAATATAATTGTAAAGAAATGGGTTTTGACAGTTTTTTCCAGGAGATTCTGAATTAATGAGACTCTCTTTCAGACACAGGAGATTCCTTTTGGATTGACATGAACACTGCCCCCCAACCCCAGGGCATGTTAGGAGGAGATGGGGAAGGGAGTCGAGGCTATTAGACAGGAAACAGGATTTGTTAAGTGGAATGCAAGCAGCGGCCCTTTTACAACATCAGTGGCCACGAGTATGAAGTCTCTGAACACACCAGAAGCCCTGGGCACTGAGGGGGTTTGCAGAGGGGTGGGAATCTGTGGCAACCTGGGGATGGAAAACAGAGAGCAGAGATGAGCAACCCAACCTACCTGAGGCCAAGAGCCTGTTCCCTTAGTGCTTGAGGTTCTCTAAGAATATGGCACTGTCATACAGTAGGGATCACAGAATTAGGCCCTTTGCTTGTAAATGAGAGTGACTCTTAAAAGGATGGGATTATGGCAAAAAATGGCAGAGAATAATCTTTGCTGGTTCTTCTGTTTTAAGACCACTTCTAGGCAAGGAGCCTGTAATGGGAGGTGAAGAGGTCGGGCCGCTCATCCCAGGAGCCCGCAGCTCCCCTGGCTAACCTCAGGAGCAGCGGCATGGCTCTCCTCTTGACAAAACTGCCCAAAGTCTAGAAATGAGACTCATGGCTTCATTACCACTCTAATCTAAAATAAGTGGTGAGCTCTGTACAGCCAAGACTTCAAAAATGGTGAATTCCTTTAAGGTAGTGGTTCTCCTGCTTTAGGGGGCATGAGAATCACCTGGAAGGTCTATTAAAACACAGAGAACCAGGCCTCACCTCTAGAGTTTCTGATTCAGAAGATCTGGGGTAAGGCTGGGGAATTTGCCTTTCTAGTAAGCTACCAAGTAATGTTGTTGATGCTGCTGGCCCAGAGCCCACACTTTGAGAACTACTGCCTTAGAATTTTCATATGTTCACTGAAAAGAACAGCAAGTAAGTTCCATGACACAAAAAGGAGGGAGGGACATTATTATAGCCATCTGTCAACACAGCCTCAAGTTCAGTGAATTTGGGCATAAATCATAACTGACATGTTTCCCACACACTTGGATCTTTTAGGGGAAACATGAACACACCCTCATGAAAACAGGTGAGGCTGAATTCTCTACATGTTTGGCTTCTGAGTTATGAGTGGCAGGGAGAGTCCTACTGGATGTGATTTCTACAAGTTATAAGGAATGGGAATGAGATCAGGGCAGAGGCCATGTTTCAGTGGGGGCAGGGTGAGGACAGAGAGAGAGGGAAAACCAGAATGAGTGCATGTGAGTGCGTGTGCATGTGTGTTACTGTCAGATGACTAAACAGTATCAGAGGGACCGGGATGCAGATGAGACACAGATGGGTAAGGGCAGGTGAACTTCCATGATAAAAAACTAAAATACTGTGGGGAAGCAAAGGCACTCTCAAATCTCCCTCTGGACAATGCGGAAGATCCAGCATGCTGCTCTAAATGTGCTGGAAAAGGGCCTGTGCTTTTGCCAGTTGGTTATCGGGTTGATTTCTTCTTGTTGTTTGTGAGCAGGGACCGGGGACCGTGGGTGGGAAGGGGGTCAGCAGGGTTAGTGCCAGCAACAGACGCCGCTATACATACCACCCAGATGCAAGTCGATGAGGTCACTGTAATAAGACTCTCCCCAATAGTCTACAACAAGGAATCGGTGAAGAGAGAGTTACTGGATCAGATAACCCTCTTGTGCCCCCAGACCCAAAGCAATCAATGACATGAGGCATAGAAAACACGGAGATGCAGCAAGAGGGCGAGGAGAGACAGCTGGAAAGCATGCATCTCTCTGGCAGTGCACTACACACACACACACACACACACACACACACACACACACACACACGTGCTGCGGCTGTAAACTCTCTGGTGGTGGAACAGAGAGCTGGCTAAACCCATAGGTGATATAGTAAACCACCAATTAACCACGTGGCTGCTGTCCGTACCTCTGAGCAGTTAGGACAGGACAGAGGCCTTGGCTTTGCTGGGAGTCCTGGCCTGCTGGAAGTTAACTGTATCTAGCGAAGACTTTTTAAAAATTCAAGGGCACATCAGGGGCTACTTACTACTTTTGAATATTAGCAGCCCCAGGCTGAGGGGCCGAAGGCGAGATGTGAACACTGTAGGTAAGCTCTGCAAGGTCACCAAGCCTTAGGTTTAAAAGCAGTCAGAGCTCTCCCAAGAATTCACCAGGGACCCCACGGCTCAGCTGTCAAACTCCTTGCGGAACCGCTTTTATTGAACAGGTTTGAGATGAAGGAGATCCTGTTTCTTCTGAGGTTAGGCTCCAAATTCAGTCAACTTCTCTTTAAAAGCAGAAGTCACTATTTGCCCTAAGGCTCTTGGAGGTCTGCCGGCCTCAGGCTCTCCTTGCCTTTCAGCTCCACGGGGCTGCTCAGCAAGGAGGCTGCCTTCTTGAGATGCAGAGCTTGGGCACTGCTGAGGGGCTGGGCTTGGTTGGGCAGTCCTCGTCCTCCCAGAATCATAAGCAAATGCAGAGTACAACAAAAGGCAGCTGCACCTCGTTACCCTTTGCCTCCAGATCTCTCAGTGTGCATGCTGATTCTGACAGCTTTCTGTTCCACATGAGGGATCCCCCTTTAAGAATGGCCATACCACAAAGTAGAATGTAATTCTGGAATGGTTTTTCAACTGGTGCTCAAGGCTGATGCAGTAGATAAAACTTGCAACGTGGTTCCAGAAATAAAAAGGGCTTCTCCGGTACTCTAGCCCAGAAATCCCCGCTGCCCTAGGCTTGCAGGCTCTGAACCTAACCACTATGGTCCAGATACACATGAGCTTTAGACAGATTGAGAGCAATCTCTCAATGGATGGCAGGTCTGCATCAGATTTCTCATCTGGAAGGGCAGCCTGGCCAAACAGACTGGCCCCTCAGAGAGCTACGGAAACTGGGGTGCCTTGAGCGAGGCAGGATGGCAGGCTCAGTCAACTGTGCACCCTCAGGAAAGGGGCCAGCCAGCATGGCTGGAGACTCCAAACTGCCATGCTCAGCTGAGATTATCTCCTTAAGGACTCAGCCAGGAGCAACCAGACTAACAAGAGGAACAGAATGCAGAAGCAGGAGAGAAAGGACAGCCAGTGGTCACAGTTCATCCTCAAAGATGAACTTGGCCAAGTAGGAACAGGGCCACTGGGACTACTGACAAGAGGCAAATCTTACAAGGGAGGTACTTAGAATAAGAAAAGGAAAAAAGTATGTCTGGAAATACATTCTTATGGTAAGAGCTGCTATATCCTGAGAATTTCCCAAATGCCTCATGGGGAAATTTAACGGAGCCACCAAAGTCTGTCTTTAAAAACAGGGCAAATCTGTATCTGGATGAAGGGTTTTTTTGTTTGTTTGTTTTGTTTTTTTACCATTCCTGGAAATATGGCAATACCAGGTCAATGAGTAGAGTGGATGGAGCAAGCTCCTATTCCATCTCCCTGCTCTAAAAATCCATTTAATACATTGTCCTCGGATAGAGGATGTATCAGATATTAAACTGATAAGAACAGATACAACACTTGATCTTAGCCAAAAGGCCGAGAAGCAATGGATGAAGGTGTTTTGATATAGCTTTGCTTATAAGAATTCGGACTAGAACAGTGGTTTTCAAACTGTTCTGCGAGACCTTTGGGCTCTTTGAGTGCTATTCCAGTGATCTCCCAACTACCTGACTTGCAAATACATTGAACTCCTTTAATTCTTACATAAGACACATCACATTCAGAAGTCTGCTATGCCGATGTTAAACCACTAAAGACCATCAACATGTCCATCTGTGCTATCAGGGAAACTCGCTTTTCTGAGGCTCTCAGGACCAAGTTTCCTCTGCCCTGCACATGCAAGGATCTGTACTCCCTGAAAATGTGTTAGGGAAGAGGCTATCGTTATGTATTTATTTAAGTTCTGCCTTGCAAGGAGCAAACAGCTGTACGGGGCAGCATCCTGGGGAACCATTGTGCAGGGAAACCCAGCCTGTCGGAGCAGCTCCTGTCACATTGCGGTCCTGGAGGAGGGTAACATCCAGGCCGTGATAGCACAGCAGAGCTGGCATTTGGGTTTACTGCACGCTTGGGAGACTTTTTCTAGATCTACTCTTTATAAGGAATATGAATTGCTGCTTGATTTAGTAGTGAGTCAACTGTGTAAACAATTCCTACTGCTCCCACCTTCGGCTTCTGAGATGGAGGCGACTTAAACCACATGTATCCTGAGATCTCCAAGCGAACTGTTTAAACACTGTTGCCATTTCCGGCAACTCCCTGTGTCAGGATGTTCTCTAAGCTGGCCCTGGGGATGGACCAGAGGCTGAGGCCCATTATCACATGCAGTTCTCTACTATAACCTGTGTTTCCAAATTGGTGCTCATCAACATTCCAGAGTGGTTCTTTTTGATTTAAACTTAAACTCACAATTTGAAACAAGTTGGAAAACCACTGACTTAAATGAAGTCCTGGTTGTTTATTTTTATGGCAAGGTAATTATCTAAACAACTAGAAAGGGGAATTTTGGCAAGCTCGCATACCAGTCTTCAAAGGAAGTTTCTATGACCCCCTGGCAGTCAGCAGCTTGAGTAACATGGCCTGTTCTAGACACACTGAAGCAAGGCCACAGTCTCGAACCGCACAGCCTCCAACAAGTACAGAAGTGCTTTGCGGAAACCATTAGCCCTGGGGTGGCCCACCTGAACCTCAGAACCCCATGAAGAGGCAGCGCAGGCTGTCTTCCTTGAGGACTTGAATGAAATGGAGGACTAATAATGAAATGGAGGTACACAAGCCTACTGAGTTACTCTGACTATGTGTTGGAAGATCTATCCCTCATTTTCCATTTCACAGAAGTAATCTGTGGGGAAGGATAAGAAGGCTCCCTCCTGACATCTGCAAGAAGAGAAAGCCACGGGGGTAGGACCCTGTGAGTCCTATTACAGTTGGGGAGGGCATCCCTGCTGGGCTTAGGCTAACTCCCTCTGGGTGGTGAGGCTTAACTCAGGAGGCCAAGGAAGTGCATGCGGGGCAGGGAGTCAAAACAGGGATGGCGGGGGACATCACAGCTTCATCTGGAAGCCTGGAGACCCTCTGAGGTGAACTCGAATCTCCACTCATCAACATGGGCCAGTGCTTGCCTTGCAGTCACATGTCCCAGGCTTCTGGCTTACAGGCTGCTCAGTGGTTCAACTTTTTGCAGCTCATTTGGTGGCTTCAAGCAGTAACTCCGGCATCAGGTAAGGCACAAAACCAAGAACATCACATCCTCATCTTTCTCCCCATGCCATCTCTTCACCTGAAGGTTATCACTGAGTCAACTGTTCAGCTGCAATACCTAGGCCTTGAAGGGCCCGGAAAGATCTTCTTCTATGCCCGCACCTTTGCTCCCACCCATCCATAGAACTCTACGAATTCATCTGGACATCTGGCACTTCCTGTGAGGTCAGCTCAGTAAGATCCGAGATGGGGCAGCAACTGGCCCCATTCCTGCTGCCTCCTACTGGTTCTTCAGTTTACAGAGAGCCTGCCTGCCAGGAGATATAGCGCCCTGTCCCTCTGCCACGCTAGGTTAAGGGATAAGGGGTTACTTGCAAAGTCAGGTCACCTCCTTTCTTTACCCCCAGCCTCACAAATTGATTGCTGACCCTGGAGGCCTGTGCTTTCTACAAAGACAGGGAGGTTTCCCCATCCTGAGGTTGGACCAAGACTCATGAACTCTTGAGAAAGCAGAGATCAGTCACTCCGTGCCTGAGTTGGGCCTGTAGTTGGGGTTGGCCCACTGGTTTGAAGGTCCTGAACCAACAGGGCTTCTTCCTGACCCTTGGGACCAGGGATGACTCAGGTACTTCTTGCTTCCGTGGGCCCCACTGTGCTGAACCCACCTCACAGGCTTCTTGGATGAACAGTGCTTCACCACAGAGCACTACATTCGCAGCTCTTCCCTGGGCACGGAAGCCACTGAGTGTGTGACCCTCAAAGCCATTCCCGTGTCTACCTTGTGCTGGCTCACCACCATCCCCCGAGCCTGTCTCTTGCTCCGAGTGACCAGCTTCTGGGAGATACAGAGCCCGGATTCACACTGGAGGAGGTGGTGAGGGCTCTGCGGGGCATCTGTCCTCCCATTCTCTGAGTCTGAGTGGGAGAGGGAGCCCACAAAGCTAAACACAGGAGGTGGTATGGGAAACCGGCTGGGGGACCCACTCATGCAGTTCTGTGATGGCTCCTTGTGGTACAGTGTCCCTCATACCCAGCTCTTTTCTTCTAGAGGAAACGAAGGCAGGGAGGGCGAAAGGAGGAAGAAGAGAGGAGGCGGCCCAGTGCTTGCCATCAACATGTGAAGCGGACTGAGAGTTGGTTCTATAGATAAACAGCAAACCCTCCAAGAGGGCAGAAGAACAAGTCCAGGCCTTGGGGCAGTCCCAAATGGAGAGGCTTTCCTTTTCTTTTGCTTAATAGGAAGCCCCAGTCTCAGTGATGAAGGGCCCCAGAGAACCCTGCTGAACCCAGCTGAATTCTACACAGGTGACAAAAGAGTAGCCTACCATGGGTGGGTGGGGGCAGGGCCTTTCCTTTAGGAACAAACCCCCTCACAAAGGAGACCCAGACAATACCTGCTTCACCACGGAGCGCCTTCTCCACGGCAACCCCTCTTTCCTCCAGCTGCCTCTGCTTCTCCTCCACCTGCTCCAGCTGCCGCTGGATAATCTACAGGAAAACAGAACAGTGTGAGCGCCCCTCTTTCTCTCATCTCCTAGCTTTCAGGAGGACAACTAAACTGTACAAACACAAACAGGAAGAGAAACAAATTAGGTCTGAAAGCTGGAAAGGCTTTGGTCCACAGGCATTAAGCCCGGAGTGGGGAGGGAAGCCCCCCTGCGTCAAATCCCCCAGGGCCTGTCGTTAGTAAGCACACAGCGTGTGGTGTCCCTGTCTCGGCAGGCAGCTCAGACCCTGGAGGTGATGTCAGCCCCTGCAGCAGGGACTGAGGTACTGCATCCTAAGTACTGCCAACAGTGAGGTTGCTAAAGCACTTGTAGGGGTTCCTAGAGCACACTGCAAGATTAAAAAGATTAAAAAAAAAAAGGTAAAAAAAAAAGGTTAAAAAAATCTAGAAGATTAAAAGAAAAATCCAGAATGGAGCAGTGTGCTAGAATCTGTGGGGAAGCATACAGTGAGAAGTTTCCCTGTGCTATGGGGGAACTAATCATGGATACTAGAAGGACATTCAACCCCCAAAGCAGCAGCCCATGACATATATCTGGAAAATGGCACACACAAAATGAAGTAAAATCCAAGGATCCAATCAGTGCAGAGAATGTGGATACAGAAGAATGTTCAAGAAAAGGACTAAAATACTGGTGGTTTCTGATGCTTGCTAAACATGAAAATTCAGAGAAATACCTTGGTATTTGGGTTTGCTGTTAATGTTTTTCGTTGTTTATAGCTTTTGATTAGTGTACTGATATGAATACAACTATATATACACAAACTTATTACAAAACCTTATTGTAATATTCTTTTTTTTTTTAAGATTTTATTTATTTATTTGACAGAGATCACAGTAGTCAGAGAGGAGGAAGCAGGCTCCCTGCTGAGCAGAGAGCCCGATGCGGGGCTCGATCCCAGGACCCTGAGAACATGACCTGAGCTGAAGGCAGAGACTTAGCCCACTGAGCCACCCAGGCACCCCTGTAATGCTCTTTAATACTTTATAAAAGGAATTATTTTTTGTTTCAGAAAGAAAATCTGGAATGGTCTAGGTTCTGTGAGGCCTGAAGACAGAGGCTGAGGCCTGGAGGACAGCTCTGACCTGGAAATCCCAGGCCCAGCAGAGGCTGACAGGTCATAGATGGCCTCTCAAGGACAATCCTCACAACTGAACTAGTTGACTTCACAAGGATGACACCAGAGCAAGGAATTTAGGAAGAAACTCAAAGCCCAGCTCTTCCTTTTCTATCAAGAACTCCATAAAAATAAGGCTTCTGTAGTTTCATCAAGCCAGAGGCTTGTGACCTGACACATTGGGGCTGTCCTCTCAGATATCAGGGACACCCCGTCTACCTCTGTTCTGTCCTCTTTACCCTCCCGAGTCATGGGCAAAGACAAGCATGTTGGAGAGAAGGCTCTTTCCCACCCAGGAGCTGTGGCCCCTCCAGTGATCTTACCTGGGCTCGGTGTAGCCGCTTCAGCTCCTCTTGCTTGGCTTGTCTCCGAGCTGCCTTCTGCACACGCCGGGTCAGCTTGGCGTTCAGTTCCTCCTCTGTGTAAGTTCTTGGCTGGTGAAAATGAGAGAGATTTCCTCAGTGATATGCAGCAGGCCTGGGCATGGAGAGCACTTTCCCTTGGTTGGGAGCTGCCTTTCAGCAGAATGCCCATGGGCAGACTCCCGGGCTGCAGCTTGGCCAGAGGCTTCACTGACGCTTGTCCTTGCTGGAGCCCTAACTGCTACAGGGTACAGCTAAAGCACCACAAATGAGATACCTCCCCACTGTGGCAGGGACAGGAGGCTCAGTGGGGACCAACAGCTAGGAAGTTAAAGGGACCGAGGGTCATATGCTCCTTTATCACAGAGATCACCTATTTCCAATGGAAGGATGTCGGCTCTTTTTAAGACTTTCTGGAGGTAAAAATATAATTAGTTCCCACAAGCCTCCTGCTTCTTGAAGGCATTCAGGGAAAGGAAAAAGAAAAATCAGGATCCTTTTATTTTCTTGTTTAACATCAAATGCCAATTCCTTCAGACGAGTGATATTTATAAGGTTCTCTAGGAAGTAACATTTAAAAAAGTAGAGAAAATGGGGATGCTTCTATTTTTAAGTCTGAGTGCACCCCAAGCTAACTAATGTGGTCTGAAGAAGGGATATCCGGAGGTGAACTAGGAACGCCCCCAGGGTCTGCCCAGGGGCAGCAGTCAGCTGCTGAGAGAAGGGAGGAGGTGGTCTGGCAGGGCAATTTCAGCCCCTGCTAATGAGCCCTCAGGAGGCAACAGGCCAAACCCAGGGCCAATTCACGGACACAACCGCCTGAGCAGCTCCACCTGCAAATGTGGGCACTGAGGGTGCAAGGCAGGGTCAGATGCCTTGTGTTAACACTGAGCAACCACCAAGAGGCAAATGCTGAGGGGTTTGCCTCTATTCCTAACATCTTCATTTCCTCCGAGGAAAAAAAAGAGAGAGACTGATAGATTTGAAAAGAGACTTCCAAATTCAACTCAGGAGTGTAGTCTACTAATCTTTATTTTAAGAGCTCAAGGACAGTGGAGGGCCAACTGAGCAGCTAAGTCCTCAAGGAACATTGTGCTGTTCTAGTGCCCTAAGCACTTCCCCTTGCAGTTCATGGAGCTGAGGGCTCACGAACTCCCCAACCCTGTGGTGCCCAGTCCCCAAGGGGGCAGCCCTGGAGTGAAATGACCACATGCACTCCAGCCAGTCAAGAGTAGGGCGTCTTCCCTTCCTCTGCCATGACACAGCTAAAGAAAGTTCTGCTGCCAGTGTTGGCTACTGCTCCATGCATGTGTGAACAGTTAGTGAGGATGTGGCCGGAGGGCCAGGGCTGGGCGCAGCTCCGGGTGGTTAATCACAGACACGCATGCAACAATGACCAGCCATGGCCATGAGATACTACCTTTGATGCATAGGATCTCCTGAATGCCAAGGCGAGTGGTACATAAATCAACTTTTAAGGGGATGGCAACGGAAAACAAAACAGAATAGTAATAATAACAATTAAAAAATTAAAAATAGAACACAGAAATGGAGCAAAATCAGTTAGAAGTTTAAAACAAACAGGCGAGACTAAAGACTAAAACATGTGATTATTTTTCACAATGTCACACAGGACTGCGTAAGTGAGGGACCTGGGGATACAGATCCTGCAGCAGAGTCTCTGTGAACCCGGGTTTTGAGAAAAGGATTGGGTTCACTTTTCTATTGAGAAGACAGCTTCATCCTCACTATGCCCTAAACTTCTCTTCTCTCTTCACTCTCCCTTGTACAGCATAAACTAAAGCTGTATAAATGTATGGTTACACATGCCATTTCTCCTTCAGTAACCCATCTGCCTGTGGAAATTCAGACGACTTCTTTCAGCCCAGTGGGAGGGTGGGGCACTGGTGATGGGAAATTCCGTTGCCGGGCACACAGAGACAAAGATACAAAGCAAACCTGATGTTCTCTTCCAAAAGGCTCTCTCCCGGCAGTGTGGGCCAGGTGGGTTCCTAGTGGGCCCCCCAGAAATCCTGGGTGGGGGTGGGGACCATTTCTTGATTATGCCCAGTGAAAGGGCACTGATAATAGCCAAAAATATCTCAGGCACATATGTCTGCCTCAGACTGACTCATGTCTCCCACAAACAGAGTGAGAGGATGAATCTCATTATTAGAACAAATCAGCTAAATGAACAGAAGATGGATGAGTTCCCCAAACCACATGTGAATCACTCCATAGGAACTATGTAACCATGACCTAAGGAGTAGCACCTGCGGCTGTTGTAAAAAGTAAAGGGAGTGGGGGCAGTCCCTGACTGGCCTCTGGCAGAGGAGGGCAGGTACCAACTCAGCAGAGGCAGCGACTCGAGGAGAGAAATCATGACACATCTGTGGTGTACTGAGAGAAGCTGCTGCTTCTGCTGCGACACGGGGACTAGGGCCTGTCCCAGAGCAAAGGCACATGCCTGTGGCTGTGCCACAGATGTTAAGACGCATGCATCACTTATATTTAAAGTTAGCCTCAGGCAAAGAAAAGAGACAAATGTGAATGATCTTTTGTTGGTAGTGTAACAGGTGATATATAGATTTTGTCTGTATTATCTTAATTTTTCTAAGTTAACATTTTAAATAAAAGTAAGTTATTTTCAATTTTAGGTGTTTTTTTGTTGTTTGTATTTTATTTTATGTTATTATTATTTTTGTTGTTGTGTTATGTTAGTCACCACACGTGTTATAATGAGCATTGGGTGTTACACGGAAATAATGAATCACTGAACACTACGTCAGAAACTAATGATGTACTGTGAAACAAAACTCAGGCACTTGTTTCCCAGATGCCTGACTCAGAGATGGGTCTGTGAGGCAAGGGGAACCACTTCCCGCAGATGCTCTCTCCTGACCCTGTGGTCCCTTTAGGGGTCCCCACTCCCTTCACTTCCTGCTCTGAAAATTTCCAAACCTAGGAAAAGTTGGAAGAGAACAATGAACACCTTTGCTTAGATTTGCTAAACTTGACCATTTTGCTACATACTTGATATTATACATATCTTTTTGTATATATTTATATATAATCTTTTTATGGGGGCAGTCATTTGTAGGCATTTTTTGTGCCTACAAATTTTAGCATGTACTTCTTGAGAACAGAGACATTTTCCTACATGACTACAGTACCTTAATGTCTTACAAGCAACTTAGCACGGATGTGGTAACACTGCATATCTACACATACTATACCATCTGTGACCAAATTCACTTAATTATTCCAAAGTGTCCAGCATGGCTATTTTTGTTTTCCTGTTTTAGTGTCCATCCTTGAGAATACAGTGTCCACTCTCCCCCAGGCCGACCCCACACTTTGGTAGGATTCAAGTCAACACGTCCTAGGCTCAGCTTTGTCTTTAGTATTCCTTGCTCAGCCTCCAGCAAAAGGTCCTGTAGGGGCACAAACGCAATGTGAAGCCCCCATGCCTCTGATTCTGGGAGTCTAGGAGTGGGGGCCATGACTTGTTGGTCACATAGAAGGGAAGAGCTCCCTGTGTGCCTCAGGTCAGCAGGGCCCCAAGGGGAGGCTGTCCTCAGTGACACATATCACCAGAAGAAAGCCTGGGCATGGCCAGCTTGGGCAGCCTGCCATTCTGCGTTCTGCTGGGATGTTTCATTTAACTGAGAAACAGTGGAGAAACTGACCACAAAAGCAACCATGGATGGGAGTTTCTGACCAGTAGGCAGCACCAGTCTCCAGTATTGGCACATGTTGGGGGACCCATGTACATATCCAGAAGCAGTTCTTAGTCCCAATGTCATAGTAATGCTGCTGCCTGGGAAAGTACAATGGGGAGCACTTGATAGGAGACCCACGAAGCTAGGCTCCTGGGAGAGAGCCAGCATACAGGGTCCCTACTCTAACTCAGTGCTGGCCTGGCAGGGACAGGTGGGATCGGAGGCCTGACTGTTCAGGTGTCCTAAGGGAGTGGACAGCTAAATAGCTGGCATGGCCAGGGAGGCCAACAGACCAAGTATGAGAGGAGAACTAAAAGATGGGTTTCCTCCAGTGTGCCAAGTTGTTGAAGGTGAAGCGGGATGGGGGGAGGGGACTAGCTAAAGCCATCTTTACTGACCAGACATGTGTGAGGCTCAGATCTGCCGTGGCAACTCCTTGGAAGCCAACAGAGAAGCAGACTCAAATTCAAGTCCTGGAAAGCCTTATAAAGAAGGCTATATAACACTCTGGGGACACCTGTCATTCAGGAAAGGGAGCTGAAGATAGCTGGGCTGTCGCCTGGGACAGGAGGCTGAGAGTGTGTCCCAGACTGGACAGTGGAGACGGTGCAGCGTCAACTGCCCCTCTGTGCTGCCCAGGCCTTTCTAGACTGGCCTCCCCACCCCATCACTGTCTCAGTGATGCTGATGCCCTGCTAGAACTTTCTCTAATCCCACTCCCTCCTCCAACTTCATGGATCTACAACAGAGCTACAAGAGCCCTTAGAAATCAGAAGATTGGATAAGTATCCAAGAGGCCTCCACCTTGCAGGTTCGCTCTGAGGAGAGCTGAGCAGCCACCTCAGCTCCCATTCCTGGGGCAGTAAGAGGAACCAAGTCAAATCCAGAGTGTCCTATTCAGCACAGAATCCAGGTCAGTTTCCTGGACTGGTTCTTTAATAGCAAAAATTCCTCTCTAACCCACAAATGTACAAAGCAGGCAGGATGACAGGGTGCACTCCTTAGTGACTCAGCCTCCATCTACTGCCTAAACCCATCGTCCGTGTCCCAACCTCCACCAGATCTAGGCAGAAAACCCTTCTGCTGTCACTCTGGACACTGGCGGATGCTACTCCCCATGGGAATTCTGAGGACAAAAGAACAAATGGATGACACCAGCAGCTTGCTAAAAATCGAGTGAATCTTTGAGCATGAATGTCTCTGTCTTCTTCCCAAGAAAGAAACACAGGAACTCTTGCCATCGAAACAAATAAGCCCCAGCTGTTAAAAGAAGCCCAAGAGAAGCACTCCCTTTATGAGCATTCAGCCCGGGGTCCACTGGGCAATCAGAGGAGGCCACTGGGTTCCACCCTGGGCTGGAATGCCCACCAAGACTACCCAGAGGTTTGGGCTGAGCTTGACCCTACATACCTCTCGCCTGGACTTCTGGGAGGACCTCTCGAGGATGTCGTCACTGGAGAGGTCTGAGTCCTCCGAGAAGCTCAGCTGGCGCCGCAGCTGCAGCTCTAAGGGGATGGAGAGAAGAGGCAAACCAAGGACACCACGGTGCTTTCCCAAATTCTGCATGCACATGTGTCGCCCAGAGGAATCAAGGAGAGGGTGGACTTCTTCCCAGTTTGAGGGGCTCTTAACCTAGGCTAGGGAGCCAGGAGCTTGGAAGCTGACCCCTGTGCCGGCAGGGGCAGTGCGACCACTGAATATACAGTGTCTGGAGGACAGCCCACCTGGAGCCTCCCTGCAGTGCCACGCTCCACTGTGCTCAGAATCAGGCCCTGCTCTGGGACCGGGTGACGGGTGCACACACTGTCCAAATCTCCCTTACTCAGTGCCAAGCTGGGTTTTACAATGATTCCATCATGTGGAATATGCCCTGTGAGCCCATGGTTCGGCTTCCTTCTTATTTACCCCGTTAGCATCGCTCCTAAGAACCCTCAGGCAAGCAGCAGGAGAAATGGATCTTCTGAGAAGAACTGGTGATGGAGGACACACCCCTTACTTCCTGCCCCAGGAGGGGTCCCCTGGTGCTGACATACCTGCTTTCACGATGGGAGACATCCTATGCTTGCCCGAGTCCACAGTGGCACCACTGGAAGGGGTGCTGGAACAGGACTTGTCATCGCCCTTCTTCTTCTTGTCCTTTTTGTACCCAGAAAAGACTGACTTCCACAAGGACTTGGGCTTGGCAGTGGCTTCCTCGAGGAGGTTTGGGCTGGGCTTCTCTGGGGGCCGGCCCTCACCTTTGGACTTCTTCTCTTTCTTGTTTCTGCGGGGGGAGAAGAGTGACGATCTCTTCTTGCTCTTCCCACTGGAGCCCTCGGATGAGGTGACTGAACCATCGGGACCCCCTGAGTCCGATGGCGGGGAGAGGACCTCCTCACAAGTGGCTTCGTGCTTCAGGGTGGGCTCCCTGGGACCTTTGAGAACTGGGCGTTTAGGGGACTCGGGGCGGAGATCTTTTCCTTTGGAGGGAACTGAGGAAGCTTTGCGGGAGGTGCCTCCTGCGGGCCTGGAGGTCCCAGCTGCCATCTCCATCTCCTTCATCCTACTCAGCTGCTTGGCCATAGCGTCTCTCAACGCCTGGCTCTTCACAGACTTCTCCCTGGCTCGCATGCGCTCCTCAGCCAGTTCCTTGGCTTCTGGAGAGACTACGGGCAGGCCCCTCTTCTGTGGTTGGATCCCACTCTCCAGAGTAGGCAACCTACCATTCTCCTTGGCTAGGGGTGGGTTGAGGGGCCTCTCCGTGCGGGGCCAGTAGGAAGGGGGTGTGAAGAACTTCTCCTGTAGACTCGAGTCCTCTGTCTTGTCATCATAGGTATCCTCCACATCATCGGCAAAGGGGATCTCGTCCACACTCTCCACAAACGACTTCCGCACCTCCTCTCGAGGGGGCTGGGCAGGCTCTCGGGGGGTCCGCATAAAGGAGGCAGGTGGTGAGGGTGGGATCACTGAGGCCTTGGGCTTGGTCTCCTTATGCTCATAAGTCTGATATAGCTTCCTTCGAAGAGTTGCAGGCTCCTCATCCTGGGGTGGGGGTGGGGGTGGGCTTGAAGGTGGAGTGAGCATGGTGGAGTCCGAGGTGTTGAAGCTCTGGCTGCCCAAGGTTTTCATGTTGGAGGAGCTCCCATGAAGGCCCAGCCCAGAGCTGCTTGACAGATCTCTTTTCTCTTCATGGGAGCTTTTCAGCTCTCTGTCAGATGGGGACTTGGGGGTTGGTAGGGAGGGCTGGTCACCATCAGGCTTCGGCAGGCCTAGCCTCTTAGGAACAGGTGGAAGTTTTAGAAGCTGGAGCCCCTCACTCTGAGGAGACTTCTCAACTGAATAGGATTTTAGGGACACTGGTTTAAAGGTAGGTGAGGGGAAGCTGGACTCAGACACCTTGCTCCGATCTATAGGGGTAAGCCCGAGGCTGCGGCGGATCTCAGCGCTCTTCATCCAGAACTCTGCCACCAGGTCATTCCGTTTCAGGGCCTCATCCACAGCTAGAGGGCAACCCAGTCTATCCTTGGTGTCCCCTTGGTTCTTCAAGGGGAGGGAAGCCACAGGGATGGCTGTTTTGGCTGGAACAGGCTGGAAACATATGGGGGACTTGGTGGGGGATGGGACAGTGGCCTCAGAGGAAGGCTGAGGCTGGGAACAAATGGGGAGCTGGGTGGTGGTGGGGGTGGAGGTGGCCAATGGTGACAGGCGCTGTGTGCTAACTGGGGAGGTAGGTGTCCTGGCTTCCGGCAGAGCCACCGGCTGCAATCGGATAGGAGAGCGCATAGCCCTCTGGTCAGTGGGCAATTCCGCTTTGGGCTTCACTTTGGGGAGCAAAGGTTCAGGGAAAAGGCTGTCCTCAGGCAATTTCACCTTGGTAGCAACAGAGACAGGTGGGATTTGGGCCCCCTACAGAAAAGGAAGATAGAAGCTGCTTAGAAGGAAGGGTTCAATGGTCAGAAGAAACCCACTGGCAAGTTCTCTCTCAAAGGGCCTGTGTTTATGAAGTAAATTCCTCTCCCTCTCCTTTAGGCTGTCATTGAAATGGCTCCAGGACACACTCTCTCACTCTCCGCTCTATTTGTTCAATCTTTAAAGCCACTCTACTTTGCTCAACAGACTCAGCTTTCAGGGTTTGGTTCATCTCAAACACATCCTACATTCCTTGTGCACTGAAATGGACACTGCCCAAAGCACACTGAAGGAGCCAGCTCTCCTGACTATGGACCCCAAGAACTCTGATGTATGAAGACAGAGGCCCACATGGTAAGATTTAAAACAGCTATATATATATTTTTTTATAGTCTATACTACAAATTGTCCTTCCCAGGAAACTCAAAGATCCATATATTCCAGCACAAATTCTTCTATCACCCACCCGTTAGTCTCAGCAAAGTTCCCCCAATTTCATGAATGAAATCACCAAATTCACCTGCTTTTTAGAATCTCAAAGACCAAATCAGGCCAACCCAGGTCTTGAGTTTGGCCTCCTTCCCAAATCTGTCCTCCAGATAGCATTTCCCAAAACCTATTCCACAGGACACTGTGGCAATCCTTTTACGTACCATTCTCCAATGTGTGGTTCATGTACCACTGGTAATCTGGGTGGATGTTTTCAATTTTAAAACTCAGTCAGACATTCATTTTATACTAAGAAACAAACACATCTGTCCTATCAAACTGATGATTCCACCCAAATTACTGTGTTAACCTAAATTTACTTTTGAAATGATATGGTATGACAGAAGACTGACACAGTGGTGGGATGACTCAGATCTGGGACTGGTATAGCGCTGGGTTAGGGAGATGCTGCCTAGACTGCCTTGTCCTCATGGTGAGGACTAAGCTGGATCCCCAAGGCCACTCCTGTTTTTAGCAGCTCCACTAAGCACAAGAAGCCAAAATATGGGTTCACAGCAAGGGCCCTAAAACGAAGACTTACTATATCCACTCAGGGTCCCAATCAGTTCTGTCCCGGACAATGAGCCCTGAGCCCTTACCTCTGCCACAGGGCTGTGGCCTGGGGAGAGCAGACCAGCTTGCTCCTCTGGGGACGGGGCAGGGCTGGGGACCTGGGCAGGACCTGAACAGAATAGACAGAGGGTTAAACAGGAAGTACTCCCTGCCTCCCCTGAGGGTTCCTCTCCCAGCCAGCTCTGCGGAGCGGGGGGTGGGGTGGGGGGGGGGGCGACACTGTCTGCCAGCAGCAGGAAAGTGCATTCCCACAGAGTTCCTGGATGCCACCTCTGCTCACGCTGGAAGTGTGGACTTTTGTTCCTGTGTGTGTGATCTGTGTCCAGCTTGGAGGTGTACCTCCTACCCTTTCCCGGCTCCACAGCACACATAGAAAGGCCAAAGCTACATGCAGGGTCCACGCATGGGGCAGGAGGACTGCAAGCAGAGCTGTTTGCCATTTGCAGGCTCTGCTCCAGGTCTGCTCTGGCTCTACTCTGGTGACCTGTGTCCTGGGGGCTGTTCTCATCCTTGCAGTGGGAATTCTGGAAGCAGCTTTTCCTGAGACAGGGACTTACTTCTCTCCTGGTACCCTGGTGTGGGGGCAGGTTGTTCGTCCTCGTTTTCTGATACTCTCAGCTCCAGCTCTGCCTCCAAGGCTGCCCGGTGTTGCATGCGAAGCTCCGTTTCAGCATCCGATGGGATCTCATCAGACCAGTGCTGATCTGCCGGAGGGAAGGGAGAGCATAGCCCACCTGAGTGAGGTTCCGCTTCTTTCTGAGTCTCCTATCATCCCCAGAAAGCAGCCAAACCAACATCTCGGCTTAAGGTCTAGTCCTGGCTCTGTGCCCTGGCTGGGCCCTGCCTGCTGGTCCCTGCCAAGCTTCTGAGAGACTCGGCCCAAAGTCTCTGCAACATGGTGCTCTCATCAAAGCCTGCGGTGCTCCATTTTCTTTTTAATTGCCCAAGATGGCATCCGATGGACCAGAACAGAAAGAAACATAGGGCACGTGCCTGTGAAGGGCAGGCCTTGCTTTGTGGACTCACCAATGGTCTGTGTTTCCCCCAACACCACTGCAATGACCATGTTCCTTCACAGTCTTGCCTGGATTCACCTCATTTCTCCCAGGCTAGTCCCTGCCTCTTCTTCCCCAGCCAACCAGACTATAATTCTTAAAACACCATCCTCTTGTAGCTACCTTTCAGAGGATATCCACTGAATTGGAAGCCCTTGTCTAAAGCACCTAGTCTGTTCAGCTTCTCAACCACAACTTACTGATGCAGGCTCTGCTGGCTGCTGGCTTAGGGGCGGAATGACACACATCCCAGTTACTGCCAGAACAAAGAACGTGACCAGGAGACTGACTGCCTTGCTATTGCTTTAACGTATATTATCCTTCCTGAGTTGCAATCACACAGTGGGGAAGAGGGTGGTCAGCACAGTGGAGAGGGGAGGCTCTGGGGTCCCCCGTACCATCATCCAGCTCAGCACCAGTGTCCCCTGTGTCCCCATTCTCCGCTGCCTCCCCTTCTATCTCTGCCGGCTCCGAGTCCACATCTTCCTCCAGGTCATTCTCATCAAATGGGACTGTAAAGCAGAAACGTTCAAAGGAAGGAAGAAAAGGACAGACAGACGGACAGAGAAACTGCCTATGCCGGTGTAAATGAGTGCTGGTCTTCCCAGGGCTGCAATGCAAAGACCTCAAGAAGCGAGGAGATGGATTCTCAAGTGTCTGGATTTGAACCCCACAGCAGACATCAGCCAGACTTGGGGGAGCTAAAAGCAGTTTGGGTGCTGGCGAGGCCCCGGAGCCCTTCCTGAACACCTGGGACTAGCACTGCCAGGTCTGGGCATCAATCCTCCTCCCCAGGGCTGCTGTAAGCTCCTCGGTGTGAGGTCAGGGGGGAGACACTGCTTCTCCAGGCCCAGCAGATACCCGGCTGCAGATCCAGCAGCAACAGCACTCTCTGGACTGCATTACATGGCACAAGGCACTGAGTCCTCACACTGATACTCTAGAGGGACTAGGGGAAACGGAGACTACCTGCTCATGGCCACATGGCCCCATCTAACAGCCGCAGTGCTGTTAGGTGAAATCCCGAGTGACCACCAAGTCCTCTGAGGACACCTACCTTCCCTCTCCAACAGCAGAGGTTGCAGCTCTGGGATCATTCAGAGAAATGATTTTTTTTTTTTTTTTTAAAGCATGAGGGAGAGGTTGAGGGGATATGTAAAGTTCATTTTCTAGACTTAAGAGTAGCCTTTTGGTGCTGCAGAATGAGGCAAAGCACTCGTTGACTTCATTTTCCTCAGGAGGAACCAGCCCCTAAATACACACACACACACACACACACACACAAACTCTGCACACTTGGAACTCACACTAACAGTCTGGAGTAAGAAAAGCAATTAAGAAAGCAACATGGGCTCCTTTAAAGGGTGCCCTGAGATCCCCATGCTCCCCGAGACTGACACTGCCCATCCAGCAGGGGTCCTAAGGGCTTCTTCTAGGGTCTGAAGCACAGCCACTCTCCAAACAATCCTAATGGTTCTCGCTTCAGAAAAAGGGGTTATGCTTAGATCTGCAAATCCAAGAGCTGGAGATCTAATCCCAAGGGGGTTGGGTGGGCAGCAGGGACACTGGCTGTGGTAGAGCTGGGGAGATTTCTTCAAAGGTGGTGCCACGAGAGGCTGTGCAAGGACCAGGTCCTCTCAAGTCACTGGTCTCCTCACTGTCCAGCCTCATGAATCTGTACCCCTGCTATGGCATGTGCACGGTGAGTGCAGACACCAAGGTCTCAGTGTGAAAAAAATCAAGAGACTATCTGGAGGTGGCGTGGGGAAGACAAGGAAAGGGGCACTCTGAAGATGATGCTGACTTGCCCTAGTCATAGGAGTTTTTGTTAAAGATATTATATACATAACTCTTTGGGGCACCTGGGTGGCTTAGTCAGTTGAATGTCTGACTCTTGATTTCGGCTCAGGTATGATCTCAGGGTGGTGAGATCGAGCCCCACATTTTGCTCCACACTGGGCATGGAGCCTGTTCAAGATTCTCTCTCCCCGTCTTGCAAGTGCCCCCCACCTTCGCTTGCTGGCACAGTTGCAGACACACACTTTCTCAAAAAACAACAACAATGAAAAGAATTCCTTAAGCTATATAAGAGCTTTCGTACACTTATTAATTAAGGTGTGACTTCCATCTAATTCCGGAGAACCATTCAGAATGGACTATGGGGAAAGATGAGAGAGTTCCAGAATAAGCTCTAAGCTAGCAAATAGTTAATGTTACGTTCCTAGTTTGAGATACCAGGGCAGCCGGTAGAGCTGGTAATCCCACGATGCTTTCCTGTGACGGTGGTATTTGTTGGGAAAAATACTGGGGGTAAAACTACTCAGTTATTTCCACAGGTTGAAAAGCTTTGTGGGGTAACATTGCTGTTTCAGTTCATCAAACACTAAGAAGTGGGATTTCTGAGGATCACAAAAGTCTATGCCTCCTCAAACCTGAGCTTCCTGCGTGGATAACAAGCTCATGGTTTCATGACCCCATTTCTGAAAAGGTGGGGACACAGACACCTCTCTTCACCCAGCCTTTTTCTCCTTTGGCTGTCACCCAACCCAGTGGAAATGGAACTGGGGCTCATCCCATTAGGGCCCAATGTGCCCAACATGCATGCTCAAATGAATCTATGAGTGCTGGGACCTCAAGATGGTAATTTATATTTCTGTCGGCAAGTGCACCAGATGTGAGCACAAAGGAGACCACGATAGGACTCCAGTCACACTGCCCCATGTTAGCCTGACTCCAGCCCCAGTGGTTCTCCGACTCAGAGCTGCTACTAAGAAATGTCTGTTGTAGAGTCAGAAAGTTACTAAGTCTACAGTCCTTGGGAGCACCTTGAAAGGAACAATTGTCACATATATTAAAAAACAAACAAGTGAGAAATATCAACGCAGCAGCAGAAGATACTGGAGAAACGCAGCTGGAGGGATGGAATTGGGAGATTAAACCCAGGTTAAGATGGAGAGCAGAGTGCTAGAAGCTGCCACACACTATGGAAGCTGAGAATCATAGACATATGTAGCTTTTGCTTTATTTCAGCTGCTAGGGAGGAAGTCCTGACACCTCGGCCTTCTCTGAGCATCCTGGGAGACCTGACTAACTAGGAGGGACGTGCAGCAGCTCTGTGCACAGGCCCAGCTCTCCCTGTGGCTCTGTGACTTGCGTGCCTGTGTCCACTTCTCCTGCTGAGAGTGAGGACAATGGGCTGGGCTGCTGGTAGAGATCCATGAGCACCAATCCTACCCACCCCAGAAGCAACCACCAGGACCTGAGTTCTCAACTGGGGGGCCATGCTGCCCTTCTTCAAGTGGAATTTGAGAGTGTGTAGGGCTTTTTTTTGTTGTTGTCTGGATGGCTGGGGCTGCACGGCTGACGTTTTGAGAGCCAAGACCAAGGAAGTTAAATGTCCCACAATGAGAGAGAATAGTCCTGCCCTTGCTGAACACTGGTATCGTCTGTGTTGAGAAACACCTCTCCAGCAAAGGTCAGGAAGGACAACTGAGGTTTCTGAGCTATCTCTTGGTCTAAGTATTTAAAGAGACCCCACATCTCAGTAGGCAGACCCAGGGGGCACTACGTCTAGTTATACCCAGCTTGTCCCTCTACTTTGAGCTGGATAATATCCACCAATCCTCTGTTCCCCAGCCCCCCATCCCTGACTACTGACTGTCTCCTTCTCTGGACTTCTGTGGGTTTGTGGAATATTAACTGATTCCTCCACTTTCATACCCAATTGCTACATATCTTAATTCCTACAGACTTTAAAAATCACTGCTAAAAATGTTCCCTCGGATGTGGCCTTTACTCAACCTTTATTAATAGTAATAACAATGAAAGTTTAGTTAGTTCTGTCTATGCTATCGCTCTCCTCCAGATCTTCCTTGAAGGGTGTGGGGTGCGCATCTGGTCCATGCAAGGACGGGCTTCCTGAGTGAGGCATGCATGTGCCCCCCCCACCCCGCCAACCTTGGCATGCACGAGCAGCAGGACCAGAATTCTAGTGTTAAGGTACCAGCAGAGCTGCCGAGAGAGAGTGGTTATGTTGAATGGAGAGCGAACAAACATCACCAGACTACCTCCGGAGACTGTCTCCAGCCAGGCCTGCACGGCTGCGCGGCGTATGGAGGGAAGGTCAGGCACTGAATTTAAAACAGACGATAGATACAAAGTTACACAGGAATGTGTGGTCCCCTTGAGGAGAACTGAGGTCATCCTAGAGCCCCCAAACAGAAGAGAAACTGAGAGACATTACAAGCCAGAGGCCTGTCAGCCAATGACGAATGGTCAGAGTCCTGTTGTAAGCCTACAAGATGGGTATTCGGGATGAGAAAAGGAGAGAAAACACAGGGAGGGTCAACGGCGGCTCAAGGCTGCAGAGCCCATGGCTGCAGGCCAGTCTGATGTCTCTGGTCAGCAGGGTCTCTCTTGTCACTCCCGCTGAGTATTTATGCTGCTGCAGAGTAGTTAACAGAGGTTGGTCTTGTCTATAGGTGAAGACTTGGGGCTGGGGAGGATCACATGTCCCAAAGGGCTAAACTTCAGGAAGGCAGGGAGCACCCGTTTTATCTATTTAGCCTTACAGGGTGTGTGGCCCCGTCAGGCGCTGAATGGAAGCATGAAGACAAGTGAGCGAGAGACAGAGGTTGATGACACCAAGGTTCCATATTTGGACAGTGGGTATGCTGAGGTGGGAAGGTGTGGAGAATGACATGGCAGCTGACATAGCTCTCACCAGTCTCCATGTTCCCCTTTTATTGCTTGCTATTCCTTGAAGAAGTGAGGTTAAAGTTCGTCTTCACCCTACTGTAGAACACAGACCATCTCACCTGAGACCTAGAGCTGGACATTATACTATCTACTCTAAAGGCCTCCTGGATCTAAATCTCTTCTTAAAACTTCATTTCAGGGGCGCCTGGGTGGCTCAGTGGGTTGGGCCTCTGCCTTCGGCTTGGGTCATGATCCCAGGGTGCTGGGATCAAGCCCCACATCGGGCTCTCTGCTCAGCGGGGAGCCTGCTTCCTCCTCTCTCTGCCTGCCTCTCTGTCTACTTGTGATCCCTCTCTCTGTCCAATAAATAAATAAAATCTTTAAAAAAAAAAAAAACTTCATTTCAGTTCAAAATATACTGCCCCACCCTGTCCTACCAATGTACATTCACACTCAGACACACACCACACAAGGAAAGCACCAGAACATTTTGCCAAGTGGACAGAGTAATCCTGTCTGGTCATACGGGGACAGAAAGCAAAGTCTTGGTTTTCCCAAGGTCAAGTTCATTTTACTATTTTGCAACCATGAAGAAAGAGCTCATAACCTCTTAACCTACAGAGAACTTTACATATCCTCAAACAATAGCTAAGGGTAGTGGTCACAATTAACATCAGGAAAATAAAATGGTTCATTGGCTCTTACGTTTTTATCAAACTGAAGGCTTTGGTCCTGACAGAAGAGTCCTCTACAACAATGAGAGGGGAAGGTGCTCTGAGGGGCATTGGGACCTTGGATTTTGAAACAGTTACCTCTAGAAATGGAAGACTCAGAGGTTGGTACCATTCGCTCCTCCTCCTCTTTCTCTCGAATATGTGTCCAGTGCACATCAGCCTGGATCTCCAAGGGGTCGGCTGGATTTATGATCTGCTGTAGCCTCTGGCTCCCGACTAGTATACCAGGGTCAGAAGTGGGAGAAATGAGGAAGGGAGAGATGATGGAGGAAGGAAGCAGAAAATAAACAATCAAGGAAAGGAGGGGATGGAATACCACAGGAAAGGAAACAGAAAGAAAAGTTACTGTATTTGCCAGGATCAGTTTGAATCAGAAAGAGGCAAAAACTGAGAACACATGTGCGTGTACACACACACACACACACACACACACACACACGATTTCCACTTGTTCAACTTGATTTAGTTGTTTTAAGCTTCACTTATACTGTAATTTCAATAAAGAGAACCATACATTACAACTCCAAAAAGAACTCTCCTTTCTGATGCTCTTTTCATCTTCTCTGCATTTGAGAGACCCAAATGCCAAGTCAGAAAAAAAGGAAGGTTACAACTGCCCTCCGAAGGGCCATCCCTCCAGGTCCTGAGTACTCAGCTCTGTCACCCAGCACAGTGTGAGATCCTAGAGAATGCACCATTCATGTCCCTTCTGTGTCACACAGCGTGGTGCTTACCGCCACCTGTCATGCTGACAGCTTCTCCTTTGAGATTCAAGCCAAGTGACAAGAGAAAAGTGGGATGGGACAGTATCGTTCTGTCAGGAACCAGCTAACTCACGCAGGACAGAAACTTATTTTGTTGGTCCTTTAGTGTTTATCTTTTGCAGTTAGAGAGAGAGAAAAAAAAATCCCCCTTCCATAATAGGTCTCATGCTGCATGCTGGTCTGTGGCAGGGACACGCTATAGGGAAGAAATGGAGTTTGGGGAGGCAATGGCTGGGAGACGAAGCAGAGCTCTATCCTGTAAATCCCCAAAGTTTTGGGAGCTCGTGGGCAGGAATAAAACAATACCTCTTTGCTTTTTCTGAGGTCAAGGCCCTTTTCCTTAAAACTCCATTTGGTGCCCCACTGCTCCTCTCTGGACATAAGACCTGCCTTTTCAGCTAAAGGAGAATTGACCAGCAGCCCTTCCACTGATTCTTGCTGCCAGAGCCCAAGGACTATACATGCAGCCCCTGCCCTGTAAACTGCCTGTCTTCAGAGCTTGGACCATGCCATACAGCAGGGTGAGAATAAAGGGATAGCCAGCAACTTGGAGAGGGGATGCTTCAGGAGGGAGGGTGGCTATTCAGGCAGCAAGAGCAGGTGCCACCTGATCTGAAGGACTCTGGGACTCCTGATGGGAGCCCACTCTCAACAGTCTACCTGGACAGTTTGGCTTTGGCTTCCCTACCACACAACCTCTTCATTTTTAAACAATGGAGAATGTGGTCTGGACAGGAAGTAACACTAAGAGCAGCGAATGTGGTGCAGGCAGTGTGCTATGTTAAATGTGGGGTGGTAGGCCTGCATGCATGCTCCCTTTGAACCTGCTGGTCTCCACAGATTCGTTTCCTCAGGTCAACCGGCCTTTACGGTGTTGGATGGCACTGAATCACAGCAAAGTCACCCAACAGCTCGAATGGCAGACGACTAAGGAAGGTCAGTCAGAGAAAAACGTGGACCCCGTCTTCATCTTCTAAGCAACAAAGAGAAGACAGTGAGTCTTCTCCCCAGATAGTGTGCTGCTTCCTGTCATAAATGTAGCCTTGGGGACACAGGAGCCGGATTTTAGGGGAAATGTGACAAGGCACAATGGCGGGGGGTTCTGGGCCCCTCTGCTGTGCCGGCTCTGCCACTTACGGCCACTATGACTGCAACGGGAGGTTCTCTAAGTTAGAAGGTGTTCGCTAAAGCAGAGGGCTTATAGCAAAGCATACGAGGGGCACAAACGGGGCCACATTCAATAAGGATCTTCTGGAATCTTCTCCTCTGACTGCCCCTTGCTTCTCCTCTGTCTTACATGCTATTGTGCAGGTGACCATCCATGAAGGCTGGGCCCAGGGACAGGTGCCAAGCTAGGCATATGCCAAAGTCTGTCAGCACAGCTTTATAAAGCACAGATCTTTTCATGTGGGACCTGCTCTTGAAGGCAGATTCTGGATGGCTGTTAGGGAGCCAGGGTAGAAGGTGGGCAACGGGCAGAGCGGGTACCTTTACGTGTACCCGTAGCTTCTTCCTTTGACAGCTGCTGGAGCCACTGGCCTTGCAGGAGTTCTCTGTCCCAGGGGCAGTACTCCCCTTCTACAGCAGGGGGAGCCAGACACCCACAAACACAGCATCAAGAACCCCGCATGGGGATAAACAGAGAAGAGAGCATGGAAGGGAGGAAAGAGAATAGAGAAGAGTTATCTTCAGGTGCAAGGCAAGACCATTCTGTTACTGTCTACACAGCCATCGAAGTCCACTGCTCAGAAGATACAAACACCATGGGCTAGGAACACAGGCCCCAGGGTTGGGGTGAATTTGTCGGTAGGTATTTCTCCAGTTAAAGCACATCCCTGCGGGCTGGGTCTTGATGCTAGTTCCAGATGCAGGAAATTAAGTCTGCAGGGACGAAAGCACAGCTAAACTCTCCTGCAAAGGGCACAGACTTTGACCTAAGCTGTGTCTGGGGCTAAAGCCACTAAGCATATGAATCACCAGATGAAGAGAATGATGTCTGAAATGATACAAACAAAATATCTTTTTCCCGGATGTCCTGTGAGCCTGATGGCCCCTGTGATGAACAGGGACGAGGGGACAGCCCTGAGACTGAGCCAACCATGGTTCTGCAGACATGGCAGACTGGAGAACTCAAGACACTGGCTTCCTGGCCCAGGGCCTACCTCCTTCTTCCACAGATCTTATTCATTTCTCATCAGAAGGAGGGAGAGAGGGTCAGGCCACCAAGGGCTGCCTCTGTGGGCCTCCCCCAGCCTCTGTCTTTGGAGGGAAGAGTGCAGGAGAACTAGGTCTAGAGAAGCCCCTCAGGGACCTGAGGAAGTACCTGGCCTCTGACCATTCCCACTGGCATCAGTCAGCTTGGGGGCAGGAGGAGGCTGTCTTTCCTCTTGCCTGCCCTGTCTTACTAGGGTCTCGGAGTTACACAGCTCTCAGGACCATCTCAGTACCATGCACCCTGTCTGGGAAGGGCTCTGCATCTGGTTAGCACTCGGACCTTCCCTGGGCCAGACTGGGGGATGGGGTCTGGGCCGCGAAGGACATGAATTCCAGGAGGAGCAGAGGTAAGCAGAAGAGCGGCAGAGAAATCTATTGCCAACTCGAAGAGGCCCAGAGCTGTCCCAAATTAATGCGCTCCTCTAACAATGGCTGGGAGGGATGGGTGCTTTAAAGGCCCATGTCCTTCCCTTCCCCCATGTGCTCTGGAGAGAGCACAGCTGTGAGATGATAGGCACTGCTGTCAGGGGAGCTCAGGTCTCTATCTGCCCTAGTTTCTTCTTCACCACCCACCAGACTTCTGGGCAGCCAAGGAAGGGAAAGAATGAGCCTCTCTCTTACAGAGGCAAGAAAAGGAGGCCCACCAAGTTCTTCCTCATCACTCAAGGACACACACAGCCAGAGATGGGGGCAGAATTGAAACATTTCAAGTTCAAGGCAAGAGAACATTTCAGAGCCAACCAGACCAAGTGCTGGAACAGATGCTCCTTCTCAGGACACTGATCCAAACACGTTACTACCTGCCATGAACTGAACCCTGTCTAGTGGGCTCCTAGCCCCTCCTCAGTGACAACAGCTCCGAGCAGAGTGAGAGTCAATGCTCTGCAGCCTCCAGTGTCCTGGACTCTGAGTCCAGGAAACCTCTTGAAAGCAAATTCCTTTTCTTTATTAAAATAAATTTCTTTTAGCAGAAACTAAAGGGAAAAAAAGAGCAAAAATGAGGACAGGAGAATGAGTAACCTATTTTGGACGAAGTCCATCTGCTGACCCTCTGCCTTCCACTTCCAATTTCTCCCCAGAATGTGCACAATGGACATTATTTCCACTGTCAATGGCCTCCTCTGCCCCCCGAAACTAAGGTCAGAGAGAGGCAGGAAGGATGATCTCTGGGGGTGGGGGAGGCAGTCCATGTGCAACAGAAACCTTACTCAAGAACAGAACAGGCTGCCTCAGGGGTGGGACAGGGTCAGAGTTAGGAGAAGAGATTTTTTTTTCTGACCTTCACTAGATTCTTCCTCTTCCTCCTCATATTCTTCCTCCTCCTCCTCCTCCTCTTCATATTCCTCTTCCTCCTCCTCCTCTTCATTCCCAGGGCCGTAGCTCTTTGAGGCCTCTAGTTCCTCTTCACTCTTTCCTTTCAGAAGAGCATGGATCCTCACAGCCTCCTTCCAAGGAACACCGCCCAGATCTGAGGGGGGCAGAGGGGGCTCCTCTTCCTCCTCCTCCTCCTCTTCCTCCATCTCAGACTCAGAACTGCTGTAGGGGAAACAACCACACAACCAAAGTGAGTAGACAGTTAAAAGTCACAACCAGGGGCGCCTGGGTGGCTCAGTGGGTTGAGCCGCTGCCTTCGGCTCAGGTCATGATCTCAGGGTCCTGGGATCGAGTCCCGCATCGGGCTCTCTGCTCAGCAGGGGCCTGCTTCCTTCCCTTCCCCTCTCTCTGCCTGCCTCTCTACCTACTGTGATCTCTCTCTGTCAAATAAATACATAAAATCTTAAAAAAAAAAAAAAGTCACAACCAGAGGCAAACTGTCCCAGCAAAGCAACTGCTGGGCAGGAAGGGGGAGAGGACAGGCACGGAGGGGTGCAGCGTGCTTCCCCGCCCAGGTAAGACACACGAGGGGAAGGAGAGTGAGTAGAGGGCCAGAGAAAACACACACGTATGGGTAACCCCGACATAAAGCCACATGAGCCAACAGCCCAGTCTGGCGGTGTGCTCTGTTCAGTGAATAGCAACTCCAACAAGTTTAGTCTTAGAGGCCCTCAGAGATAGTAGGGGCATGGGCTCATTTTGATATGAACCCATGACCCAAGGGAATCAAGAATGGAGAGAAAGTGTACTTTCATCATGACCTACTTTTTGGTTTAAATAAATTTTTATTTATTTGAGGACCTCAATTCTACTTGACTCAGGGTTGGAAGGCTCTCGTGGGAACCACGGTGAGAAAGAGCTGCTTCCAAGAGGCGTGAACTGAAGTCTTAGCCACAGACGGGTTAGCCATCAAGGTGTGTGTGCTGGAGTGAAGGCTGTGCATTCAGTTCCACAGTGTTCCTGACATGCCATGCCCAGAGTACGATACCATGGTGAACACGCAGTTAACAAGGCAGCATAACAAGGCAGCAAAGGCACTGTCCGCTGAAGTTACAGAACAGGGGGTATGGGGAGGGCATGGAAAAAAACATCACATCCCTGGGGTCATCACCCTTGACCACCAGCCATTCTCCCTTGATGGCACGCAGTCTAGAGCTCAGCTGGAAAAGGGAAGGAGCACTAAATGCTGCGAGACACTAGCTGTGACTTATGCAAGCCCAAATCCTGGACCACTGCCCTCAGAGCCATGGCCCCGGAGCATCTGTACCCTCTTCCCTGGCCGGCAGAGTGAGCTGTCAACAGGTGGTACAAGAATAAAATTCAATGCCCTACCACGGGGCTGCAGAGCAGGAGAAAAACCCAATCAGCACCACACAAATGAAGCTCCTCAGACCTATTTCACAGTCCGATAATTCCCCAAGTCTTTTTCGGGAGAGGCTCTGCCCTCAGTGAGAAATGTGTAGTTGACTGGGCTGGGAAAAATGTGGCATGTGCCAACCTCTGGCACGAGAAAGCCAAACCCCAGAGGCATTGCACATGAGGCTGAGGTCTGGTCCCGTCTTCCTGTGACAGTGGGCTGCTCTCTCCCTGCCTGGAGCGGGACAGTGCACGTGGAGAGGGCATCAGTGAATATAGTGCGATAAGGTCCATAATACCCCACCCCCAGCACTAGTCGTACCTGTGCAATAAAGAATTTCACCTTGCTTAAACAGATGGTCTGGCCTTTGTCTTGGGGCCTGGGAGGTCAACTCTAAGCCCCTGGGAGGTCCTGCCTGATGGGAATGTATTTATTTCCCTGGAATCCTTGGGTCATGGTGGACAGTCTAATAATGTGATTTAGGGGGAGGGCTGACCACATCCGAAAGACGTATGATTTAGGGTGGAGGTTTGAGTCATGCGGTACTAGTTGGCCTGGAGACTGAAATCAATCATACCACGTAGAAAATCAGTCCATCAATGCCTAGGTAATGGAGCCCCAATAAATCTCTGAATATCGAGGCTTGGGTGAGTAATACTACATGGGATTTGTCACACATTAATACCAAGAAAGTAACACAGCCCTGACTCCACAGGGAGAGGCTGATGGGAGCTCCATGTCCATACTTTCTCGGACTCTGCTCTGTGTACTTCTTCACCTGGCTGACTTCAATCAGTATCCTTCCCTATAATTAAATCATAACCATGAGTATAAGCCTTTTGGCAGGTTCTGGGCATCCTTCTAACAAGTTAATGAACTCGAGGGTGGTTTTGGGAATGCCCATACTCCGGCCAGGTCAGAAGGGAGGTCAGTCCAGGAGGCTGTGTGCCCATGACTTCTCAGGTGGCTGATTCTCACAGGCCTACACTGGCTCTGCTCCTCACCAGCTGTATGACCTTGAGCTGACTATAGCTGAGCTTCAGCATCCTTGTCAGTAAGGCGGGAATGTTAATACCTGCCTCAGAGAAATGTTGTGAAGGTCAGGCACTTTCCTGATTTTCATGTTTGTGTTACACTCTGGGATTCTGGCTATTCACGTATCTGTATCTGTTTACTTGTTTACTCTGTTTACTCGTTCCTTCATTCATTCAATGAACATTTCTGAGTGCCTATTAAAGTTCACCTATTAAAGTTAGGTACAAAAATAAAGGGAGTCTGTTCCTTACTGCAAGCAGCTCCCTTTAGTGAATGCTACTTTGTTCACTCATTCATTCAGCCCCCTTGAAAACTTACTGAGCATCTTCTACTTGTAATGCACTTCCTAGACATTGCAGAGGATACAAGGGTGACATAGAAAAGAGCCTCAGGGATGCCTGGGTGGTTCAGTTGGTTAAGCGGCTGCCTTCGGCTCAGGTCATGATCCTGGCATCCTGGGATCGAGTCCTGCATCGGGCTCCTTGCTCGGCAGGGAGCCTGCTTCTCCCTCTGACTCTGCCTGCCACTCTGTCTGCCTGTGCTCTCTCTCTGACAAATAAATTTAAAAAAAAAAAAAAAAAGAAAGAAAGAAAAACAAAGAAAAGAGCCTCATTCTTCAGGGGAGATAAGATGCAAACACGGCAATGATAAAAGAAGGTACAACATTACTGTAGGGGGATGAAGGGTTGAGAGGAGGTAGTTCAAGGTGAGTAAATATAAGAAATTGGGCCATAGAAAGCTTGGCATCTGGACTTTGACTCTTTTTCACGACTTACTTAAGTATTATTTTTGCCTTACTTTTGTGTCCTCACTTGTTTACTTTCTTACTACTTAACAACGTATAACCCGACATAGATCACCTAACATCTTTCCAACATGAAATAAAGATAAGAATGCCTCCTATGCTCATCTTAAATCTTATGTAGATGTATTAAAAATTCACTTGGGCAGAAGGCAGGCCAGCTTGCCCTTCCTTCACAGTCAGAAGGTTACCCCAGGAGTCAGCAGACTCAACGGGCCCTCACTGCAGCTTCCCGGCTCCTTGTACTGTGCCCTGTCATGAGGGTGGTGGCACTGGGCTCCATGATGAGACAATGGGGCCCCACATACAGCTCTGAGTGCCACACTGGCTAGTTTTATGATAGCTCAAAGACCACAGGAAAATAGGGAGTGAGGCACAGAGCATAAAAAATCAGGTGGGAAGGCCAACACTTGCCTCTCTTCAAAAGCTACCAGCTCTCAGTCCATTTCTGAGAGGCCTGGCTACATTGCTTCTGGAAATCTGAGATAGGCAAACCAGACTTGCTCCCTTTGTGAAGATGGACAGGTGTTGCCAAATGTTCCTTCCTAGGCCATCATCTCCCTGGGGCCCTGGAGCCGTTCTCTGAGTCTTAATAGGCTCCTTAAGTCATGCAAGATTCATAGCGCAAATTCAGTAGGCCCAGTCTCATTTTCTGGCTGTCATCAGTGCCTGAATTTCTGGGTCTGGACTTTGAAAAGGCTAGGAGAAAGGGGGAAGAGAAGGAATGTGTAGTGAGGTAGACCACCCCCGACCACCTGGAGTCAGCCTAGAAACTTTTTAAGTGTGGAGAACTGCTGCTACACACCAGAACAAAATACAACACAGTCAACCAACTTCTCTGTCCTTTTTTTTTTTTTTTTTTAAGATTTTATTTATTTATTTGACAGAGAGAAATCACAAGTAGATGGAGAGGCAGGCAGAGAGAGAGAGGGAAGCAGGCTCCCTGCTGAGCAGAGAGCCCGATGCGGGACTCGATCCCAGGACCCTGAGATCATGACCTGAGCTGAAGGCAGCGGCTTAACCCACTGAGCCACCCAGGCGCCCTTCTCTGTCCTTTTGGGAAGAGGGGGCGACCTCTCAATTTATAGTTTCCTAGGAGAGATGAGGGCCAGAAAATGCAGTCCTCGAGATCAGCATTCCATCATGACAGGTGTCTGTTTCTGCATTTGAAACAGTCAATTGCTTTGTGTGACTATTCGATGTGGGTGGGTCCCCCTGGACTGCATGCTCTCTGAGAGCAGGGACAGGTCTGCTTGGCTCGCTGCAGGGCTTACCACGCGGCCTTGCACAGTCCAAAGAGGCAAAGCCAGGGCAAGCTGCTGCCTAAATTCACAGGTGTCATGGAGATGAGACCTCTGAAGTCCATCAAAAGGAGTAGACCCTTTCAGTTAGAAGAACATCTTGCAAAAATCCTCCCTGCTATGGTACTTCCAATCCCTGATCTTAAAGCACTTTCCCTGAGTTTCTTCTCATTGAGGCTATGATGGAGCCTGGAAGGAGGAAGCCAGACCAGCAGGCATGTGGACAAGATTCTAAAAAAACAAGATTTGCTCCACACTTAAATGTGCTGAATAGAGAGTCTGCCATGCCAGGAGGGAAGGGCCAAGGATAGTAACAGTGATGGTGAATGCCCCCCGAGCTCTAAAAAGTGCCATGTGGCACAAAACACTTCACATGAATTAGGTCATTTAATTACCCATTAACCCTAGGACACGATAACTCTAGGACTCTAGGACATATTAACATCCCCACTGTCACAAATGAGGCCAGTGAACCTTAAAGAGGTTGGGTGAGAGGTCAAGATTCCCACCAGTGTCCACACCCTTGTCACACTGCGCCCTCTTGGATGGTTCGCCAAGAACCCAAGAGTTCTTCAGCCACTGGCAGCTGTCAGGATGCCAAACCCCGGAAAAAGACCATGACCATCTCCTGCTTGCCTGGGTCCAACTTCAGAAAGTGGAGACTGGAAATCTGGGCAGGCCCTACGGTGACTGAGGCAGACTGCTGTGCGAATACCACTTGAAGTTCTTGGGTGGTTTTCAAGGGAAAATAGGAAATCGTGGTTTTTCATTTTTAAATGAACCCACTCTAGATATCCGAGTACCCACTCCTAGATCTCATCCGCTCTGACAACTGTATACACACTCCACCGCTCGGCACACTGCTTGAGAAGATGGATGTTGTCCAGCTATCGTGGCACGATGGAAACTTAATCCGTGCTGAAAGCAGCATCCTGCTCAGCGACGGCTCCCATTACTGCCTCTGCTGGAGAAGCGGTGAGGGAGAGAGAAGACCACTGGGAAGGGTGAGGGGGAGAGAGGACCAGTCAGGAATTTCCACTTATTTATGTCAACCTTGAAGAAGGGGCTTCTCCTTATCGCGTTACTCCAATGGAGGGCCAAGCCTCTTCCACCACAACTAGCCGTCACAAAACTAGTACTTGCCTGTCATGGACTTTTGGGGAGTCCTCTGTGATCTGGCTGCCCCATCTGTAAAGGGCACCTGTTTGCTCTAGCCCTCACTGACTTGAGGCTCTCACCAGATGGGTGCCGCCCAAGCCATCTTCATCGCCTGGGATGAAGTTGCCCAGCAACTAAAATCATAAAGCTAGTTTTCCAGGCACCTGGGTGGCCTAGACCATTAGGCATCTGCCTTCAGCTCAGGTCATGATCTCAGGGTCCTAGGATTGAGCCCCGCATTGGGCTCTCTGCTCAGCAGGGAGTCTATTTCTTCCTCTGTCTCTCCTTCTGTACTCTCCCCTTCTCTCTCTCTCAAATAAATAAGTAATATCTTATAATAAACAAAGAAAACCCCTAGTTTTCTTTTGTCTTTAGGCACCTGTTCTCTCCCAGAGAAAATAAAAGTACTATTTCTAGGGTGTCCTTTGGAAGATGTTCCTCCCTCCCCTACTTCAAGGAAGGGTCATGGAGCTAATCAGGTCTGGGCCAGTAGTGCCTGCTTAGGTAAACTAAATCAGGACACCCATAAGACTCACGCAGTGTGTGTGTTCAAAACAGGTACTCTTGGTCCCTACCTCAAGCCCACCGACTCAGTTACTCCAGGGGAGGGTCCAGGATTTACTTTGGTACCAAGTGTCCCAGGTGGCCCTTATCATCAGGGAAATTTGGGAGATTTAGAGCAGTGGTTTGAAAAGTGTGGTCCCTAGACAACAACATCACCTGGGAACTTTTTAGGAATGCAAATCTTGGCTATACATTACCCAGTGTGTGTCTCAGTGTTAATGGAAAGCCTCCACCAGTCTGGGAGACACCATGGGTGCTCTCATCCCAGAAGCCCTGCAGGACAGTCTGACTGATAGTGATTTTACACCATCTTTCATCTTGTTCTCTATTGGTGGCCCTGATCATCTTCCATGGAGCACTCTGAATCCTGTACTGACTCTGGCAGACCTGGGTAGTAATGAATGTGAGGCCCTGGGGCAAAGACAGTGGACTCAGGAGGCCTGTGGGGGCTGCAGGGCGCATGTTCCCTTCAGGCATCACTCACTGAAACATCACGAAAACACTGGCATGGCCACGCCAAAAAACCACTGGCTGTGTCTACGGCCTTGGGACACAGGCTCTCTGCTCTACTCTTTACCTCTTTACCTTACTTACCTTCCATCTCAGCTAGAGGAGGAAGGAAGAAGCCTGGAGAGGTGAGGTGGCTTCCCTAAGATTGCCGGGCGACCTGGGGTCATAGCAGGAGCCCCTCATTCCAACCCTGACACCCCTGCCACTGACCCAGTGCACTGCTTCAGGCCTCTGGTTGTCCCTCTGCGCATGGTTTGTCCCTCCAGTGAACCTGTCAACAGCCCAAGGGCAGGAGCGGGGACTGTCATTTTTGTTCTGTTACCTTCTCAATGAATGGCAAAGTGTTAAGCCCATGGTAGGTGTCCAAGAAATACTTACTGAAATCTCTGAATTACGTCCCATGGGTTGTGATTCTTACTGGCTAATGAGATAAAGAGACAGGGGACTGCATGGAAAGGGGGAGATCAGTAGGCAGTAGGGAAAACAGGAAGAATCCTGAACTTGGATCCAGGAAACCTGAGTCTGAGTCTTAGTCAACCCTCGATCCTAGTATTAGTCACCAGCAGTCTCCGTAATTATGGAGTGGTAAGATGTATGCTCTGGCCTACTTCACAGGACTTTGGCAAGGATGACCAAGGGAGGTGATGACCAAGTGAGATAATGGATACAGAAGTCCTCTGGAAATGGTCCGGTGCCATGCAAAGGGGTAATAAAGGCAACTGCCATCAACAGGCATGCCACATACTGTTTCCAATGCTTCTTACTATTTAACCCTCACAGCAACTGTGTGAGGCAACTCCTAGCACTGCCTTCATTTCACAGATGAGGAAATGGAGGCACAGAGAGGTTATATGACTTGCCTATTGTCACATAGCTGGTAGGTGGCACCCAGGTCCCCTGCCGGGGATACAGTGCTGCCTCACCCCGTAGGTACATTCATCTGGGGAAGGGGCTGCCAGGACAAACCACAGGTATGAAGCAACACACAAGAAAACGGGCTGCAGCCCCCGGGCACAGGCTGACCTGCTGGCCACGTCTTCCTCTGCACCTTTGTCCAGCGCGCTGCTCAGGTTGTGCTCGGCCTGTGTCTCCTCGGGCACCTCCTCCAGCTCCACGGCCTGTTTCACAGACAGGCGGTAGTTCTCCAGCTCGATCCGTTCAGGAGTGCCCCTGAGTCTCTTGGCAATGCTAGGCTCTTCCAGACCATTCACACTTGAACCTATAAGACAAGCAAAGTGGGAAATGACCACAAGTGGTGAGGGATGGAGGGGGTATGCGGGGAAGGAGGAGGCGCCAACAGAAGGATATCTAAGGCATCCATGGCAGTCACCACTCATTTCAGTGAAAGGAGGGATGGGGGCCAGACAGGGAGTCCATGAGGTCACACAGGCCAGGAAAGGACTGCAGGGTGAGAGCGGCAACCCTTCCCTGAGCAGGAGAAACAGGAAGACAGCACATCTGCCCTGAGATGACTGTCCCAGTCATGCTCCGAGATGGCTGCCCCAGGCTGACTCTTCTCCATCAGCCCTGAATCCATGCACAGCGGAGGGAAGAGATGATGGTGACTGGGGAGGAGGAGGAAAGGGGACTTGGGTTGGACCCTAAGGAGGAGCTTCTCACCGACCACACCCACCTCAGCTTCCACTGAGAAGGGGGGGTCCTGCCAGCTGCCCACCCCCTGATGACCCAGGACCCAGTCAAGGTTCATGCACTGCTTCTGGCTGATCCATGGAGGCGTCCGGGCTAGCTGCTTGCAGAACTTGTCACGTAGTGGGTTTGTCTATCTCCTTGTGATTAGATTCATGGTAAACACTTCCCATCTAGGAAGAACACCGCGTGGGTGATGCTGTGCCCCTTCCACGGCACACAGAAGGAATATGGTCGGGTTGCCTCACACTTCTTTAACCCCCCCCCCCATATTTATTTATTTATTGAGAGAGAGACAGAGACAGAAATGAGAGAGAGAGAGTACAAGCAGGGGGAGTGGCAAAAGAAGCAGGCTCCCCACTGAACAAGGAGCCCAATGTGAGGCTTGATCCCAAGACCCGGAGATCATGACCTGAACCAAAGGCAGACACTTAATGACTGAGCCACCCAGGCACCCAGGTTGTCTCATTCTTGGTGACATCAGCTTGACTGCTTGGTTAAAGTGGTGCCCAACCATCTTTCCATTGTAAAGAGGTATTTTCCCCTTTTGTAATTAATAAGTAATCCATGGAGTTGATACGTACAAACCATGGGACTATCCTACCCCACTATCCTTCCACCCAGGAGTTTTAGTACCGATTGATGAACAGGGATTTTAAAAATTGTATCATTCCTTCTCCATTGTCATTCTTTGCAAAGAACTTTTCCCATTTCTTTTTTTTTGAGTACCAACATGACTTACGGATTTTCAAAAACTTAAGTGTTGTATTTGCCGTGTTTTCTTCATCTCCCTTAATCTGGAAATTTCCCTGTCTCCCTCCTTATTAACTCCTTCATCATTATTTTTTTTATTATGTTCAGTTAGCCAGCATATAGTAGTACCTTAGTTTTTGATGTGTTCAACAATTCATTAGTTGCATATAACACCCAGTGCTCATCACAACACGTGCCCTCCTTAATATCCATCATTATTTTTTTTTGATGTGCCTTTTTATCCCAGATTGGGTCAAAAGAGGCCCACTGTATTTATTCTTTACTCTATGTCTTCACTGTAATATGACGTAGGTTTATATTTAGCATCAGACAAATCCAGGCTAGACACCTGTGACCACGAGTGACCTGAAGGATCTTAAGAAAATTACGTAACTTCCAAGAGCTCATTTCCTGATCTATAAATGAGGACAACCCTCAACTCCTACTAGATTATTATAAATGCAGGATGGAATTATATACATATATACGTAAGTACGTGTGTGTGCCGACTCTCATGCGCCCGAACCCATCATCTTTCTCTTCTACTTAAACCCTGCACTTGGGCAGAATCCAGCAACTACAGGTTAAGTGCTATAACTGATGTCCAGTAACATTCTTAGTGTGTATTTTTGTGTAGGTAGGTTGTGTCCATTTGCTCTGGATTGTGAGCAAGAGTCACGTGACAAAGATGGGAAGAGAGTTTTGGGCAGAGGGTACAGCGACAGTTAAGGTACAATGGCCTGTAATGGCCGGTTGGTATTATTAGATCTTCTAGTGGCAGTATTCTTAACGCGGTAAGGAAGAGAAGAGACCGGGGTGGGAATAGGGCCCATGTGGCCTTTGATGACATTCTAAGCTCTGAGAGAGGACACTGGGCTTTAGCAGGCGACATCATACTGACCTGGTGTTGGGTAACAGATGGGCTATCAGGGGAAAGCCAGAATCTCTGTAATGTAGGACTAAAGGAAAGCGGTGGGACTATTGAGTTAGTAGTTTTTGGGACACAACAGGTCCACAGAAAATCTTCTGGAAGCCTGGCACTTTTGTTGTGTACAATGTTCTGGATCTCTCTATATTGTCATTAGAAAGAACTTTCTGTGTGTCCAAGCAGTCACAGAATAAAGTCTTAGCATATCTGTCAGATTTACCTGGATCTTCCACCAAATAGCATCTTTCAAATTTACTAGACAGCCTTTACTATAAATAAGACCCAGGAAACATTTATCTACGAAACTTCTAATGATGGGGTCATGGCATGAATCCTTGGGCTCCCTAGGGCCCTGTGCAATGCCCACCTGTCCTAGTTTTTATAAACCCCATTGGGACATTTTATACATCCCTGGTCCATTCTTCAACGCAGACCTCAGGGCCCCTGAAGTATAAGCTATGATGCAGGATCAGGGCATCTGGAAGAATAGGTAGGGAGGCAAGGGAGCAGAGCAGGTGGAAGCCCCTATAGCATTCCCCACATCTGGCCCCCAGATCTACCCGAATCAGCTCATCGTTTCCAAATAGCCGTCTCCCTGTTGTCTTTTGCTCCTTCCCCTCAGCAAAACCCAGCATGACAAACACGAGAAGGCTAAGGATTCCCTGACTAGAGTATCATTTGATATTTTCTTTCCCATCATGTATTTTTGACAAATGCCCTTAAACAGAAAGCAAATAAGAAAGTGAAATAAATGTGAAGCCACTACCCAAGTATAAAATTTTGGGGAACTCCACAGATAAAGAGTAAAAACCAGTATATCTTTTACCTAGGGAAAGAAGAAAGAACAAGAATGATCACTTCAGGAGTAACAAACAACTAACACTCATCAACTCAGATACAAGTGATATCAAGGTGGACTGAACAAATATACTCACGGAAAGAAACACTCCAGAAGTGACGCCTGTTTTTAGCAGGTAAAAACCATACCGTTTGCCAGAAATGCAACTAGAACCTTGGGAAACAAAGCAGATTTAAAACACTCTCTACTCTTAAAGAGCTGTAGGCTAGTCACAGAAGAGACAGTCTCGCTCAGGGGTCTTGGCAGTATGCTGTATCCCATACCACAGCTCATGCCGCACGGTGGAACTACGGGAGCGCCTAAAAGGGCAGCTCCACCCCCCAGGGGAGTCAAGAAAGACTTTGTGGAGGAATATGGTGTTAGCCTAACCAGCTTTAAAGAAAATCCGAGGAGCTAGGTAGTAGTTTGCAAATGAGGTAACTGAAATTCAGAGACATTAACCAACCTGCCCAAGGTCACAAAGCTAGTGGGCAGTGGAGCCAAGATCTGAATCCAAGGAGGGCAGCGTTAATCCACACAGTCCTGTTCTGCTTTCCCCTTTGGGACTCCTCACCGTTATCTGTTCCCCACTATAATTTTCAACATGAGGGACACAGAACTATATGAAAGCATCTTAGAGCACAGGATCTGGCATTTGCAATGACATTCTGTCCTCCTTCCAAAGTTATTTCTCTGGGGTTTCTATAAGCTCTGTGGAGTAATCATCAAGTAACAGAACTTGGCAGACCAAACGCAGAGTCTAGGGCTTTAGGGAGGGGAAATGTTGACTTAATTCTGGCCTTGGCCACAATCAACAAAAGCGAAACGAGAGGCTCTCAGAACTATTCAGATCATTCATACATCAGTCCTACAGAGAAAAAATGCTTTTTCATGAAAACTGTTAGAAGGGTCCCACTGGAGAATTGGTAAGAACTGAGGTGGAAGGAAGAGAGTTGCCTCATTGTTCCAGTCTTCCTATGCCCACTGGGTCCATGTCCACATGGAGCTAGACACACCCAGAGCTTTGAGCAACATGAGCATGGCATTACATCTCCCTGAGGGCCAAGGCTCCAGGGAGGTTCTGTTTTCCCAAAGGGAATGTGGCACCTCAGAGGATACTCGGCAAGTATCCAAAATTCACCAACTGCCAAAATATGCTTAACATTCCTAGCCCATAACCTCAAAACGCCACAGGGATTAAAAAAAAAAAAAAAAAAAAAAAAATCGGAGGAGGAGGAGTCAAGATGGCGGAGAAGTAGCAAGCTGAGACTGCTTCAGCTAGCCGGAGATCAGCTAGATAGCTTATCTAAAGATTGCAAACACCTGAAAATCCATCGGCAGATCGAAGAGAAGAAGAACAGCAATTCTGGAAACAGAAAAACAACCACCTTCTGAAAGCATATTTTCCTGGGGTTGTTGCCACCCTTTTAGTATTTTACTTGCCACTTCATTTACTCTTATCTGGACAAAATGACAAGACGTAAAAATTCAACACAAAAAAAAGAACAAGAGGCAGTACCGAAGGCTAGGGACCTAATCAATACAGACATCGGTAATATGTCAGATCTAGAGTTCAGAATGACAATTCTCAAGGTTCTAGCCGGGCTCGAAAAAGGCATGGAAGATATTAGAGAAACCCTCTCGAGAGATATAAAAGCCCTTTCTGGAGAAATAAAAGAACTAAAATCTAACCAAGGTGAAATCAAAAAAGCTATTAATGAGGTGCAATCAAAAATGGAGGCTATAACTGCTAGGATAAATGAGGCAGAAGAAAGAATTAGTGATATAGAAGACCAAATGACAGAGAATAAAGAAGCTGAGCAAAAGAGGGACAAACAGCTACTGGACCACGAGGGGAGAATTCGAGAGATAAGTGACACCATAAGACGAAACAACATTAGAATAATTGGGATTCCAGAAGAAGAAGAAAGTGAGAGGGGAGCAGAAGGTATACTGGAGAGAATTATTGGGGAGAATTTCCCCAATATGGCAAAGGGAACGAGCATCAAAATTCAGGAGGTTCAGAGAATGCCCCTCAAAATCAATAAGAATAGGCCCACACCCCGTCACCTAATAGTAAAATTTACAAGTCTCAATGACAAAGAGAAAATCCTGAAAGCAGCCCGGGAAAAGAAGTCTGTAACATACAATGGTAAAAATATTAGATTGGCAGCTGACTTATCCACAGAGACCTGGCAGGCCAGAAAGAGCTGGCATGATATTTTCAGAGCATTAAACGAGAAAAACATGCAGCCAAGAATACTATATCCAGCTAGGCTATCATTGAAAATAGAAGGAGAGATTAAAAGCTTCCAGGACAAACAACAACTGAAAGAATTTGCAAATACCAAACCAGCTCTACAGGAAATATTGAAAGGGGTCCTCTAAGCAAAGAGAGAGCCTACAAGTGGTAGATCAGAAAGGAACAGAGACCATATACAGTAACAGTCAGCTTAAAGGCAATACAATGGCACTAAATTCATATCTCTCAATAGTTACCCTGAATGTGAATGGGCTAAATGCCCCTGTCAAAAGACACAGGGTATCAGAATGGATAAAAAAACAAAACCCATCTATATGTTGCCTCCAAGAAACACATTTTAAGCCCGAAGACACCTCCAGATTTAAAGTGAGGGGGTGGAAAAGAATTTACCATGCTAATGGACATCAGAAGAAAGCAGGAGTGGCAATCCTTATATCAGATCAATTAGATTTTAAGCCAAAGACTATAATAAGAGATGAGGAAGGACACTATATCATACTCAAAGGGTCTGTCCAACAAGAAGATTTAACAATTTTAAATATCTATGCCCCCAATGTGGGAGCAGCCAACTATATAAACCAATTAATAACAAAATCAAAGAAACACATCAACAATAATACAATAATAGTAGGGGACTTTAACACTCCCCTCACTGAAATGGACAGGTCATCCAAGCAAAAGATCAGCAAGGAAATAAAGGCCTTAAATGACACACTGGACCAGATGGACATCACAGATATATTCAGAATATTTCATCCCAAAGCAACAGAATACACATTCTTCTCTAGTGCACATGGAACATTCTCCAGAATAGATCACATCCTCGGTCCTAAATCAGGACTCAACCGGTATCAAAAGATTGGGATCATTCCCTGCATATTTTCAGACCACAATGCTCTAAAGCTAGAACTCAACCACAAAAGGAAGTTTGGAAAGAACCCAAATACATGGAGACTAAACAGTATCCTTCTAAAGAATGAATGGGTCAACCGGGAAATTAAAGAAGAATTGAAAAAAATCATGGAAACAAATGATAATGAAAACACAACGGTTCAAAATCTGTGGGACACAACAAAGGCAGTCCTGAGAGGAAAATATATAGCGGTACAAGCCTTTCTCAGGAAACAAGAAAGGTCTCAGGTACACAACCTAACCCTACACCTAAAGGAGCTGGAGAAAGAACAAGAAAGAAACCCTAAGCCCAGCAGGAGAAGAGAAATCATAAAGATCAGAGCAGAAATCAATGAAATAGAAACCAAAAAAACAATAGAACAAATCAACGAAACTAGGAGCTGGTTCTTTGAAAGAATTAATAAAATTGATAAACCCCTGGCCCGACTTATCAAAAAGAAAAGAGAAAGGACCCAAATAAATAAAATCATGAATGAAAGAGGAGAGATCACAACTAACACCAAAGAAATACAAACTATTATAAGAACATACTATGAGCAACTCTACGGCAATAAATTTGACAATCTGGAAGAAATGGATGCATTCCTAGAAACATATAAACTACCACAACTGAACCAGGAAGAAATAGAAAGCCTGAACAGACCCATAACCAGTAAGGAGATTGAAACAGTCATTAAAAATCTCCAAACAAACAAAAGCCCAGGGCCAGACGGCTTCCCGGGGGAATTCTACCAAACATTTAAAGAAGAACTAATTCCTATTCTCCTGAAACTGTTCCAAAAAATAGAAATGGAAGGAAAACTTCCAAACTCATTTTATGAGGCCAGCATCACCTTGATCCCAAAACCAGACAAGGATCCCACCAAAAAAGAGAGCTATAGACCGATATCCTTGATGAACACAGATGCGAAAATACTCAACAAAATACTAGCCAATAGGATTCAACAGTACATTAAAAAGATTATTCACCACGACCAAGTGGGATTTATTCCAGGGCTGCAAGGTTGGTTCAACATCCGCAAATCAGTCAATGTGATACAACACATCAATAAAAGTAAGAACAAGAACCATATGATACTCTCAATAGATGCTGAAAAAGCATTTGACAAAGTACAACATCCCTTCCTGATCAAAACTCTTCAAAGTGTAGGGATAGAGGGCACATACCTCAATATCATCAAAGCCATCTATGAAAAACCCACCGCAAATATCATTCTCAATGGAGAAAAACTGAAAGCTTTTCCGCTAAGGTCAGGAACACGGCAGGGATGTCCATTATCACCACTGCTATTCAACATCGTACTAGAGGTCCTAGCCTCAGCAATCAGACAACAAAAGGAAATTAAAGGCATCCAAATCGGCAAAGAAGAAGTCAAATTATCACTCTTCGCAGATGATATGATACTATATGTGGAAAACCCAAAAGACTCCACTCCAAAACTGCTAGAACTTATACAGGAATTCAGTAAAGTGTCAGGATATAAAATCAATGCACAGAAATCAGTTGCATTTCTCTACACCAACAGCAAGACAGAAGAAAGAGATATTAAGGAGTCAATCCCATTTACAATTGCATCCAAAACCATAAGATACCTAGGAATAAACCTAACCAAAGAGACACAGAATCTATACTCAGAAAACTATAAAGTACTCATGAAAGAAATTGAGGAAGACACAAAGAAATGGAAAAATGTTCCATGCTCCTGGATTGGAAGAATAAATATTGTGAAAATGTCTATGCTACCTAAAGCAATCTACACATTTAATGCAATTCCTATCAAAGTACCATCCATCTTTTTCAAAGAAATGGAACAAATAATTCTAAAATTTATATGGAACCAGAAAAGACCTCGAATAGCCAAAGGGATATTGAAAAAGAAAGCCAACGTTGGTGGCATCACAATTCCGGACTTCAAGCTCTATTACAAAGCTGTCATCATCAAGACAGCATGGTACTGGCACAAAAACAGACACATAGATCAATGGAACAGAATAGAGAGCCCAGAAATAGACCCTCAAATCTATGGTCAACTAATCTTCGACAAAGCAGGAAAGAATGTCCAATGGAAAAAAGACAGCCTCTTCAATAAATGGTGCTGGGAAAATTGGACAGCCACATGCAGAAAAATGAAATTGGACCATTTCCTTACACCACACACAAAAATAGACTCAAAATGGATGAAGGACCTCAATGTACGAAAGGAATCCATCAAAATCCTTGAGGAGAACACGGGCAGCAACCTCTTCGACCTCTGCCGCAGCAACATCTTCCTAGGAACAACGCAAAAGGCAAGGGAAGCAAGGGCAAAAATGAACTATTGGGATTTCATCAAGATCAAAAGCTTTTGCACAGCAAAGGAAACAGTTAACAAAATCAAAAGACAACTGACAGAATGGGAGAAGATATTTGCAAACGACATATCAGATAAAGGACTAGTGTCCAGAATCTATAAAGAACTTAGCAAACTCAACACCCAAAGAACAAATAATCCAATCAAGAAATGGGCAGAAGACATGAACAGACATTTCTGCAAAGAAGACATCCAGATGGCGAACAGACACATGAAAAAGTGCTCCATATCACTCGGCATCAGGGAAATACAAATCAAAACCACAATGAGATATCACCTCACACCAGTCAGAATGGCTAAAATCAACAAGTCAGGAAATGACAGATGCTGGCGAGGATGCGGAGAAAGGGGAAGCCTCCTACACTGTTGGTGGGAATGCAAGCTGGTGCAGCCACTCTGGAAAACAGCATGGAGGTTCCTCAAAATGTTGAAAATAGAACTGCCCTATGACCCAGCAATTGCACTATTGGGTATTTACCCTAAAGATACAAACGTAGTGATCCAAAGGGGCACATGCACCCGAATGTTTATAGCAGCAATGTCCACAATAGCCAAACTATGGAAAGAACCTAGATGTCCATCAACAGATGAATGGATCAAGAAGATGTGGTATATATACACAATGGAATACTATGCAGCCATCAAAAGAAATGAAATCTTGCCATTTGCAACAACATGGATGGAACTAGAGCGTATCATGCTTAGCGAAATAAGTCAAGCAGAGAAAGACAACTATCATATGATCTCCCTGATATGAGGAAGTGGTGATGCAACATGGAGGCTTAAGTGGGTAGAAGAAGAATAAATGAAACAAGATGGGATTGGGAGGGAGACAGACCATAAGTGACTCTTAATCTCACAAAACAGACTGAGGTTGCCGGGGGGAGTGGGTTTGGGAGAAGGGGGTGGGATTATGGACATTGGGGAGGGTATGTGATTTGGTGAGTGCTGTGAAGTGTGTAAACCTGGTGATTCACAGACCTGTACCCCAGGGGATAAAAATATATGTTTATAAAAAATAAAAAATAAAAAAAAAAAAATCAACAAAAGCAGCATGTTTGGTTCTCTGTGATATGGCAAGGGGCTACGTGCTGCATTAACCAGGTGGCAATGATAAACTACAGTATCAAAGGAAGGAAGAGTGGAGGGGGCCCAGGCAGTGGCTATAACAGTGACAGACACAGGACCTCCCCCTCTCTATGAAGGGCACGTGGAAGCAAAGGCTATCGGAGCGCAGCTGTAAAAATAGCTGACAGATGTGGGTTTGGCAAGTGAGAGGCAAAGCAGTGGGGTCAGGCTGCCTGGCCAGGGCCCACCTGGCCTCCACTTCACACGCTTCAGCGCAACAGCAACTACACGGGGACTTTCCAGCTCAACACGGGTGAAAGTTTTGAAATGATTTCCAAGGCCGCGTCCTCACTAAGTCAGATCTCAGGTCACGGGAGGCCAATTCCAGCTTCACACATACCAGAAGGAAACGGCTCCCAGGATCTGGGTCGTCTCCTAAATAGGAAAAAGGCTCTGGGTCTGACCCCAGGACTCTCTGTTTTGGAACAGTCACTGCCAGCACGAGGACCATACATCATCCTGAAAGAAATATTTTTCCTAACAGAACAACCTGCTCTCAGCTGATGTGCAAGAGCCGCCAAAAGCAGTTGTTTGTGTCTGTCCGATTCCTGAAGGGATGAGAGGGACACGATGACACCGAAGAGGCGAGCCCTCCCAATCCTCCCCGGGAGGCTCTTCTTCCCCCTTTCCCTCCTGCGGTGGTGGCCAGCAGCCCAGCACACTGAAGGACTTCAGGTGATTGTGAAGGATGTCAGCTAAGAGACTGGAACATATGAGGGCTTCTCGCCCTGCACCATGTTCTTGTCTGGCCTGCTTCCCCTTCTTTTTTCCTTTCCTTCTCTATAAGCTTGGGAAAGCTTGAATGGAATCTGAAAGTCTAAAAAGGACTTTAGGAAAAGGCACAGTGAACTGAGATTCAGGATGGATTTTCATCATATTTCCCACACCCGTAAGCTGAATGGATGCTCGGATTCATTCACTCAACTGTACATTAAACAATTATTTATGGAATAGCTATTTCCAGCCAGGCACCGTGCTAGGCACTTGGGCGTACATCAGGCAACATAGGCAAGATTTCTGCCTTTGAAGAGCCTGTACTCTGATGGACTATGGGTGTCACCTATCTGCTGGGAGAGACCAATGACCCAGGGTATCAAAAGGTGTCAACTGTGGCCATGTTCTAATAAGAGATGGCCCTGTGATTTGAAATGATTGGTACCATTTGAGAAGAAAAGCACCCTTTGCCATTTTGGAATATAGAGATTCTCCCTTAAGGTTGCTCATTTTTACTTCTGTTTCCCTGAACAAGTTACTGGATATTTTTGTTGCGATTTCTTTTTTAAGAAGGATGAACGAAAATCATTTCAGATGGCCTCCTCACACATCCGTGCAAAGCCTGGCCTGTCCATGATCTGGCATAAAAGAAAGCACCAGACCATGAACTAGGTCTGAGCTACAAGGTCTCAAGGAGGTGTTAAGGAAGATGAAGCCTCCTGAAGAAAGAATTACCAGGCTGGCAGTATAAATCAAAATTCCTGGACCCACTGCAAAACTGGTCAAAGTGACTTTTATGTTGCCTTGTTCACTGGTCTCAGAAACATTCACAAAATCACCCTGGGAAATTAGCATACCCCTCCTCACACAGAACCCTAATCCTTACAAGGCTATGAGGGGGAATTTGTGTCCTAATTATGTTTTCTCCCTGCTCTTGTTAGAAACGATACTGAAACTATATTCTCCCATGCTTCTTCATCCACTGGGAAAGGAGGATGAAGCCATCTGAAGTGGTGGCTAGTCTAAAACAGAACCACCACCGTCCAGCCCAGACACGTTTTCCTATGTGGGACAAAGCCTGGGGCCTGGGCCCTGCTTCCTTTTGGAATGTATTAGGCTGCAGTTGGACCCTGGTAACTTGAGCCAGGCTGGTCCTAATTAGAAGTCACTGTGGATATTAACCCACTCCGTCCATCTTGTTTTGAGCTATAGTTCCTCTATGTGTTTTTGCTCAGTGGCCTGAAAGGCAGGCAGAGCACGCACCACGCCAATTCAGTGTCATCCTGGCTTAGAAACAAAATAACGGAATAGGTCACCTGCCTCAGAGACCTCCTTACTGCTCGATCTGGTACCTCTGAGAGGATCAGGAGGTCACTCCCAGCCTAGAACCCCATTTAGGGAGTAAAGATTTACTAGGGCTGATAAAAGGCCTTTCTTTGCATGTTTGTTGGTGCTTGGAACTACCCGTTTGGGCTCTCTCCCTCTTTAGACCCTCAGGTCATTTGTCTTATCAGACCCTGCTTGACTGGGCTCACGGTTTTTTATACCTTTTGCAGAGATTTCTCATTCTGAGGGGGCACTAACCATTCTACAAGCACCGCAGCTGTCTGTGGAAAGGGATCCCCTTGCTTTGGAGACCAAAGAAAGGAGGGCTTCTACCCATAAACACTCACCCTCCGATAGACTCTTCTCTGGCTTCCTGCTGGCAGGGAAGAGGAGTTTACAGAATCTGCTTGTGGAGCAGGGGTGATGGAGGAATAAAGAGAGCTGCCTGTGTCAATCACCGCGGCAGCTATGCTGCACACGCTGGCAGTGCCTGTCACATCATGCTAGCCAGTCACGGTTGTTACCACTATGACACCTGAGTCTCTGTGATGGTGAGTAACATGCTCAGAGGTTCAAAGGAGGCAGACCCAAGACTAAACCCAGGGCTCTATTACGCCAAAGCTTGAGCTTGTTCCACTAAACCATGTGGGACGGAATTGTTAATTGCCCTTTACTCATGAACAATTTATTCTTCATGGGGTAACTGTATTTTTATGTGGGGTACAGAGAAAAGTAGATTATGTGGATTCAAGGGGAAGCTCAATTGCTTTGGAGATATTTAATGACCAAGAGTTGGGAAATTCTGTGCTAAATATTACACGACAAAAACCAGTAAGGGAAAAACCCAACAAGGAACAAATCAGAACAGCACCAGAGATAACCATCCACATGAGAATGGGGACTCCTGCAGACTGGGACAGTCTCTCAGGAATGCTAAGGGCACTTCCCTCCCTTTAGCAGGCTACTGAGTGGCCCTTTCTCCACCGTCCATAGCCTCTGCTCTTGATCTGTGTGATCCCATGAAACTTTTACCCTTAAGTTCATTTACTAATGTTAAATTGTTTTTCCTGCTACTATTAGGGTATGTTCCAAAGGCACCTTTTTGGCAGATGGAAATCCTGGTACATCTGGCCAAGGCAAAGGGGTTTATCTTAAAGTATATACCCTAGTTTTTATTACAAAAGTTCTTACCAGTGTATCATGTAGCTCTCTTGACAATGTACTTCTCATTTGTTGTACTATCTCACAGATGAAACTCGACTTGCTCCTTCATAATCAGTGGGGTCAGCCTACTAACTGGTGACCTCTTGGGTGTTGGGAAGTGGTGGGCATGTCCAAAGCACAGAGCTCTGGCTGTCTTTTCTCTTAAGTCTCAGGAGAGCTGTGCTCTAGCAATATTCTACCTTCCTTCTCTGGCTGCCCACCTTCACATTCCTGAGGGTAAAATCTCAGAAGGGTTAACTGTTGTGCAATGGGCCTTGAGCAGAATATTTTAACCTATTAGTTTATATACGTGCCTCATAACCCATGAGATTCTGTATAATTAAGTATATATAAGCTGTGAAATCAATCCAGCTGTGGGGCTGACCTCTGAAATCCTGAGGCAGGTAAAGAGAAGGATGATTCAACAAGGTAAGCTAAGACCATCCCTTCTCTCCTACTTCTGCCTATTGCTTCCCAATTCTGCCTATAGGCTCTACTTCTGTCCTCCTGAAGGACTCTTTCATGTATCTATCTCCTGTTCACTGGTCTGAATGCACCCAGAAACCAGAGGCTCTGCTACGGACGGGAATTATTCCAGTCATCTTTGTGTTTCTGATGCCTGTGGGTATGTCAATAACATGTTTTGAATAAATGACCAGCATAAAAGGCCTAAACTAGAATATCACAATATAATTTAGGAAGTTAGTTGAATATATTATGTGCGGTCTGTTTCCTCAACCTAATGCAGAAACTTTAAGGCCTCTGGCTCCCAAGCAGCTGGATGCTGTACAAGGCCCCATGAACAAACAAGAGATAGAACCAGTGAAAGGGGTAAACGTGTAAAACAGCAACTCTTCCCTTAGCACCAGAGAAAAAGAGAAATTCCTACAAGGTCGCCAGCGTTTTAGAAGACCATGCGTTAAGGCTGTTTGAAGAGTCTACCTCAAAGAATCTGATGTCCAAAACTGATGGCTGTACTTCCCAGTAGAGAGTAGTCTAGTTAGAGGCAGCAGCTTGCTTACCAGAAGAGCAGACCTAAGAACAAGAGGCAGAGAGGAAAGGTGGAAGGCAGAGAAGGACCATGAGTTTGCAGGCGAGGCATTCCAAACTGGGTGTGCTTTTTCCAAGATGCCAGGTTGAAATTCCAGTCCTTCCTCCTCTCCAGAGCACAGTGCCAGAGCCCTTAAGTCAAGACTGTGTCCAAAGCTGGCTCCGAGGTGGCCTACACATGGCCAGCTGCTCAGCCAGGAAAGTGATTTTCAACTTCCGGGGGCTCTGTCTATCATCAGACTATCAGTAAGGACAAACCCACATCCCCACAAAAGCCTCTCTCAAATAGGTTCCTCCGTAAGGACACAAAACCTCATACACAGCATTCTCTTAGCTGAAGATACATTTTTGGAAAGTAATTAAAATCTCCTCCAGCAATGCCTGCAACTACCACTTGATACTCATATCTACAACAGTTACACTTTTCTTTTCATCTGTTTGAAGGTCACAGAGACCTGGCCTGGAAAACCTTCATGCCTGGGGACAGGACCATAAAAGGCTGATGGAATAGGGGCACTGAGCACTGAGCCAGTGCTCAGAGAGGGTCAGATAGCCCCTACTAATGACCAGTGCTCTCTGGTCACCCATAAAATGCCCTTCCATGCACTGATTCCTAGAAGAAATCAGACGCCCTCTTCTCATATCTTCTGCAAAAGGGTCACAACGTAAGCAATGAGGCCTGTGGTGGGGGGGTAGGGGCAGGGGCTGTGGGTCAAAGCAACACAGAGGCAGACATGCCTAGGACCATGTATAACCCTAGTTCTGCCCAAGATACGGCTAACTGACTCCTGGTCAGTCCTGACTTTTGGGTTAGATGTTCAAAATTTAGTTCAAAATGTAAACCCTATCTAGGATTGTTTTTACTTTCGTTACTATAGTGAAGAGCCCCCAGGGTATCATGGAATTAGTAGGTGACTTCACATCCCATCCATGCAGGCTAAGAAAAAAAGCAATGCCAAATTTAGCCAAGCACTTGTAGAGTCTTAACAATACTTCAAAAAACCTGGCATTCAGTGCAGGTCAACTCCCCCCAGATCATTCTGCTGAAGACTATAGAGAGCCAAGCCCTTCTTACTGTTCCGTTCCCCTAAGCCTCTGCCAGTTAGAATACAACTCAGTGGAGCTTCTTGTGCTAATCCCAAAGGATGCACAGACCAGAGCAGGAAACCCTTAGTCAGTCAGAGAATAGAGAACAGTCCTAACTCACTTTCTCACTCTGATTACTCCAGAATTTTCTGGGATCCCTACCAATGGTAATAATACTTGATGTTCTTGTAATGCTTTTGAATAAACAAATTTCTATATATTTTAGCTTATTTGAGATTCACAACAATCTTATGGAGTAGAAAGAAAAAGGTTGCATTTTTTTCATTTTATAATTTCGTTAAGTTAGGGAAATGGAGGCTCAGAGAAGTTAATGACCAAAGATGACAAGGACAACAGGCTGCAGAGCTGGAACTCAAATTAGCATTTTCTGTTATTAAGAACTCTTTTTGTTCCACTTAGACCCAGGCCAATGCTCTGAGGCTATGATCTCCACAGAAGGATGAGTACATTCTGAGGGTACAGGGACAATTAATTCATTGGGGTAGAGAAGAGAAACACTAGATCTTCATTCTTAATTTTTTACCCTGCTTTCTAAAATGTCTTGTAAATGTCCAATAGCACATGCAGTATTAGTGGGGTACCCTCATGTAAATAAGTACACTGTTGGGACACAGGTGCTCATAATTTTCACAGGGGGAGGCAGTAAGGTTTAGAGGCACTCCTGTAAGGCTCCAAAATGGTTCTGTATCACTTTCATTATTCTCGCTCACCCTCTTTCCTGATCTCCTACTGGAAACAATAAATTTGACGTTAATTGCATGTCAGTGTCACGGCCTTTTTTCCTCAGTGATGATTTAGCAATGGCTGGAGACAGCTTTGGTCATCACACCCTTGGGAGGTGGTGTGTTCTGACATCTAATGGGAAGAGGCCAGATATATTGCCAAATATCCCACAATACACAGGCCAGCCCTCCACATAAAAAGAGTTATCCAGACCCAAATGTCAACACTGATGAGCCTGAAAAGCACTGGCCTAGAAGTTAGATCAAACTCTCTCTAATCTCTCACCAACAGGTCAACCAATCCACCAAATATTCTGACCGTGGCTTGATTTGGATGGGGTGCATGTAGAACACAGACTAGTGAGCTCATGAATCTTCATGTCTCTTGCCAAGGTAAGACATCTTTACCAATAGAAGTGTAATACATGAAGGACCAATTGAGAACTGCCATGGTGAACAGACAGCTCTTGGCATGCTGCCTACAGAAAGGGAACCGCGGGAAGATGTTCAGATGCTGAGTGAGGAGCTTGTTCCAATGGCCCACACTGAGCAGAGGTACCATAAGTCATTGCATGAGACTTCTGGACTTTTCATCTTATGGTACAACTCCATTTACAAGCTGACCCTGCTCACCCTTGGCAATGCCCCTCAAAGAGAACCTACACATATCCACCCCCCCCAAACCATCCACACTTGTCTTGGGTGTGAATCCTACTATCAGGCCGAAGTAGGAATTTAAGGAGACCAAAAAAATGCATTTGATTAAGTCCTCCTTTCTCTCCCTTTCTCCAGCTGGATACAGTAGCCTGCTGATAGCTGGAATAGCCCTGTGACACATGATGGGCAGACCTCTCACTAAACCCAGGGAAAAACTAGACTTGAAGACACATGTGAAAAACTCACCTTTTTTTTCTTTTTTCCCACTTACCCAAAACATCCTATCTACGAGCTCTAAAAGCTCCCTGTCCTGGCATCCCTTTCCAAAGCTACGTCTACACATGCTCAGGAGACTTCTTGAAATAATTTCTGTGCCTAAATCAAATTTTATCTAACAGGGCAAAACCAAAACTGCTTGCCCAGAATGATATGCACATTTAGCCCAAAGACTTAAAAGTCAAGTCATTTTACATGTGAGTTGAGACCAAAGTAGCCCAAACTTGGATAGGTAAGAACTTCCATGTTTCTCTCTGATGTCACAGGTGACTCTGCTCAAACTCTCAGTACAAAAGGAGGCATAAGATCACGTCTCTTTTCCCTCATACCTTAACTCCACCCAGGGCCAGGCAGGTGTTTTCCTATGGGGACAATGAATGACAATTATAATAAACATGTCAGGCAGCTCAAACATCATGAGGCCTTTTTAAAAAGGACAATCAAACGAGCCAGCAGAGACAGAGGATAAGCTGAAAGATTTATAAGTTAGAAGCAGTTACACTGGGGCCCAGAGAACAAGAAACATCCCCCCTGAACAGAATCCCATCTCCTCTAGGCTGTTGGCAGGGTACGTTCCATTTGGAGGGACACATTCCAGTTCTGGGCTTACTCTTAATAATCAGCTTTAGGCTTGATTCTATTTGTGACGAGCAATGAGAGCTGACATGGGGAAAACGAAGAGGGAGTCCATTTTGTATTACTTATAGTTGATTCAGTGATTATTATTCTCTTCCTCAATTTCTTTTGATGACTTTCTCTCCTTACACATCAGTGATGAAACAACTTTCTCTTTAGTATCTTTTTTATTTTTTAGATTGTATTTATTTATTTAAGAGAAAGAGAAAGTGCATGCACAGGTTGGGATGGGGGAGCAGGACAAGCAGACTCCATACTGAGCACAGAGCCCCATGAGGGGCCTGATCCCATAACCCTGAGATCACAGCAGCAGAAATCAAGAGTCAGACACTCAACTGAATGAGCCACGAGGTGCCCCCAACTAATATATGTCCAAAGACACATTCCTAGCCCTGGGATTACTGCCCAGGAAACTGGGGGCAGGGGGCATGTTTTTCAGAAATAATCAAATGCATACACTGATTTATACAGGGAATTCACCTTTTTTTTTTTTTAAATCTTATTTGTGTAGCTAAACAGTGTTTTTGCCTCTTACCAAGTACTGACAGGAGAGGTTCGAGAGCAGAAGAAGGGCAGCTGTAGGGCATAGTGCATGAACAATGCTCTCATATCTTTCGTATGATTCTATCCTGACTTTGTACTGATTAGCTATGCAGCCTTGACCAAGTTTGCTTGACTTCTGTCTGCCTGTTTCCTCATCTGTAAAATGACACTTCCCTCACAAGCTCCTGTGCAGATTACATGACGGCTACACAGAAAGCTCCTGGACAGTGCCCAGGACACAGGAGGTGCTGTGTTATTACATCACGACTATGTGTCTTCCCACATTATTTTCTATGAGTTAGTATACAACAAACACTATGATGGTAAACTGGCTGGTAGTAATCACAGGGAGGAAATGACAGGAGTTAGCATACTATGAGTTTTAATTTCTATTTTTATTTGAGGAAAAGACTTCGGAGACAAGGGGGCTCCCTTGACTATAAATATAGACGACCCTTTGGCACTGTATTTCCAGCAGCATGGAGGATGGTTCCAGAGCTGGATGGTTGCCAGCTCTCAGCAGTATGGCAAAGCCCTTAAGACTTCAGCTGTTAACTCCTGCAGGCCATCAATTCCCTGTTACCATAGTTACCCCAGATATCCAGTGCCACCTACTTCTCTGAGGTTACAAAACCCTTCACTGAGATTTGGACAGCCCTGGAGCTGTCTTCCCTGCACTCTGTGTCCCCATGTTCCTAGGCTTCTCTACCAATATTAATTCCCAAGAAAGGTGAAACAGGTAAAAGACAAGCAAATAGCTGGTTTAGAGTAACTCACTTTAGACTAAACTCTAGGAGAGAATATGTACTTTTTTTTTTTTTTTTTAAATAAAGATTTACTTATTTGAGAGGGAACAAGAAGAAAGAGAGCAAGAAAGTGAGCATGAGCACAGCAGGGGGCAGGGGGAGAGGGAGAAAGCATCTCAAGCAGCCTCAGTGCTAAGCGCAGAGCCCAACATAGGGCTCGATCTCACAACCATGAGATCGTGACATGACCTGAGCTGAAACCAATAGTTGGAAGCTTAACTAACTGAGCCGCCCAGGTGCCCTGAGAATATTTACTTCTAAAAGAAGAACCTACTAACTCAAATATGTCTCTTGTTGGTAAACTGTTTGGAGGGATTTTATAGCTGGTCCCTCTCTAATCTGATCTTTCTAGATCCTGACTTATTTCTAGAAAACAGGGAAACATGAATAAATAAGCTGTTATAATCCTATTACAGTCAATATCAGCTATTCTTTGGTTAAGGGGTTGAACTCAGTCTAAGAAACACACTGTGGGGGCGCCTGGGTGGCTCAGTGGGTTAAGCCGCTGCCTTCGGCTCGGGTCATGATCTCAGGGTCCTGGGATCGAGTCCCGCATCGGGCTCTCTGCTCAGCAGGGAGCCTGCTTCCCTCTCTCTCTCTCTGCCTGCCTCTCTGCCTACTTGTGATCTCTGCCTGTCAAATAAATAAATAAAATCTTTAAAAAAAAAAAAAAGAAACACACTGTGGTTTAGCTTTTTGGAGACAAACTCTTCTCCCTAAGGTTGCCTAATCCCACTTTTTAGTGTCAGGTCTGATCTCTGAGCAGCTACTTAATGTCAAGAGGATTACCCTCCCTGGAATTTATTTTCATAGTATTCCTGGTTTTATTAACCTTGAAAGAACATGAGGACGGAAGGAAAACATATTTATTTAGGTCTCACCAGTGAAACAGCTCTGATTTTGTCCTATTTGTTGAGGAAACCAAAACTCATCGAGGTCCTGAGTTCCTCTGGTACCTGTAGGACCTTGCCTGGTAGTGGTGGTCTTTAGTAACTGAACTCTTTTTTCAGGGAGGTGTCTTTGGTAGAGGCCCAGGAACACTAGGACACAGGGTACAGGGAAGACAGCTCTTGAACCTTAAGAGAAGCAGGTGGCCCTGGGTATAAAGTTCTTCTGGTAACAGGGTGACTTACTATGAAATAATTACGAAAGACCTATAATGTCAGGCAAGGACCTAAACAAAATAAGGCTAAACTATGAAATAAGCGATAAAATGGCAATAACCCTGATATTTTACAAAAGTACAGAATAAGGAATTCAATCACTTAATAGGCACACTTGGAACAGTTTCATGTGATTAATGCATAATCACACAAGCTGGGTAAATAAGCAAGAAGAGGTAAAGGAAACCTAAGAGGTCAATAGAAATTCTGACTCAATTGTAAGAATTTTTCTAGTAATTCTCCTAGCATGGCCCCAAGAGACTCTGTTCTGTAGCCAGGCAGAGCTGGGGCCCTAGACTCCCTTTCTGTTGAAGTATGTTCCCCAAACTCCCCCTTTCATGTCAATAAGGGCCCTCTCTGAGGGCTGGGAGTCTTCTTCACATTTTGGGAGCCCTCTGGCTACACGTGTACATATAGATTTGGAGGAAAAGAACAACATCAAAGGCAAGGTTGAGTTTAGTTAGCCTGAGTTAGGGTTTGGGTGTTGGCAGTGACTCAAACTTTTGCCCATTGTCCTTCTTGAAGGGCCACAGAACTGCCTTAGAAATATTCAAAATGTTCATTAACTACACAAAGTTATGCGGCAGTTGATCCACAGGAAGTAAAAAAGGAAATGGTGCTCACGTGGCTAGTGAAACCTGGAAGTAATTGAAGGAGAGTCACATATGCTGGAGCCCCGCCTCTCTTCTCAGGTGTATGGAAGGTATTTCTGCCCAAAAGCCTACCCCCTCCAGAATGTACATGTTGAAGAGACAAGGAGCAATTGTGAAGAAAGAGGCATCAGCAGCCAACACACAGCTGAGAATTGTGGGCAGTGATGAGAGAAAGAGAAAGAAAGAGAGAGAGAGAGAGAGAGAGAGAGAGGAGTTAGAGAAGAACACAGCAAAGAACACAGCAACCCTATGGCTTAACCAAGATAGGGAGCGCCAATCTGATGTCCCTCCCCCTCATTTCATTATGACGAATCTACTTGTTGGCACTTGCTGGGTGCTTGGCTGGATTGGAGTTCCAAGGTAAAGACTGGTTTTGGAGTCTGGATAAGGTTCTGAAGCTTTGTGAAAGGGGATGGGATTCAGGGAGGCTTCTTCCTGACATCTATGCCTGGCTGTTACATTTAAGACAGCCCCACCTGGGCATTTTTCTTTTATTTGTACTTCAAGGGGGACACTTGTAGGACCTGGGTCCTACATGGCCTTATCTTGCCCTATTTTTCAGTATGAAAATAGAGAGTGGCCCATTTTCATTGCCTGTACTGCTTCCACGTCTACACCACAGGATTCTCCTAGGGAGTATCTCAATTACGGACATCTCCAGGGAATTTATTAAAGAGAAGCAGGGGGATGGATTTTAAGAAGTTTCAGAAAGAAACTGGGACCCAAAGGGACTCGTCCAGGGTCTTCACAATGGGTGGCACAGAATCACATTCATTGTCACTGCCTTCCTGTTAGATGCTTCAGTATCCTGTTCTAAACAATCTTGGCTTTCCTCCCCTTTTATTACTGGGGCATGGGACAGACAACAGAAGCAAAGGTCTAAAATTCTTCAATTATATATGTAGATCTAGCCTTATCGATTCTTAGTCAATTATTCACTGTCACTTATTGCATCCCCCACATCCCAGTTCTTTTCCTCTTAGCCTTTTGTAGGTACCAGGATACTGAGAGACTTATTTCAGAGACAGGGGTGCAAAAGACTATAGACTTGGGTGGGGAGTGGGAATGAGGGCTCAAATTCTCTGTTGCAGGAATGCTTTGAGGATTAAAATGGTACAAACAGTGTTCTGACAGAACTGGAAGCTATGGAAGGATACAGACCCTCCCTGACAGGGGAATCTGATAATCTAGATATCAAGAGAACCCAGCACTCGGTTTCTCTATTCTGTGGGTAAGCCTGAGAACCCAGAGTCCTAAGTGGGCTGTTTCTGAGTAGAGGAGGCTCCGCAGCCTTTTTAACAATAGATACCCAATTTCCTAGAGTCAGTGGGAGCAGAATTGGTGCGGAGTGCTCCCCTACCTGGTGCCCTTTTTTGGCCCAATGTGGCACCAAAGCTGGGCTGTGCCACTGTGGCTGGCGTGCCAACACGACACAAGAAGCAACCACTGCTAAGGTCAGAGCAATGTGTGGGAGAAGGCAACAGGCTCATCTCTCCTGGCTTGAGGGTGAGTGGCTAAGCAGAACTGGATATCCTAGCTCAGTGTGCAGGTGACAGCAGAGACAGCATGAGAGGGACATCAGTTGGAGAGAACAGAAAACCTTCAGTGTCACCAGGAGTGAGGTCACTGTGCCTTAGGCAAAAGCCTCAAAGCAGAGGAGAGACACATAACTGCTCCCAGTTCCCCAAGTGGCCTGCCAGAGGCAGGAACAGGAAGGGCAAGCTTCTGGTTCCGTGTCCCCATGGCAGACATGGGCTCCACATGAATTTCTATCCCTCCACCTGCTCTAGCCCTCAAGTCCCTCATGCTGCCTGCCTGCCTATGGGGCACAGGTGGCACCTTTTCGGTCTCTTCTACCTGCAGCTGCTACAGAACAAAATGTCTTCCACCATGCCAACCCCCATGGACAGAGGCCCTTCTGTTAACGACCATCTGTATTTTAGGTGTAAACACCCCATTCCCCCATTTTTACTACATCCACACTCTCTCCTGACTCTACCTCAGAAGCGACAGTCCTTAGGCACAATGGCCTTCAGGCCCACTCTTGAGATCTGCCTAAGCTAACCCCTTTCCCACCCTCCAAACAGGAGAAAGGGAAGGAAAAGAAAAACTCAGAAACCCGAAGATTGTTTGGAATTTATTCTCTTAAATAAGAATGGTAACATTTGTTAAAAAAAATTAAAAGCACAACACCTTAGTTTCACAGTAATGGCAAAAACAAAGTTACACAATTAAATTAAAAAACTCACAAAGAAACACACCAAAAACTCACAGCACAGATTAAAAACAAGGGCAAACGTAAAGGCTACAGGGAAGGCCAGAAGCAGACAGGTGATGTGTTCCTTGGCACAGTGCATCCTCCCTCGCTATGGCCTCTTTGTACCATGGCCGTGGGAACCTGGCTGGCTGCCACCCCCCACCTCTATCCTGACCTCCACCCTCAAGCTGAATGGCCCAGAAAAAAGGGAAGCCCTTAATCCACTGGGCGGGCATTCCAGGCCATGCTGAGGCCCATTTAGGAGGGACTAAGAACGATCCACTTCCCTACAGAGACACACCAAACACCAAGAGACAGAAGGAAGCTGCAGTAACTAAGCCAGGGGAACTGATAGAGAAGCCTGGAAGCAAAACGGGAGTGGCAGGGGGTCTGCCTCTCTGTGGTAGTCCATGAGCAACAGAACCCCTGCTTTCCTAGTCTGCTCGTAAGTCAACTTTCTGAGGTTGGGGCCGGGTACTGCTCCTTTTCTGAGATACCCATGCCCTGTCCCCAAAGTCTCCACCTCCACACATGTGCTGGCCTGCTCTGTTCCCTCCAAACCCTGACCTGACTCTAAGCCAGGCCAGTGGCATGATTCCCCATTGTAAAAGCTCCCTTGGTTTCCAGAACCCAGGAAAAAGAAGCTTCAGAAACAGCTTCATTAGTATGGTTATAATTATTTAGGCCATGATAGATAAATATCTACTTGTCTTATGAAATTATACCTATATAAATATACATGTGTATATGTATAAATATTTGCACATTACCATCAAACTATGACTCTTGGGGGAGGGCTGGGGAGTTACGCTGGACTGCACAATTCTCTTTGCTCTACTGAGAGGTTTTCCAGAAATGCCTATAAGGGAAGAGGGCTTGGGAAGCAGTGAGACTCTCTAACTTCGTCCTGACAGGCAGGAACCCCAGGATTGCATGACATTCCTTGTATCGCATGGCTATTCTGGTCCATTTAGCACCCAAACTATAGAACTTAAAAGTGATCATACAAGGGCTGTCTAGGGACAGGGAGCAGATGCTTGCCTCTTGTTAATTATTAGGCAGCTTTTCAAGTTAAGATCGTCCTTTTCATCCCACTCTCTAACCTGTACTACAAGAAAAGCTTTCTTCTCTTCCCTTATGATTCCCCATAATCTTTATGTTTCATTTTTTATTATTCTCTATATGAAATGTAAAGGGGATTCTGCAATTGAGGGTCTTATGTCCAAGGAGAAAATATATAATTTGGGATTTTTTTTTCTCTACCTGTTGTTTTCCCAACTTTACTTAAAGTCAGAGTAGGTACCAGGAGGCCAGGGTAGAAAATCTGTGCCAGGTCCATTAATTTATAGTAGTTAAGTATAAGAATCTTGGAAAAAAAGCATTTACAGATTTGGGGAACAGAAAGGAGGGTTTCTATATTAAAAGCACATTATATACAACAGTACTGTAAACCATGTCCTCCTCCAAACACTAAATTAGCAGCAGTTACAGATTAGGTTATCAGAGAGAGACAACACTGCAAAGCAGGCTGGAATAGGTTCTTTCAACTTGTGAGTTGTCTGGGATTTTTTGGCAACAGCAGTAATTTTGGCATAAGGGGACAAGCACATAAGGGAAAAGAGGGCATTGCCACAAATACAGAGGTGGCCCAGAGATAATGCACAGTAGGCTTAAGTGCCAGCTTTGGCCATAGCTTTTCCAGCTCTGCCTTCTGGAGGATATGCATCTAGGAGGATGGCCTATTTATACACAGTGAAATCAAGTTCATTCATTCGCAGCTTCTTCTTGTCTATAGTACAGGAGAGGAGATGTACCATGGATCTGGGTTAATGACTTATCAAGGACATATTCTGAAACCCTGAAATACCTGAGTTTTTCTGAAGCTTTTCAAAAGGAAATCCCAAATCAATCAAAGGTTTAGTGTGGGATTTAGAGAAAGACATCCCTATCAAAAGAAAAAAAGAAACCTACTTCATGCCAACTATAAAATACCACCCATAATTCTGTTCCTTTTCTATAGAGGCTAGCAAGAATTAGATACCTCATAGGGGAAGTGCTGGGGCTTTGGAGCATGTTCAGACTCAGCACTGTCATTTCCAAAAGTCCCCAGAGGCAGATACGAACTGAACCCCATTAACCCTCAGCTGCCTTCAAGTGGGAGGACAGTGCGTGCCTCATTCATGTTAGGGTTCGAGCAGGATTTCCTTTGGGATGCACAACTTGAACCCCTTGTGCTAGAACAGGCAAGTCACCTTCAGAATCATGAACCATAGGGGCTGAGACATCCTCAGGGACTTGATTCTTTCTTGGTTGAGTCTTTAATGACACTGTCAGACTCTTACCTTCTCTCCTTGCTTTACAGAATATTCTTCTCTATAGCAACTCTAAATCCATTACGCTTTCAAACTAGACAGTATGAATGGCAAACTGAACCACATGGGAAAGTGAACAAACTTGGCATGCTCAGAAACAACCTGAACTTCATTGTGTTTAGATTTTTTTAAAAAGAATGTTCTGTACTTGATACCCAAAAGGAAAGTTTCATTTCTCTGAGTTGTTTTACTGAGTAGCCAAGTTCCTTGGGAAATCCGTCTCTGCTGGAACAAGGCCCAGATTGATGAGAGGGTGTTCTCACCTGGTCAAATGCACATTCTAGACCCCACAGTTGAAGACTCTGTCTTCGCTACCAGTACTTCCCCCTGGTGCTCTGAGAGTGTCAACTGCAAAAGGCTGCCAGCATTTCATGGAAAAGACAGATTGTAAAGGGCTTTGAAGCTATACATTTCAAAGTCATTTGTGGCTTAAACATTGCTATAAAATGTTGGTCCAAATTGCAGGGCACTTAAAAAGCTTCCCCGAAAAAAAAAAAAAAAAAAAAAAAAAGCTTCCCTGGATTTTAAAAAGGGCACACATGGGAGCAGAAGCTGAATTCACCTAGCTCAGCTGGGGTTTGCTGGGTCTTACCCTCCAAATCACTGCCCTCCCTGGGCACATTCTCCCTTTCTCTAATTCTTAAGCACAGGGAGGGAAGCAACTCTGAAAACCTGTCATCTGAAAGTGGAGTGGATCATTCTCTTTTCCCATTATGGAAATTTCACTGCCAACTCCTGCTCCACAGGTTCTAGCATTAGAAATTGGGATGATCTTTAGTTTTTATATGGTAATTTTCAAGTTTGTAAATGGCTGCTTGAGCTCTATCTGTTGTGAAAGACACAGAAGGTGTGAGAAGCAGAAACATGGCCCACTGACTTCCTCTCTCACCTACACGAAGACCCTGGATTGTATACAGTCTGTGGCTTCACTGGGGGGTACTGGGACCAGTTCCAGCAGTTTGTGGAACTGGGGACATATCTCATGGGCTGGCTTGACATGGAGCAGAGAGAGAGGCAATTTTAAGGGAAAAACTACAATTTTTCACAATAAGCCTAATGTCCATGAGCCCATGAGCTGAAAACCAGAATAAACGTTTTCAGAGGTAGGGATAGTGTCATTCACTTCCTGACACAAGGAAATGATTAGGGGAAATTGAACAAATTAGGGTTTGGTCCTCATTACAAGTTCAAATGCCCCAAAGTGATTAGGACAGGGCATGGCCTATAGTGGTTACACATCAAATAGAAGTATAGTGTCAGCTTATGTAGATACCCAAATAGGGGACAGGATGCAAGAATTTCAAGTTTAGGTGAACATAAATCTAGATCATGTGGCCTTATTACAATTCCATGCTGTCCAAGGAGTCCAAAATAAGAAGGCCCTGAGACTCTGGCAAGCAGCCTGTTCTGAATTCCTGTCTATCTGGGCAGGGCCTGGACCAACCACCTCAGTGTTAAGACACACTTAAGAGGTGTGGGCAGCCTCCCAAGCTCTGGCAACAATACTCTGAGGTTGTGAACAGACATTCCTGAAGTTCAGGTGACCCCGCTTACCAGATGGCGCCCCTACTGGCTCACGGCCTGCAAGTGAAACTCCCCTCTGATTTGTACCAGCACCTCCGACAGGCCATAGAGAAAGGGGACTCCGAATGCAAGCAGCTGGCACATGAAAAAGGAGTCCAAAGGGTTTTGGGCCACTTGATGCCCAATCGAAGAAATGTTGCTTTGGAGGTGCTGGCTCATCCCCTTGGCCTTGTCACAGAGGCCGAGAGAGTGACGCACCACCCAGCCAAACAAGGAAGTGAGGCTACCTGGAGTTCTCTCAGCAGGGCTGGCGATGGTGCTGGCCCGTCCACTTGTGTCCACAGTGGGGCCATCCTGTAGGGCTTCTCTGGCTTCCTAGGAAAGTCCACGAGAAGAAGAAGAGTGACTGACCGAAGCACTCAAATCTCAGAAGACAATGGCCCCTGCCTGGCTAGTTCGCTGCTCTCACCAGTCAATCCAGACCATATTTCTCACAGTCTTTCTTTAAAAACCCAGGACATAATTCATGGAGAAATCACCAGGAGTCAAAATCTAGGTCCATCTTGGAATAAGTTTCCCTTCCCCACAGGTCCCTCTGCAGTCAACAAAAGCCCCTCCAGGACGGGTTAGTCAGCCTGCATGCTGACAAGGGAACATCTTGTTATGAAGGGAATAGCCGGTTCACTTGGACAATGACAAGTGGAGGAGCTACTCTCGGTTAAAAAAAAAAAAAAAAAAAGAGAGAAAAAAGTAAGAAGGATAAAGGAACTTAGATAAGTAATTCACAGAATAAAGAAAGTGAAAGGAATTGACCAGCAGAGCAGATTATTTACAGCCAAGTTCCTTTGCAGGGTGTCCTTCTCTCAGAAGGAGGCTTTTTACAATGACTGAAGTCTTCTTTTCTTTTTTTTTTCAAAGATTTTATGTATTTGACAGAGAGAGATCACAAGTAGGCAGAGAGGCAGGCAGAGAGAGAGAGGAGGAAGCAGGCTCCCTGCTGAGCAGAGAGCCCGATGCGGGACTCGATCCCAGGACCCTGAGATCATGACCTGAGCTGAAGGCAGCGGCTTAACCCACTGAGCCACCCAGGCGCCCTGAAGTCTTCTTTTATAGAGTGTAAAAAGGAGGGCCTAACACAATCTCTCAAATAAATCCAACTCAGGTGGTAGATGGAACATCACCTTAGTGAAATGCAGTATCAAGATTATACTTGAAAAGTGGGTTTCCTCCCCAATTGGACTGTGACCGTCTCTCAGGCCCTTCCCATTCACAAGAAGGGCAAGTTAGTGGCCGTTTCGCAGGCCCAGCTAACCACACCCTCACCTGTCACCATGCTAAAATGCACCTGCTGCTTTTCCCTCACCTACTGATGGATCACCATTACCTTTCCAGAGAGAGGAGCCACTGCCGGTCTCTTCCTCTGTGCGGAGCCGGAGAGTCGATAACAGTAGTGTGGTTTGCAGTAGAATTTACCTGTAGGCAAGACACAGGGGGAAAAGGAAGTGAGCGAGACTCTTAATTCTGAACTTGATTCCTTTGTCTCAGCACACTCCTGTCTATCTCCTCTAGCCACAGGTTACTGTCACCACTGCCCAGGCTTCTTGTCCAGGGAGGCCAAACCCTCCCCATAAACTTTGATTTCAGCCCTCCTCTCCCCTTTGCCTGAAGGGGGAGGGGATTTCTTTTGGATATGTGAAGGCCATTGAGCTATCACCCAATCAGCGTCCAGAGGAAAGATGTGAAGCTTGCATGGCAGGGCCAGTGAACAAAGTGGCAGTGTGTGCAGAACAAAGATGTGGTCACATGGAAAGCTGGGAGTAGCATTTCTGGGGAAACCAAGAATGAACATAAGCGCAGGGTGGAGGCGTGAAGGCTGCAGGGGGTGGGGCAGCATGGAGCACTGGCTCTGACAGGACCCCCTCTGCTGCAACCATCCACAAGCCAGCCTTATGACCCCATAGTGGGTCACAACCAGCATTAAAAAACAATACCAAACCAAACCAAACAATCCTGCGATGGACTACGAATAGAATGAAGCAGTAACAGGCAGTCAAGTGCACAGCAGCCTAATCAGAGTTAAGTATCAGTCCCGACAGCTTTTAGTTGTGTCTATATGTGTTTACTGAGCCCTAATGAAACATGCATTTTCTTTTGCAGGTGTGGTCTAAAGTTTGAAAAACAATGATCGTGGCTTTTCCCAGGACACCGGTAGTGGGAGTCAGTCACAAAGGGTCATTTTTTTCCTGGCTCTTTCCTTACTCCCACTTTAAAGAGCCAAGGCTTATGAAAATTAAAGGATAGACCCTACTATAGAAACTGTTGAAACAGAAGTAATCCCATTTATCCTTTTCATTTGCAGAGGTTACTCCTTTGACAAATGAACTTTCTTGTTCTCAAAGTTAAAATAAGAGAAACTAACCAGAAAATCAGGAAAAAAGATTGATGGAAACTAAGGGCTGGCTTTTTGAAAAGATAAGCAAAATTCACAAGACTTTACTATACTAATTCAGAAAACAGAAGACTCAAAAAAGTAAAATCAGCAATGAAAGAGGAGGCATTACAACTGATACCACAGAAATACAAAGGATTGTGAGAAGCTACTATGTATAATTATACACCAAAAGCTGGATAACCTATAAGAAATGAACAGAGTTCTAAAAACATATAACATACCAAGACAAAATCATGAAGACAGAGAAGATCTGAATAGACCAATACTGAGTGAGGAGAGTGAATCAGTAATCAAAATCCTTCCCAAACAGAAAAGTTCAGGACCAGATGGCTTCACTGGTGAATTCCACCGAATATTTAAAGAACAATTAACAGCAATCTTTCTCAAACTCTTCCAAAATATCAAACAGGAAGGAATACTCCCAAACTTATTTTACAATGAAAGCATTACCCTGATACCACAATAGATAAGGACACAACAAGAAAATCACAGACAAATATCCCTGATGAACACAGATGCAAAAATTCTCAACAAAATACTAGCAAACCCAGTTCGACAGCACAGTAAAACAATCACTCACCACAACAAAGTGGGATTTATCCCTGGAATACAAGGACGTTTGAATATACACAGATCAGTAAACGTGATATACCACATGAACAGAATGAAAGATAAAAACCATGTGATCTCAACAGATGCAGAAAAAGCATTTGACAAAGTGTAACACCTTTTCATGATAAAAACACTCAACAGACTGGGTTATAGAAGTAACACACACCTCAGTACAATAAAGACCATATACAACAAACCCATAGCCAACATCATTCTCAAAGCTGAAGGGCTGAAAACCTTTCCTCTCAGATTTGGAACACAAGGATGCCCATTCTCACCACTCCTATTCAACAAAGTGCTAAAAGTCCTAGCCGGAGTAATCATGTAAGAGAAAGAAATAAAAGGCATCCAAATAAGAAAGGAAAGAATAAAACTGTCTTTGTTTGAGGATGATATGATCTTGTATGTAGAAAATCCTAGCCTAGACCCCAGCAAAATACCACCAGAACTAATCAATAACTCAGTAAAATTGCAGGATAAAAAATCAACACAAAGAAAGCAATTGTTTCTACACATTAACAACCAAATATCTGAAAAAGTAAAGAGAACAATCTCTTTCACACTAGCATCAAAAAAATAAAATACTTAGGAATAAATGTAATCAAGGAAGTAAAAGATCAACACACTGAAAACTACAAGACCTTGATAAGAGAGACTGAAGAGGACACAAACAAATGGAAAAATATCCATGTTTGTGGACTGGATGAATTAATATTAAAATGTCCATAATACCCCAAACCATCTAGAGATTCAATGCAATTTCCATCAAAATTCCAAGGCCATTTTTCACAGAGGTAGAAAAAAATCTTAAAATTTATATGGAGCTACAAAAGACCCTCAACAGCTAAGGCAATATTGAGAACAAAGCCAGAAGCATCATAATTCTTGATTTCAAACTCTATCACAAAGCTATAGTAATCAACATGTTTTTATTGGCATAAAAACAGACACACAGACCAATGGAACATGCAGAAATAAACCCCAGTTTGAGAAAAGAGCCAAGCATACTTGATGGGACAAGGATGGTCTCTTCTATAAATGGTGTTGGGAAAACTGGACAACCACATGCAGAAGAATGTAAGTGTATCTCTATATTATACCGCTTACAAAAACGAACTTGAAATGGATTAAAGATTTAAGTGTAAGGCCTGAAACCACAAAACCACAAGAAAACAGGGGAAAAGAAACTTGACACTGGTTTCAGGAGTGATTTCTTAGATATGACAGCAAAAGCACAAGCAATAGAAGTAAAATCTCTACAAGTGGGACTACATCAAAATAAAAAGCTTCTGCACAGTTAAGGAAACAATCAACAAAATGAAAAGGCAGTATTTCTCCTTACAGAATGAGAGAAAATTCAAATCATATATCCAACAAGTGGTTAATATCCAAATATATAAAGAACTCCTACGACTCAACAACAAAAAAACTAACAACCTGATTTTAAAAAATGGGCAGAATTGAAGAGATAGCTTTCCAAAAAAGGCTTGCAAATGTCCAACAGGTAGATTAAAAGGTGCTCAACATCACTAGTCATTAGGGAAATGCAAATCAAAACCACAGGATATCCCCTCAAACCAGTCATAATGGCCATCATTAAAAAGAGAAGAGTTAAGTGTTAGTGAAGGTGTGGAGAAAAGGGAATCTTCATGAACTTCTGGTGGGAATGTAAACTGGTGCGGCCCTTACAGACGGCAGTATGGAAGTTCCTCAATAAATGAAAAAAGGGGAAGGACATAAAAGTTAAAAGAAATCTACTTCTGGGTAGATAAAGAAACTGAAAATCAGAATCTTGTTGAGCTATCTGCACTCTGATGTTCATTACAGCATTACAACGGCCAAAATATGGAAATAAACTTAAGTGTCTGTCAATGAGTGAATGGATAACAAAGATGTGGTACATGGACACAAAAGAATATTATCCAGCTATGAGAAAGAAGGAAATCCTGCCATTTTTAATAACTTGGATAGACCCTGAAGGCACTATGCTGAGTGAAGTCAGACAGTGAAAGACAAACACTGTGTGACCTCACTTAAATGAAGAATCTAAAGAAGACAAACTCCGAGAAACAGAGAGCAGAACGGAGGATGCCAGGGGTTAAGGGGTGGGGAATATGATGAGATACTGGTCAAAGAGTAGAAACTTCCAGTTATAAGATTAATAAGCTCAGGGATCCAATGCACAGCATAGTGGTTATAGTTAATCATACAGTATTATATACTTGAATGTTGCTAAGGAAATGGACCTTAAAAGTTCTCACCATAGGGGCACATGAGTGGCTCAGTCACTTGGGCATCTAACTCTTGGTTTTGGCTTGGGTTGTGATCTCAGGGTTAGATCGAGCCCTGTGCTAGGCTCTATGCTCAGAGGAGCATGGTGGTGGGGGGGTGGTTAGAGGGAGTGGAGTGTCTGCTTGAGATTCTCTCTCTCCCTCCCCCACTGACCTGTGGGTACGTGTGTGTACATGCATGCTTGTTTGCTTGCCCTTTCTCAATAAATAAATAAACAAACAAAACAAACAAATCTTTTAAAAAAGAGAAGATTGTCACCACAAAAAAGAATTAGGAACTATGTGATACAATGCAGATGGTACCTAATACTATGATGGTAATAATTTTACAGTTTATAAAAGTATAAATCAACACACTGTATACCTCAGACTTAAATACTGTTATGTGTCAACTATAGCTCAATAAATCTAGGGAAAAAAGGGGGAGGACATAAAAGTCAAAAGAAATAAAGGTGAGATGGCCTTTCTTTTCCAGAGCTGGTGCTCTGATTACTGTATCATTCCTCTTTTCCTTCAAAGTAACTGACTTCTGTCTTCTTTTACCTGTACCCTGCCTCCCAACACTGATTAAATATTTTAGAAAAATGTAGTTTATGGATTTCATAATTTCAAATAATATTCATTATATAGCATGCTTTCTGAAATAGAATTTCCTATCAGCTCTTGGCACACAACCAGAACTCAGAGACACTACATCTATTGTCAGGAACACTGATGGCCAAAGGACCATCAGTCTCACTACTGATTTCTCTACAAGGGTTGTTGAATTATGAGTTATTTTTCTCAGCTTAGACAAAAATCTCTTATAATCTGTAATAAACCATTTCACTTTTGTGAATTTTAAGAAAGATTTTAATTTTTATAAGTTTTTATTAGAATTTTTAAGAGAGAGAGCTTAAGTAAGGAGAGTGGCAGAGGGAGAAGGAAAAGCAGGCTCTCCAGTGAGTAGGGAGCCTGATGCTGGGCATGATCCCAGGACACTGGGATCATGACCTAAGCCTAAAGCAGATGCTTAACTGACTGAGCCACCCAGGCACCCCTCCCTTTTGTGAATTTTGGGGAAGATAAAATTTAGTAAGGGCAAGACAGAATTTATTAGTGCTTGGATCACAGACTACTTTTTTGTCTGTTTTGTCTTTCTTTTTAAAATTTTACTTATTTGAGAGAGAGACAGAGCATGAGAGAGAGAACATGAGTAGGGCAAGGGGCAGAGGGAGAAGCAAACTCCCTGCCAAGCAGGGAGCCCGATGAGGGATTTAATCCCAGGACTCCAGGGTCATGATTTTAGCTGAAGGCAGATGCTCAACTAACTGACTGAGCCACCCAGGCGCCTGTACCTTATTCTTTTTAAAGAATGCTCCTGGGGTGCCTGGGTGGCATAGTCTTGTTTTATTACAGTATCAGATAACTACAGTTATAGTTACTTTCATTCCTTTCTTCTATTTTTTTTTCCTGCATTAGTTTGCTTTCTTCTACTAAAGTAGAATCCTAGGTTTTATTTTATTATATTTTTTTAAGATTTTATTTATTATTTGACAGAGAGAGACACACAATAGAGGGAACACAAGCTGGTGGAGTGCGAGAGGGAGAAGCAGGCTTTCTGCTGAGCAGGGAGCCCAATGCAGGGCTCAATCCCAGGACCCTGGGATCATGACCCAAAGATCATGAGCCGAAGGCAGACGCCCAATGACTGAACCACCCAGGTGCCCCAGAATCCTAGGTTTTAAAATACAACTCAATAGGCTGAACTCCAGGGAGTCCTCACTGAATTCTGCTAGAGTATCCTAAATTAATAAAGAAAAGACGTTTAGGTTTCAAAGCAAGTCCCAAACCTAACCAAAAGCTAATTTTCAGGAAAAGTCCAGAAAATTGTTTTCTCTAAAAAGGTAGTATCATGTGATGGAAGGAACATGAGCACTGAAGTCAGATCTCAGTTTAAATACTGTCTCAACCACTCAATAGCCATGTGAACTATTTAGCATTTTGAAACATGTCTCTTCACGTAGAATATGAAGATAATACTCATAGGATGAGATAAGTAAATGAGAAATCATATTATGTGCAGGTACTCAATATCTCCTCAAACCCTTTCTGAAGCTCAATTTCATGGTACTTTTTGCTTCTTTGATTAATAACAAAAAGAGCTAATTTTATCTAATATTTACCGTGTGCCAGATAATATCATAACTATTGTAACATCTGCCAACACATTTAGTCCTCAGAACACAATAAGGTAGATATTGTTACTCTCCACCTTTTTCCAGGTGAGGCACAGAAGGGTTAAGCAACCTGCCCCAAGTGCCCCCACTCTGAACTTCACAGAAGATTTGAACCTGGGAAGCCTGGCTCCAAAATCTGTACATTTAGTCACTACTCTATGATGTCCGTCTCTATCAGTGAATACGGCCACACTAATGTTATAAACTAACCGCAAATTATGGTTGATTCTGCCAAGCCATTGATTTTAGATGGTCTAAATAAATTAAATCTTGGTAATTAAATATGGGCGTGACTGGAAAAAGAAATTAGAGGAAACAAATGGCTAAAGGGCAAGATTAAGGCATAATGGGCCATGACTCATTCATTCAACAGCTCACTGAATGCCATCATAGGACTGGTACTAATCTAAACACCGAGAATGTTCAGTCAAGAAGAAAGACTAGTCTCTGCTCAAAAGAGCTGAAAATGTGTAAATAAGCACCAGGTAGTGATGAGTACCACAGATTGGGAGGTCTGCAAATGCCTCTCTGGGGAGGGACTATGTAAGCGAAGCTGTGAAGGACAAGAAGCCCATCCTGTGAAGATTAGGAGGAAGTGCATTCCAGGAGAAGAGGCAGCTAGAGCAAAGTTCCAAGGTAGCAGCAGCCTAATCAGGTTTATGAAATGGAAAGAAACCAATGTGGCAGGAGTAGAGCGAGCTAGGGGATAGCTGGTAGCAGAGAGGAAATGTAGGCTGGGGTAGACAAGCAAAGCTCTCAGCCTAAACGGATTCTATTTGGACTACAGCACATGGTAAGGGTATAAAGCAGGAGGCTGGAAAGATCTGATTTATATCTTTTAAGATCCCTCAGTTGCTTTGTGGAAGCAGGCCATAGCAGGCAATGGTGGAGGCAGGGAGACCGGTAGTCCCGGAGGAAGATGCAAAGGGTGATCAGGGCAGTTGGTACTCGAAGAGACAGAGAGCAGTGGACTATTTCAGGCTTGTCGCTACCGATGCTGGCCCTTCTCGGACCACCTTAGCAGATAGTGGGTTTTCTCTCCTTGAGATGGAAGTTTAAGACCTGAAACACTGTCTGATTTAGAGTCATTGTCTTAAGACTTGGAAGCAGTTGGAAATAAACTAGTATTTGGCAAGAGAAAGAGGAGCTTAGTTTTAGGGCAGACTGCATCCTTTTAAAAGAGCTGAAATGATTCTCAATTTGCCAGTGTGGAGCTGACACAGGCACAGAGTCACTAATTCCAGAACATCTGACCTGGAGGGATCCCAGAGGTCATTTAGTGTAAACCAGCACTTACTAGTTTTGGGTGAACTTGAACAAGGAACTCATGACTTCTCCAAATTTGCTTTCTGGATTTGTAAAATTGCAAATGTAACTAGTTACTATATAGGGTTACTGTGATACTGTATAGGGTTGTTGTGAGGATGGAAGGACATGGTATGTGTTAGAGGGCCCACCACAGTGCCTGGGTTACTTCTTTTCTCCTATAAATGACCTATGACTTCCCCGTCTTTTTCTTATCTGAGGCGCTTCAGTTAGATTTCTGAGTCACACAGTAATGTAGATAAAGAACAGACTAAAATTTCAGGATCCCTAAAATTCCATTCTTTTCTCTAGTTCACCTGTCCTCTGTGGAGGGGCTGGGGTTAGAATTTGGGGAATTGGTTTAGATCTGTTGTCCTCCCCGCCAGTGTGAACAATGCACTCAACCAACCTGGCCTGCCTCATCTGCTCCCAATGTCACGCTCATTCCCATCTGTGCTCCTGTCATTCTGTCGTTCTCTTGTCTGGCATGCCCTCTCTTCCTCCACTGAGACATTTTATATTTACTTATTGTCTCTCAGAGTCTAGCCTAAGGTCAGTTCAGTCATTCCTAAAAACTGGGAAGCTTCAAGTGATTTCTTCTTCCTTTGAACTTCTGCAAAGTTAGAATCTGTATTTTGTCTCTGAGCCCTTAATTATATACTCTTCATCATTTGTTGTTGCTCCGTGTGCCCTTGTCTTATCAGGCCCATCAGAATGTAAGCTCCTTGGGGAACATTTTACCTTTTGTCTGCATCCTCAGGAGAATGTGGCAGAGATGAGTACACAATCAATGGGGATCTATTGGCTGGACCTTGAAGAATCTTCTTTCCAGACAGACTTCAGTAAAAGGTTAACTAAAATAACCTGAGCATTAAGGACAGTTAAAAGACACTGGTGGGCTCCACCTGCCAACCCCTATCCTTGGAGGTCAAAGGCATTACCGAAAGAGCATATGTGTGTGTGGAATGGTGCCAGAGAAAATCTGATACCTAAGGATATACTTTTGTTATTTAGGTAACTGTCTGAACTCTTCCCTCACAAGGTGGTGCTTTTTACTAATGTTACAAAAGGCAGGTATCATCATGGAAAGAGTTGGCTTTTCTCAGTTCATCACTTTGGCTCCTTTACTGCTCCTTCTGACAGAGCTACCTATTTATCCATTATTAGCAGAGCCTGGATGACTGAGGTGACTCATAGGTGACTCCCTCTCCTATGTGACACCATCTTACTATCTCCTCAGTCAAAAATTACCTACCAACATAGTAATGGATGTACAATACTGTAATTTATAAGACACACGTATCAGAAAACCAAATATATTTCTCATATACATTTGGTCAAGGTCCACAGTTCCTGACTCAGTTCCAAATACTTGAAATTTCCTAGATAAAGGCATCTTTTGCTGTAATAATTAAGGTGACCTTTAGACCCCACCCAAGGGCAGGGGTTGGTTGCCAGAAGGACAAACCGTGGGATTAGAGGGTACCCCAACTCTCCAGGGGAGAAGACTGGAGTTTGAATCAAACAATGCCCAATAATTTAGTCAAACATGACTGCAATGAAACCTCTGTAAAAACCCAAGAGGATGGGGTTCAGAGAATTTCTGGGTTGGTGAACACGCTGAGCTGCAGGGAGAGTAGTGCGTCCCTGGAAAGGTGCCCCATGAAAGCTCTATGCCCTTTTTCCAAACCTTGCCCTATGTATCTTTCCATGTGGCTATTGATTTATAGCTTTTATCATAGTCTTTAGCAAACTGGTAAACCTAAGTGTTTTCCTGAGTTCTGTGAGCCGCTCTAGCAAATGAAAAGAACCTAGGGAAGAGGTCACTGGAACCTCCAATCTGCAGTTGATGGGTCAGAAGCACAAGTAACAGCCTGGGGCTTGTGACTGGTGTCTTTTTTTTTTTTTTAAAGATTCTATTTATTTATTTGATAGAGAGAGATCACAAGTAGGCAGAGAGGCAGGCAGAGAGAGAGAGAGGAGAAAGCAAACTCCTAGATTGGAATCGGGTCAGAGATTCCAAAAAGGAGTCATATAATGCCACCTCTGTGAGGACTCCTGTTAATCTAGGTGTTTTCATTACTTTTGAATCAGTAAGACTGCCTCTCATGAAGTTCCTTCAGCACTCCACAGGCATGAGTACAGTAATCATCAATGTCTTTGGTGACCAGTTCAATTAATCTTAAAGAGTTTTCAAATGACAGGCATGCCAGTCTGCCTCTATCTGTCTGTCAGGCTTTGTCATCCATTTGCATAATTCCCCACTTTCTGCTCCATTAAGGTCGTTCATTATAAAAACAATACATGCCACAAAAGGCGAGGGCTTGAACACTCTGGTAAATTAGATTTAGATCCTGTTCAACAAGCTCTCAATTCATCAGAGATACACTGATGCTAGAGAGCGACATCCTTCAGAAGCAAAGTGTGAGAATCCAGGCGGCATGAGATCCAGGCTGTCACTGATCTGTGACAAGAGATAGGACTCTGACAGATCTGTGATTTCCCCTTCCCTAAAGTAAAGACAAGAAAAGCCTTATCCTCTAAAGAAGATGTGGTATATACACACAATGGAATACTATGCAGCCATCAAAAGAAATGAAATCTTGCCATTTGCGACGACGTGGATGGAACTAGAGCGTATCATGTCTTTCTCAAGTGGAGAAAGACAACTATCATATGATCTCCCTGATATGAGGAAGTGGTGATGCAACATGGGGGCTTAAGGGGGTAGGAGAAGAATAAATGAAATAAGATGGGATTGGAAGGGAGACAAACCACAAGTGACTCTTAATCTCACAAAACAGAGGGTTGCTGGGGGGAGGGGGGGTTTGGAGAAGGCGGGGTGGGGTTATGGACATTGGGGAGGGTATGTGCTTTGCTGAGTGCTGTGAAGTGTGTAAACCTGGCGATTCACAGACCTGTACCCCTGGGGTTAAAAATATATGTTTATAAAATATTAAAAAAAAAAAAAAGCCTTATCCTCTTTGTGTCCCTTTTATTTTAAGATCCCACCCTGAAGTAAGAACAAGTGTCTATGAAGCCAGGGAAGTGATTTAGGTAAACACATGCCATTCTCATTACCACCACTGCTGAGTAATTCTATGCTACAGCCTGGTGACTTTAGGGAAATATTTATAAGAAGGAGTCTCAGAGAAAAAAGAAACAAAGAGTAGAGGGAGATGGATGGGAAGGGTTAAGAGAGGCAGAAAAATGTATATATATAAGAACGCAGTAAAGAGGCCCTAAGATCAGCTCACGTGGAAAATAGCGTCCCTAGGCCCAGTTTCTAAGTATGGCCTCAAGTGCAAATGAACTTACCGTCCTCGATGTCATAGGCATAGGCAGAGAGGCGCAGGGTGGTGGCGCAGTACTCGCATTTGAAGCAGCTCCGATGGAAGAACTTGCCCTCAGCACTCAGCCTCTCCATCACGTAGACCCGCTTCCGGCAGAAATAGCACGTGTCACTGCCTCCCAAGTTCTGTGGGAACTCCTTCTTTATCGAGCCCTGTAACAGGGGGCGGTGGGAGGCATGTCAGGGCAACACTTCTCAGGCTCACCTCCAGGAGGTGCATGACTTCTCCATACGTGAAACCAACCCTCACTGTGCAACTGTGCTTTGAAACAGACTAAGCTGGCTCCCTCTGCTACTGGCTCTTCCACAACACAGCAGAGCTATAGCTGTGACTGTTACATGTGCCTTCTATGCAGCAAGCTGCAGAAGGCAGACTCTGAATTGATGTTAACCAACAGTTCAGAGGGAACCCCAGTTGGTTTTACAGAACTGCACAACAATCAAACCAAATTATTTTGACAGAACTCTGTTTAGAAGGTAGCATAAAAATACCTCTTCAGTGTTCACATGGTTCTACAGCAATCTGGGTCCCCTGGACTCTAGAGCAATCACTTTTAGAGATACTAAGTACGTTTTTCCACACGACATTCTAAACAACCACTCAGTCCTAGAAATTTAGTTACAAAATTCCGACAACCTTAAAAAAAAAAATTACCACATGGCAGATATTGGCTAGATATGTTACTAAGCTACTTAGAATTAACCAGGTTTATTTGCCACAGCTGTGCTATATCTAGACAGACAGTGCCCTTAATACATCTCTTACCAGTTCCTTCTTGTCTAGAAGGGTTTTGGGCTGTTCTTTCCTTTGAAGCTGATTGGCTATCTGCTCAGCCAATGAGCTCACTCCGCCCGTGTACATCTTTATATACTTCTATTGGTTGGAGATTATAAAATGACCAGAATGAAGGGAAATGAGAAGGAAAAAAATAAATAAATTAAGAAGACAGGGAAAAAAAATCTTTGAAAGGTATAAAATGAATACAAGGTGCAGCAGCAAACCATGCCAACACAGTGCCCACAAGCAGGGAAACTTGGTGTTAAGAAAAATGGGTGTCCTTGTCCACACAGATATAGCAGCATTGGTAAGAATAATGGCTGCAGGAATAATTAAATTCAATAAGGGAGAATAGTCTTTCATGTCTTTTTGGAATATATAGTTCAGGGAGGTGGGAAGACAGGAAGGAAACAAATATAGAATGGAATAAGAAGGGCCTATATCCTAGTGACTCAAATTACATATAAAGAATGCAAGAGGAACAACTCCTACCAAGACGGCAAATGTCCAGATGAACAGCATGTTTCAAGCTGGGTCTGGGGAGGGCTTGGGAAGTTATTTCCTCATTTAGAAAGAAACCAAGCTCACTCCTGCAAGGCTGACTCTCCACTTGGGTAAAAGATGCCAACAGCCTAGTATTATTAGTGATGATCACCTTCCTTCTATTACTGTTTCACTCATAACCTGTCACATGCATCAAATATTCCTGAAATTCATCTGTAGAATCCTTCTTGGCCCATTCTTCCTGTTGACATGTATGTGTTCTATCCGGGCACTACACACTACTGGGCTGGGCTTCTTAAACTCGGCTTCAGGAATCTAACATGCGCAGCCATGCAGACAAGTGGCTCGGTATAGTTTTGGGAAATCAGAATGCATTTTAGTCCAGGAGGGATTATTTTTTCATAGGTTGAAAAAAAGAGAAAAGAAAATATCCAACCAATTCAGTCCTCTTTCTAGCAATGTGGAAGAAGTAACAAGAACCTACCAAATTTCGATTGTAAGCCTTCCTGCTAGGCAGCCTCGCTTTGAGCCTGTCCCGAGAGAATGAGGTCAAAGCCTTGCCGGCCATCCTTTAGAGGCTCCACAGCCACCCTTCCACGTGGAGATGGTCAGGACACGCTGTGTGTGTGATACTCCCTCTCGTAAATTATGTGCAATAGGACAGCTGCAGGCCGGGTTTGAGGAGTCCTCTCATTCTGACTGAGAAACACACCAGGTCCGTTGTCTTGGGGATGTCCACAACCCCATTAGGAAGTGGTGTGAATAGACAATACACACCAACCCATATGTACGAGAACTGCTAGCCTGAGCAACGGCATGGCCAAGGCTGGGCAGGGACAAAGAAGAGAAGCACTCTGGGGGAAAACTAACTCCGTGTGAACTCTACGAGAATAAGCCCAAGTGAGCAAACAATTCTCCAAGGTTCTGTTGGAACCAAGGAGTCAATTCTGTTTTTCAATTTAAAATAAGGGAGGTTTCCAAGGACTGGTGCCACTTGCTCATTAACTCCACAGCTTATACCGATTAGTAGTCGAGAAAAACAAGTGGCTCTAAAATCTAAATCTTCTTTTGCTGAGAGCTATCAGGGAAGCTCGTGCCTGGAACGGACTGGCACCAGGCAGAGCTGAGCTGATAGTTAGCTGACACTGAGGGTACGGGAAATTGCACTTCATTCTGCAGAAAGTAAGTGAGAGCACAGACCAGATGTCACACACGAGGCTGGAATGCCAAGCAAGCCCAGGGTCCTCACTGTTCAGCCAGGACCCTTTCCTCCCACCAGGAACCGGCATATTCAGCAAATACAGCCCAGGGCTGCCCGCGTACAAAGGTACTGGTCACATTCAGTTCTCAGCGATGTGGTAATATTGACAAGCATCCCCTCAAAAGAGGTGGAGACTCTCAAGTTCTATTTTTTCTGGCACGAAAAACAGATGGTTTCCTTCTCCCCTCTCTTAAGAAATAGATTAACTGTAGCAATTGTTGGACTTACACTTTTGCCACCACACATGCATATGCTTCCGCACACGTACTGCATAGACTGCTCGAGAACAGGAAACATAAACAGAAAGGGCAAAAAGACCCGCCAATTGCTCTCTAAACTACTCTATAGTTGGATCAGTTCCATTGTAGGAAATAGCAGGGCTCATTCTTCAAACGATTACAATTCAAGAGGCACCCACAATACTGCATAATCACCACTCCATGGAAGAGATTTAATTACACTATGGCTCATATTTTGTCATACGTATTAATATGAGGACACCTGGAATTTAAAAAGCTAATGGCTAAAAAATATTTATTTTTATTTGATATACCTAAAATATTATAAAAGTGGGTTTATTTGACAGAATTTGATGCAATGAAAGCTAGCAGCCTCTGTAACTTTGGTGTATGCCTACAGACCTCATATGCAAAACAGAGAGACGGACACACACACACACACACACACACGTGGATTCCCACAGAAGACAGGCCAAAGTTAATAGCACTGCAACCTCATTGGGCTACACAACATTTGTGTAGATGAACTGAGGAGAGGCTGAAGAAGAAAGACCATTGCCAAGTTCCAGGCTGTGCTACCTGTCGGAGGGAGTCAGAGGAGGGAGAGGCAGGGCGGTTGGAAGAGCGGAGACTAAGAGAAAGCTCCCACTGGTCAACAAAAAATCGACGAGAAGGTTCAGGCTCTGGCTACAAAATACAAGATGGAGAAAAAAAAAATCAAAGGAAATATTAAATAAAAAGTTACATACTGACCTGAGTGTACGGAATTCGGGAGTTTTAGACCTTTATCTAAATAGTAAATGAAGTAAAGAAATATTCTTAGCTCCCAAAAGCATTAATGGCGCATTCAAGCCTTCCATTCTGCTTTTAGCTCACCCTCGCCTCGTGCTTAAAGTGAAGCTCACTCTGGAACACGGTCACTCTAGTTGTGAGCTTCCTCTGAAAGCCTTGTCTTCTCCTGTTGGGTGGTTTTTACTCAATCCACCCCAAGTGGAAAACACTACCAGCCAGGAGGCGGGGAGAGGGCAAAGGTGGTGTCCTGCTCACACACACACTCTTTATGCTCTGCAGGGCCCCTCACTGGCGTGAGCTGGAACCTCTCCTGGGCAGAAGGAGATTCTACCATCTTATAAACAGTGAACAGAGATAGCAAATCTCGAGTGAAGCTGACTCCTTCTCCATAAAGGCCAGAAAGGTGGCTTTGCCTCTTTCTACTGCCAGTGCTCAGAGAAACTCTGCCTGCCAGTGAGCCAGCCAAATCCCAGCAGTGATCAGGAGAAAAGATCCCAAGTTTCCTACAGACTGCATGCAGCATGTGTAACAAAAGTAAGCCACGATCCTCCATGACCTGTGCAGCCAAGAGCCATCCAGTCGCCAGAAGAGGAAGAAGAGGGCTAAAAGCTCTGGCAAGTGATAACTGCTTAGTTTCCTAACAGGTTCAGGATAAAGTATGTGCAGGGTAGAGGAAAGAGGTACTATCACGGTAGATATCACGCCCTCTGCCCTCTAGCTCCAAGCAGATCCATGGCACCCCCAGTTCAGTGCTCCCCACTAACTTCATAGCTTGAATGGGTGGCAACATAGAGTGTAACCATCCCTGCTCCATATGCTCTGCCAACTCACTCAACATGCAGGGCAGGCTCAGAAACATAAACCCAAGGCAGGGGGTGGGGGGGGGGGGTGTTGGCGATCTCTGTAGAAGAGCACCACCCACCACAGAGAAACAAGACAGAAGGTTGCTCCCCCAGAGAAGGCAAAGCAGTGAAGGTGATGAGAAGACTGGGGCGGGAGGGTGAGGGAGCAGATGAGTGCACAGGCAAGATTATGGAACAGTGGAGAGAAAATCCTGGAAGAGAACATAAACGTAACTCTTAAAGGTATCTAGACAGGAATGCTGCCGTTAAGAATCTGGAAATCAGCTCATTGGGAAAATGCGACCTTTCCTCTGGGCACTGCAGCCCCAGACGTCTGATAGCTTCTCCCTGCCCATCTCTCCTTTTCCTTGACACACTTCCCTCTGTTCTTCTTTGCTTAGGCTCTGTTTCATGAAAAATCATCAGGACCTCCTTTAAGTATGAATTCCCTGAAATGTAGGGCTTGCCCGTCTCCAGGAAATGCCTACTTTTCTTTTTTGAGAGGAATACAGCCTAGGAAGAAGAAAGAAAGAGGCCGGGCGCACGCAGTGCTTGTGGAAGGAAGCAGCCCCAGCAGAAGAGAAGGAAGCAGAGCAAGGCTGTGTGTGAGGAGGTGAAAGGGATGTCCTCTTTCCACCTCCACTCCGGCCTCTTCTCTCTCACCCAGCACCAATCCCTGTGTGGTCCTGACAACACACAGCCTATCTGCTTCTCGCCTGGTGACAGGGCCTAAGGAGATAGTACTAGCTTCCTTAGCTGTGACTCTATTTCTCAGAGAGCAAAAGCAGAAAGAGTGGCAAAAATAAAAGAAAAAGGCCCATGCGAAATTAAAAGATGATTCTTCACTTTTGCTGCAGAGCTATACCAACTCAGGGACTGGGTTTAAGGGTAACAACAACCCCCAAAGCTTCATAAAATAAGCAGGCTTTTTAAAAGGGGTATCTCTGCTGTTTGTCAAATGATACGATGTCCAGGTGTCATCAGTAATTGCCCCTTCAGTTTTTCAGAAAAGAATAGCTGAAGCTTTTCACTACGTACCCCATCTTGTCACCGCCTTCCTTCCTCTCCACCCTCTTCATACTTAGAAAATCCCCACACCAGTAAGAGCTTTGGCTCTCTCAGTATTTCTACTTCTAGACCCCAGAATGTCAAAAGATAGAAGCAAATGCCATCTGCTTATTGATCTGAATACTGGGCAGATGAATGCTCTCCTATGAATGCTATTTACACAGGTCAATGTGGTTAGCAACAAGAATTCTTGCTCTTGGCTGGGTGACAAGAATGTGCAGAAAGCAAGGGGAGCAGGGACCATCCCCACCTTCCCTCTGCCCACCCCCCACAGCGTGCCCCATCTGTTTGGCCCTCAGCATCCCATGCCATAGTTCATGCTCTTTTACCCTCTCCTGATGGGGACTCTGCTTGCCACGGCTGTCAGCATCAAGATCCCTGTATGTCTGTTGGCAACAAAGTAGAAACTTAAGCTCCATCCACATGTTCTATGTGGACCTACTAAGTGACAGTGCCAGAAATTCAGAATTCATTTCAACACATATTCCCTGCACCTGACATATCCCCACCCCAGGTAACCACAATCCCATCTATATCAAATCCCATAACCCTAGGACAACCCCTTGTCCAGCACTCTGTCCAACTGGCCTCCAGTGAGGTCAGCCACAGATATAAAGAACTATGGTTAGTACCAAAGTGGGACAAACGTATTTCTTTCACACAGTGGCACAAGATCAGAGGCATTAAATAGAAGGCTCAATAGGAGAGGCTGGTTAGGAGGGTGAAGTTTTCCACAACAAGACATTAGAAAGGAAAGGTGGGGAGATGGAAACTGGCTGGAACAAATGGCCATTACAACAGTCCAGAGGAAACTCCAGGGTGGGGAGTGGTCCCTGAATAGGAATACAGGACCAGAGCATTATTTGTTAAAGGGAGACATGGACAATGACTGGAAGCATTTTCAGTCAACAGGAATATGTACGTGACAGGGATGGAAATCCGGAAGACAGGCATATGGCTGCTACCACCAACCTGAGGAAACCACTATCAGCAATCACACAGAGAAAAGAAAGGCTACTCTTATCACTCTTTGGATTACTTCTGAGGATTCAGCTTATGGCCGTGTGCTGGTGGAAAAACTAATCCAAAGCTGGTAATGGGGGCCATGAGCACGTTGTCTCCACAGGCAGGATGAGGCCAGAGCTTGGGCTCAAGTCACACCCCAGATTCGACTCCTGGCTCCATTACTTACTGTATGAACTTGTACCAAGGGCTTTGGCCTCCCTATCCTATGCCTCAGTCTCCTCATCTGTAAAATGGAAGTGATAATAGTACCTGCCTTGTAGGGTTACTGTGAGAATTGGATGAGATAACACAGGAAGGGCTGAGACTACCACCTGGATCTAAGTGTTAGTTCTTAGTAGAGATAAGGCACAGCAAAATCGCTAAACGTATAGTGGCTCAGTTCTTAGACCCAGGAACACAGTATGGGTCTTTTCAGACACATTACTAGGGATCACCTTTTAAATAAGCCACCTTAGTTGAGAAAATGTCTTTCCATAGCTCCTGCCTTTAAAATTAGTATTTTATTTTATACAGATATCCTACAAAGGTCAATATATATTCTATAAATGTACTTTATATAAGTATCCTTGTTGTCCCCTTTAATCATGTCTGTGGTTAACTGCTCTGAAAGCATTTTTAAAGTGAACTTCCTGGAGTGTGAGTAGGGTAGACAGGAAGGGCAGGTGTTTGCTAGCACAAGTTGGATAAGCAAGAAGCAGGGCTCTCAAAATCAGAAAGAACAAAACTCATAAAGTGAGGCCCTATAAAAGCCTTCCAAAAGACCATCTAAATATACCTCCTTGGGTAGCAAGACAAAAGTGGCTGCTTTAAATGAGGTTACATAAAAATGTGCTGCTCTTCAGGGCTTTTGGACTTTGCATCTGCGACAAATATAGTTTTAGTCTGTGCTTGCATAATTGTTTTCCTATGATATGGGACTAGATTCAACCAGCCAGGGTTTGAATGTATTATGTGCCATCCTGGGGTCTGATCTGGAATTGCTCATTTGTAGTAATAAGGTTGCTTCTGCTACAAATGCTCTTTCTGTTTTTTAATTGTTAGTTCTGAAAAGATGGAATCCTGATTTGGTCTCCACCCTAGCCACCTACACAGGCAGGCAGGCAGGAAGACAGAAACGAGGACCACGGAGCATGCAGAGAAGATCACCTGCTGGCTGCCACGCGCCCCACAGGGAGGTGGAGTAGGGGAAGGAGAGAGCGTGATCACTTTTTTGGGGCAGGTCCGAGAATGCTCCTTTTCCAGTCGCTTTTACACCAACAGACACAAATAGAGAGAACATTGGTGAAACAGGGGCCACATTTAGGCTGGTTCTAGAAGGATTAAGAGCATTTACCAAAGACATCCCTCCCGTGCCTCTCTGTCCTCCATGACAATTGCTGTGTGGTCAGGGAAGATGGCTAGTCACAGTCAGTGACTGTGCTATCTGGTAAGTGCAGATCACATGGGTCATCTCTGCAGCTGGTCTTGGGACAGAACTTGCATGTAATACTTTCTAAATGCCAGGGATCAAGGATATATCCTTTGTTGGTTTTATCAGGGAAGTTGAGGATAGAAGAAATGAGCTCAGATGTAGGTAGAGAGAAAGGGCACACAGGCCGACCATCACGAGGGGAGTGTGTAGACCCGCCCCTGAGGGCTCGGTCACCTGTACACCCACCAGCAGCAAAGCAGCATGCTCCCTGAGTGCCAACTGAGACAACACCCTGCCATGGCTTCCCTCTCCTCAGCCTCTGGAGTGCACTTAAAAGGTTCTGGAAAACCACCAGGGAGATAGAAGAAAGTACAGGAAACAGAATATAAGAAAATAAGTATATCTGTCACTAACTGAACACCATATATATCCATGGATTATTTCCCCATTCTCCCCCTCTCCATTGTATTCCCTTATACATCTGTGACTTACAGAACTTTTCGGTGCTTAAGAAACAGTTACTTATTTCCAGACCAGAGGAATCCTCCATTTCCTCATGCCCACAATGACCACGTGGGGCAGCACACAGGGGGAGCCCAGGAGGGAGAAGAAGGTGTGGAACTTGTAGGGCCCGGGGAAACAGACCCCCCCCTCCCCGGTTTGTTCCCACCTCTCACGACAATTTACTTCCAAATCAAGACTGGTTAATATGCAGAGTTTGCCTGCTGGACCCATTTCTGAGAACAAATGGCAGAGGGGTGGGGAGGGAAGAGCCGAAGTGTTTATTTATATAGGAAGGTAAAAAAGAGAAGCCACTGGCAAACCAACTATTATTCATTTTCCCTCTTCTATACCATGACTGAAGTTAAAGCTGATCCTCATGCCACCTCAGCCACCAGTGATTGCTTTGCCACAACCTCCTGCCTCAAGTAAAATCTCTTCAAGAGAAACAGAAAGTGAGTCACTGTAAGGTCTGGCTGGTAAGCCCCTCATTCCTAAAGGGAGCTAATGAAGGCCATCATCAGGATGAGTCAGAAGCAGAGGGCCACTGGAGCACCCCACCGGAGTTCCTCTGTTCCCATGTTTCTGGAACACCAGCATGTTCCTGTTCTCTCAGGAGATAAACTGACAGCACCAAGACTCATAATGCCATCCCTGATTTAGTGTTGAGGAAAAATTACATGTAACTGTGAGTTACAGTTCTTTCATAATGAAGTAAATTTACAATTCCCAACTCTATCCAGCAACGATCTAATAGGATTTTCATGGCTCATCGTTTTTCACTTACCAAGATCTACCCAGATACTCCTTCCAACTGTAATCTCTGGTGCCCACTCCAGAGAAGCCAGGTTTGACTTCAAGGGCTCTATTCTGCTGCTTGTAGAGCTGAGCAATATTTTACTTCATAAATTACCCATAACCTAGCTGTTATGTCTCCATGTAGCACCGTGCACAAGGTCAGAGGCCATCAGATACTTCATGAATAGGAGAAACACAAGCAGGCCCACCAACACCAAGCTCCTGATGCCCCTTCAGTATAGCTCCATCAGGTGATGAGCTGACATGCCGCTCTTCACGGGGACAGAGGCTTGGCTGAGCGAGGCTCCTTGGTCACACTTACTACCCTCGAGACTTCCCAGCAAGCCAACCCAAAGCTGCTCTGGGCATGTGACATTTAAAGTCATCTGTTCATCCACTACACGTGTTACAACTGACTTCCCTTCCCCTTTGCTCTTCCTATGTCAGGTGACCTTGATAAATACTGTCAGAATCCAGAGTTTGGGGGTATCTAGAGTTCACTTTCTCCTTTAGCAGATCCTCAACTAAAAATTACCTTTCCAATCATACATTCCACCTAGACTTCAAGGCAAAGGGTAAGAAAATAAAACGGGTTTTCCAATGAGTTTTGTTTGTTTTCCAGAAGACGTCCTCCAAACACAGAGGAAGAAGCAGCTTGGCTTCTGTTGTGAATATGAACATTGTTCCCCAGCTTCCATCTCAGCCTCCTGGAGCCTGCCTTCAATGTGGCGTATTATTTAAAAGAGGTTAGAAAGGAACTTTTGCCCTGAATGTAATTCAAATAAAATCCATTTGCCACTCCCCAGCACCTCCCAGCAATAGCCGGCACTCTATAGCACAAGAAGAAATCAAGAGTCAGCTCACCTGAGCTCTCAGAATCTTAGTCCTAGATGATACCAAACCACAAGACAGAGAATCCAGGCTATACTTACTAGAGCAGGACTTTGCTCAACTGTGACTTGGGAGAAAATACAGTAGAGGCCCCAATGCTACTAAAGGGTTTCCTATTATCAACCAGCTGACATCCCTCCACTCACTTCTTCTGTCCTATCCAATACTGCTTAGACGCAGCCTTCTAGGAGATCCTGTAAAAACTTTACTGAAAATTTTCAAGGTGCATGTTAAATGGAGATAAAACGCCAAGAAAATGCCCATGATCATCTCTGTTGAGGGTCTGAAACAAATAAAAATCATAGTTCAAGATATTTCTTGGCTAACATTTCCCTATTTAACATGAAAGGCTCTACTGCCCCAATTCTCAGCCTTGCTGAGTTCAGGATTCTCCCTCCATTAGTTACAAGGACACATGTAAGCAAAAAGTCAACTTGGGTCAAAGGTTACAGTGGTAAAGTGGAGAAGCTAAGGTACCTGGAACAACTTCCCACAGAGCTTCAGCTAATTTCAACACCAAATTACCCCCACTCTTTTAACTAATTTCTCAAATCCCAAGGAGTTAAACAAATCAAGCAATACAATTAGCACTGTCTGTTAAACCGTTCCCCAAAGCTGCTACTCAAATGAGTACAAAAGCTTCCTGTCCTTGGGAGCTAGGATTCTAAAGTGTAGGCCTCAGCCCTGGCTGGCTCTGAGGGATGAGCAGGTTGGGAAGGCCCAGGGAAGCAGCACCCATTTTGGCCCCTGGACAGCTCCTTTACCTGTTTCCACTGGGGGGTGGGAGCAGGGTGACCCTGCTCAGGTAGGCAGCAGGACGGCTGGCTGACCCCACGCTCTTGTGTCGGCTGTGACACACAGGCCAAGTATGGGTGGGGGACAGGACATGGAGACAAAACAAAATAAAATACATTAAGGTAGGAGAAGACACAAAAAAGATAATGGTGGACAGACACACATCTATGAGGAGGGAGTGGGAACAGACACAGAATTAATTCTTAGAAAGTTACATTTACAAAGGAAATAAAATACCCCACCCCACAAACCAAAAGCAAACGTAAAAGGAAAAAAATGAAATCAGAAGCTGTAATTTTCACTCTCCTCTTCCCTAGCTCAAAGCTCTGAACCTAAACTACTAATTCTGGTTTGGAAAACTAAACTTTCTACTCAAAATGAGGAACACAACCTTCTCTTAGGGGCAAACTTCCTCCCAAGGAGAGCTTTCCAGACCTCCTGAGATGGGGCAGATCCCACAGTTGCCAGAGCTGCAACCTCAGATGTCTACCAATGAACAGTATTTATTCCTCTCTATGAGCCACAATACATACGACTGGAGTGTAAAAATTAATAACCAAAGGCTAAATGTGGGAAGAAGTTAATTCTGGCCAGACTCCAAGCAAAGTCAGTACCCCCCTCACCCCTGAACCTTGGAACAATGGCTGATATGTATGGAAAAAGCTGAAGAAAGAGAGTAAAACAATAAAAAGAATGGGCTCCCTTTCCTTTGGATGTTCTCTCAGGTCACTGGGAGCTCTGTCAGAAACTTCCTGTGCTTATCTCCAAATCCCAGCACCTCCTCTTATAAGAAGTCTCAGTGACTTTCAAACAAGCAAGAGGGGAGGGATGACCTAACAAAGACATCTCAAGTCAAATGCTCCTGTCTAGCACTCTCAAGTTAGTATCCATGATGACTCTTTAAAATGTTCATAATTCCTGACCTAGTTCAAGGATAGCCTATGAAAACCATCCACAACACACAAAAGAAGATTTCTCACAAGAACATTTTTTATCTTTATACTTCATCATGAAAGATGAACAACATCAAAAACATCCAACACCAGAGGAAGAGTTAAGAAAAGCACGGACACACATGTATTGGAAGATGCTTGTAGAGTTTGGAACAACATGGGAATATGCCCAAAGTTACGTGAACAAAGCAGAACAGAAAGTGTATCTTCCAAATGACCTCAACTATAAAAACAAAAATGCACTGAAAACAGACAAGAAAGAAATATAAAAAAATGTTAACAGAATTAGAGGTGTTTTGATTACCTTTATTATTTTCTCCAGCATTTTCCTCAGTAAGCATCTATCTCTTTAATAATTCGAATTGTGCACATATGTGAGCATATAAATATGTATAGACATTTATAAAACTTCAAATCCCTCTTCTGGATTTTTGCCACAGACACCTCAGACATGAATGGTGAGGAGAAAGCAGTGCTGAAAGCATGGGAGGAGCTTATCAAAAGCTTTTCTCGGCCACAGTCAGACAAGGAGAAAACCAGACACAGTCATGAGGGTGTGAACGCTCGGCTGAGACACACCCTGTCCCACTTCATTTGACTAAGATCCCTCCTTCTTATATGGCCAGACCAAGCATGGATGGGTGAGATACGAAGTGGGGCTTACCTGTCTCCTCATGCCAGTGGACTGTGGGGGTGCATTCTCTTCAAATTTGGCCAACAACTGGGTCGCCATGTACTTCACTTTGTTCTGATTGCCAAGGGCCACATCCATCCTCCTGTCCGTCAGGGTGCTCACCAGTGTGGGCCTTCCTCCTCTGTAACCACGGGGCACATCCTCCTGACAAACACCAACACCCAAGAACTGGCCTTGGTTAAGAAGTCCCCCACAGATGCCCTTCCCTCAAAGGAGTACAGCCAGTGCCTGGCATGGCAGCTGCTATTTTTGCTTTAGTTAAGCTTAACAGCTCTCTTCAAGGTTCTAAACTCCAGAGGCAGTCAGCAAGACTTTTGGTGCATGGGGCAGTATAAAGAGGTACCTGGACTTGGGCTGGTGTTGTCCTATCTCAAGAAAGCCACTGCCCCCAGCAAAATGTAAAATTTTGAAGAGAGAGGAAAGCACTAGTGCACACACGTGTGTGTATGCTTCCTTAGATGCTCTCCAAAACGCTGTACAAAGGCAAGAGCCTGCTGAAAAAGCAGCTGCTCTCAGAAATTCTCATAAAAATGAATATGAAAAGATCTAGCAATATCAATTTGGAAATTAATTTCAGCCCCAATGGGCAATTCAGTATGACCATTCTAGCAAATCCCAGCTAAATCTTACCTCTTCCGATTGACTAGTCTTTCTCCTCTTTCCAGCACCATCCAAGTCCTTTTCCTTTTTATCCTATATCAAGAGAGGAGGGAGACTGCATTATCCTAGTCACCATACCTCACCTATAGCTTTGTAGCAGGTCAAAACCCTCCTCTATTTACCTTGGGAGAACGCTTCCGAGAGATGGTCTGCCCAAGTTTGCTGAGGAAGGAGATGGGGGATTTGGTGCTGGCTATAAGAACTGCTTTGTCCTCGGCATTTAGGTCCAGGGCATCTGTGAACAGGAAGTAATGTTGAGCACAGCCCTGGAGGGGGCTTCAAAGTACTGACCAGAACTACACTCCTTGCAGGTGGCTCACAGAACCCCAGAAAACTTTAAAGGTTCATCTGCGGGACGCCTGGGTGGCTCAGTTGGTTAAGCAGCTGCCTTCGGCTCAGGTCATGATCCCAGCGTCCTGGGATCGAGTCCCACATCAGGCTCCTTGCTCCGTGGGGAGCCTGCTTCTCCCTCTGACTCTGCCTTCCACTCTGTCTGCCTGTGCTCGCTCTCGCTCGCTCTCTGACAAAGAAATAAATAAAAAATCTTAAAAAAAAAATAAATAAAGGTTCATCTGCTCTGACAAAAGCAAAAGGAACTCAGTAAAGAAATGCACACTATGGTCTGAATGTTGAGCTTTCTTCTCCATCCATGTTAACAAAACCAACTCTTTTTTCCAATCCACTACAGTCACAAAACCCTCCACTTTTCGCTTTTCAAACATTGGAATCTGCCTATGATTGTTAGTTACAAAAGACTGCTAAAGCCTCACTGTTGTGATAAAAACTTCAAGGTAGAGGGAGAAAGGGAGGAAGGGTACATAGCTCAGGGTCACTGGCTTTGATGATGCAGGCAACCATGTACACAGGCACACATAAGAGGAAGGCTCTCCCTAAACAGGGATTTGATTTGAGAGTTGTGGATTCCTGTTGTAAGAACTGCATATCTGATCAGAAAAAGCTACGGACATCTGTAAGAGTACACAGGCTAGAAGACACTGTGGAACCACAAACTCTATGGATTGCAATATTTTATTAGTAATAACAGTAATTTAAAAAGTAATCAAAATGAATAATATACTGCTGATATTAAATGCCTGTTTGCCAAACACTCTCTTTAGCTCATCAGTTTCATGTTATATGTACATAAAATCCAGTTTATGGATGGCGAAACTGAGGCACAGGGAAATTTAGTAACTTGCCTAAGGTCAAACAGGTGCAAGTACTGGGAAGTAAATCCAGGTTGGGTACCATGGTCAACACTCTAAAGCAATATGTGTACTGACTTACTTCAAGGGACAATAAATGATAACAGGAATATTTTTGGTAGCATTTTGGTAGACTGAGGCAGCAGGCTAAGGGCCAAAGACTTGGAAAAACACTAAAAGGTTGGAGAAGAGAGAGAAGCCAGAAAAGGAACAGTTACAGAAGAAAGAGAATGAAGCTAAAACAAGTACAGGACCACAGAGGCCAATGAGAAGAGAGAATTTCAAGAAAAAGAATACCATTCCATAGTGCTGAATAATGCAGAAAAGCCAAGTGAGTGAGAGAAGCAAAAAGGAGAAAAGAATGCAAATTCGATGATTCTTCACGACTGTAAATAGTTTTTGGAAGAGCAGTTAAAACAGAAGCCGGGGGGGTGCCTGGGTGGCTCAGTGGGTTAAAGCCTCTGCCTTCAGCTCAGGTCATGTTCAGGCTCTCTCCTCAGTAGGGAGCCTGCTTCCCCCGTCTCTCTCTACCTGCCTCTCTGCCTACTTGTGATCTGCCAAATAAAATCTTAAAAAAAAAAAAAGAAGAAGAAGCCAGGTCGCAAAGTGTTGCGAAGTTTAGGCCTTAGGAGGCAGAGGTCCTACTAAGAACAAACCACTTTTTTAAAAAAGGCTGGCTCTGAGAGGAAGGGTGTAAGGAAGTAGCAGAGTCAAGGAAAACATTTTGCAAAGGAATGATTTTTGCAAACCCATAGACTTAGTGAGAAAGATTTGGGGAAAGAAATAATGGCTGAGAACACACTAGTCAAGAAGGAAAAAATAATGGAGCAAAGTTCCAGGGCCTTACCCAGACTGCCAACCAATAATAATACAGAGTAAGAGCAGGTTTGCTTCTGGTGGTACTAATGAAGGACGTGGTTAGAAGGGAAGAAAGAAAAGCCAGGAAAAACAGAAAAAATGGAGGCCTTCCATATCCGTGCCCGCCAGCCCTTACCACTGGACGGGAGTGAGTCCTTGAACATCTCATAGAACTGAGTCAGGTACATCACCATAGAAAGCTTGTCAGGCTCCCCCACCGAGGCCATTTCTTTGCCTGTCATAATGGGAGAAATGCCCAATTCCTTCTCAGCAATATCAAAGGCCAGCTGGTTATTCTTCTCCACATTTTGCTCATCCAAAGAATCAAAATCTCTAAGAAAAACAGAAGGAGAAAAACATAAGAAGGGTTGCTTATCCTCAGGCCAGAAAACACAGTATCAGTAGAGTCATCATCATTTTCTTCGTCTTCCAGCTAAAATCCAGGGTGCGGGGTTTACTGCAATTTGAGAGCCAACCTGCTCTTCTCCCCTTTTGGTCTCCTCCCTTACACCAATAAAATGCAAATCACCCTCAAGGAGGGTGATGACTAAAGATCTACCCAGAAAGTAAAAAAGGAGGGAAAAGTTGAAGAACTACTCTCATTTTCCCAATAATGTAAACTTCTTACTAATAGGTAAGCCCAAGAATAGGAACTATCTTTAATATGTATCCTCTTGTACCTTGTATGTGATCTGTACATATTACACTAATGCTCGATAATGATGATATCCTATTTGGATCAGACTGCTTCTAAAGGCTTAGGACTATCACTCGCTGTGTCATTTGGACCAGACGAGCTGTTGATGCACTCAATCAGCTCTGGTAAATCTTATTCAGCCTTCTACATGAAGGGAAATTCCAAAACCTTCCTCAAAAGATGTTTCTGAGGCTAAATTTCCCGTTTTCCCAAGTACTTAAATGAACAAACACTTTCCGCTGTGTCTCAAACTTCTTGCCATTCAATGAAGTAAAGACGGAGACCATTCTTCTTTAAGGGGTGATTTCAGATCAACTGGCAGGCCTTATTTTGTGTTAACTTACTACTGACTCTGTAGCAAGGTTTTCATTTTTCTAAATGCTTTTTCTTTATAGATTAAGTCTATCAAACCAGGAAGGCCTCATCCTGAATGACCTTATTGTAGTCTAAACGGTGCCAAATCACCTACCCCCGCTGCTTTGTGTCTGTTACATGGAACTTCCCTAGACCTTCTGCAGGCAGCCTTCTCCCTCTACCACCCCCCAACCTCACCTGCTAGCTTCCCTTCAGCTCCTTTTGCCTCCACCTCCTTTTCTTTCCTGCCTTCCCTTTGGAAGAGAACAGATTCACCCAGTCTTCTGCCATTCATCACAATCCTTCTGAAAGTACTCCTTTTTCTTCTCCTGTCCTTTCTTGATGGGGGAGGGGGGAACCCTACATTCATTTACCAACCTTTGCATTACCTATGGGACAGGAGCACTGGAGATCACTTAGCTTTATCTAAATAAATCAGAAATTCTTATTCCAAAACCATATATGTAAAGCAGTTTCTAGTAGCTCTGGCCTTATTAATTTATAACCTAATATAAACAGGAACTATGTTTCTTAGGTTTCCTTAAGCAATCATTAAAGCAAATGCACAAATTTGGGCCCTAATGAAAAGGACAGGCAGCCAAAATAATTCAACAGTCTTTTCTCCTGTTTCTGGATCTTCCTGTTTGGCTTCCATGGTAACGAATGCCTATGGGAGAAATCTGAAGGCACTGGTCTCTGTAATTGACCTGGGGTCATCCTACTGTAGTGATTTTGCATTTAGGTGAGTAAAGAATGGCCAAAAAAGAGGGTGTCACTGATATAAGCGAGTTAAGGTGGCCTGAATCTTATGGGCCTGGGCATAGTATATTTGCAAAAGGCACAATTCTTAACAGAGAAAATACCAATGAACCATGATAAATTGGTAAGTATTCACTGCTTTCGAGTTTCTTGGTAGTGACATATTTGCCTTCAGCCAGCCAAATGTTCTAGTGAGGTTTTCCTTATGACCACCAGCATCTGGGAAATAGCTGGCCGAAATGAAGAGTTCAACCTGGGGCCAATAAACAGAGTTTTCCTTTGTGTGATGTTAATAGGCCCAGGTGGGTATTAAAACTAGTTTTTGACCTTCTGAGTGCTGTAATTTTTAAAACTTCAGCTGGATTCAGCTACACGATGCTTGACACAAGTTTTAAATATAACTAACTTGAAATTAATCACTGCCTCCTAGAAAAAAGTATCTTGCTATGTATCTCATTCTAGGAAGAAATGCAAAATTTGGCTACCTGATAGCAAAACACTCTGAGATCCTGAGCAAATACAAAATGAAACACAAAGTTTGTCACAACTTACATCAGATCAGGGCGGTATCTATGGATGATCGCACATAAGGCCAGTCCACTTTTCCAAGACATAGTGAGATCTGTCACATTTACCCCTGCATAGCCATCTGTCTGCCTTTGGCACCAACCCAGCAGTTTGCTTGAACGAGCTACAGACTCTAAAACAACAACAAAAAAACCATCAGAAGTGTGGTCACCTGGTAGTATTGATGTAGGATCCTCCTTGTAGTACACATACCAGTTTAAAAACTTACTAAAGGCAGGAACGAAACAGTTATCACTGTTTTTCAAAAGTAAAAAGCTACGTAATTGGTATCATAATAGTGGAATTTTAGGTAGATAAGAAACTACCAAATTTACCCAGTATCTGATGTCAACACCAGTCCCTCTAATAGAATGATAAGTCACAAGAGGAATGATCTGGATCTGCTGGTCCTGAAGCCCAGGGTCCCTGCAGCACTCTTGGATACTGACTTAGCTGGAAGATCACCATCTACTGACCTGTTACCCCCACCTAAAGAAGGTCTAGAAGCGCGGCTTGGCAGCTAGCTGAAGAAGCTCCTTCCCTTCAAATTATATTGGGAGGAATACAGCAGTAAAGAGTCTGTTCTCTCTAGCAATACGTTAAATCAATAATGCACAAAGCCCACTCTTACATGTTCCAGGGTATAGAGTGATTTGGCAAATGAACAAACTCCGTAGGATTACAATGGCAAGGCCAAAGACCCTGGACCAGAACAGTCCCCCAGGCCAGGACTGGCACTCCATATTATAAATGATCACAACTTGAAAAAGTGAACACATCAACACATACACTTGAATGTTTTCCAGTTCACTGCTGTGTCTTCTTGAACATGGATGGCATTTCTAAAAGTCCATTTTTCTTAACTGCATCAGAGGAGCTCTGATATGGAGCATTTAGAACAATCTGTGAATTCCTATCTGTGTCCAAGAATGTCTGCTCTCTTACCTTTGGCAGCTGGAAATATCTAACCTTGTATGAAGTCATTTAGTGACTTGGGAACATAAGATAAAAACTGTGGGGGCGCCTGGGTGGCTCGGTGGGTTAAGCCGCTGCCTTCGGCTCAGGTCATGATCTCAGGGTCCTGGAATCGAGTCCCGCATCGGGCTCTCTGCTCAGCAGGGAGTCTGCTTCCTCCTCTCTCTCTGCCTGCCTCTCTGCCTACTTGTGATCTCTCTCTGTCAAATAAATAAATAAAATCTTTATAAAAAACAAAACAAAACAAAACAAAAAACTGTGTATCATAAAAACCCTGTTTCATTTAAATCTTTCAGTGAAAATGTATTCTAAAACTATATAGAGAAACACTCCTGCTGTTATCATCATAAATCAGAAATTTACTTCAGAAATTAACTTTGTTCAGATGTCTCCCAAATCTGTTTTTCCACCAACCCAACAGGTACTGGGCAACTTCAACATTCCAGGCTCTAAAATGATAGTGACAAAGGTTTACTGCCTGCTTTCAAGTAGATGACACCTGAGTGGACATAGACGAAAATGCTTCCAACTGCCTGTTAGTTGTGAAATCCACCCTGATATTGCAATAACATGTCAAACTTAAAACAGACTCAAACCTTCTATCCTCCTGCTTTCTTGTCCAAACTGATGGCGGCACCACCTGCAACCATCTCTTGCCCATGCAACCAAACTGCTGATGCCTATTGTTTCTGGCTCTTGAATATACTCTCACTTGCATAATGAATAATGACAATGACAAAATGGCTGCCATTTGTGAGCATGGTGGAAGTAGCTATTTCTTACACCCATTTAACAGACAAGAAAACCAAAGTTCAGAAGTGCAAAATAACCTGTTCTGGCCCACAAATTTCACAAATGGCAAAGCTTAAATTGTGACACAGTTGCACCTGGCTCCAAAGTCAGAGTTCTAACTACGCTCCACTCCCTTGTCCATCCTCGACATGAGCATCAGATTCAGGCCTTCACCGCCGTTAGCTTGACTGCTACAATGTACTTCTAACTAGTGGCCCTGCCTCTCTCATTTCCCTTCTCCATCCCATCTTCCATGTAGCTGACTAGGTACATTCATTTTGCTCTCCTTTTAAAAAAATCTACAGGGGCCCTTCAGTGAACACAAAATATGGAATGGCTTTTATCCATCATAACTGTATCCTGGCAATGTTGTAGTACTCAGCTAAAACACCACTGCTTTTTCCTAAAGTCTCCCCCAGAAACCTTAGTTGGTGTGGATGTGTGCTCACTTCCTCTCTCTCAACAGCATTTATACCTGATTTCTCTGGGTTCTGCCCTGATATTCCCGACATTTCTGGCTAGGCAATTCTTTGTTGTGGGGAGCTGACCTGTGCACTGTAGGAGGTTTAGCACCCTCCCCCAGTCATGACAATCTAAAATGTCTGCAAATGCTACCATATGTTCCCCGGGGGCCAAAATCACCCCAGTTGAGATTCATGGCCTTATACAGTACTGTGTGCACTACCAGCTCAGTAAGTACAGACTTCTCTGAATAGGGTACTCGCATTTAATAGGCCATTGCCAGAACTCACCATTGCGAGTCAACTTTGGGGTAGTTCGAGAATTGACCAGGTTCTCCATTTCCAGATGAATATCTTTTGTTTCCCCAGTATCGTATAAATGGCGCACCTGGCAGAAAGTTAAGAAGGAAAATCAAACACCACTTAACAAGTTCCCACCTGAGAGCAAAATGAAAGACAGATAGCAGGTTGGGCAAAGTTCAGATAAAAGCTAAGACAATGACCTTTAAATCCTTTCTGGAATGTGGTGGGGTTACATGTAAACAAATACAGGTTAGTGTAAAAAAGTTGTGCTAAAAATTAGCTACTCAGCCAAGGAGGGCCCCTTGATAGTCACTATTGAACCATTAATACTGCCCATTGATAGCAGGTCTCACAGGCCCCTTAAATAGAGGTATACAGAAGGCTTAGAGCCATAAACTTCAGCTAGAAAGTAAATAAAAAATTATACAAGTACAGAGGCAAATATGTTGAACGGGCCGCTTTCTAAAAACAGTTGGGTTCTTTGGGATTATAGCGCTTTGTCAAATGTCATTCTCAATGCAATTTTAAGGCTTTAGAGATTGTGAGAAATGACTCAGCAGTGTAACAGAACTGACCAATAGTATCTTTAACTTGCACAGAAGGTACTAATTTTCAAAGTCTGTTCAAGTGAACAATCTCATTTGCCCTCACAATGGTCTCATGAATAGCAGGACTATCACCTCCACTTTATTGATGAAGAAACTGGGGTTCAGAGAAGACGGGATGACAAATCCACATCAAAGTGATGGGCGGCAATAATGCAAGAAGTCCCATTTCCTGAGTAGTGAGCAAGTACTCTCTCCCTTACAACATGCAGCTTGAATGAGAAAGCCCTGGACAAAGTCCTGGATCCTGGATTTGGTAACATGGGATCTTCTGGCAAGTCATTCACCAACTCCCTCCCTTAGCTGCTCAATCCACTGAGGGAAAGTGATACCATTCCAGGGAGACATCTACTTGGATTATGAACGGAGTGTATGTATACGGTATTAACAGACATATTTCAGTGTTTCAGAGGTCTGATCTGTCCTGAATATGGGCTTAGATGTAGATAACTGACTAGAAGGCTCTTACCTGGCTCGGGCGGAGGAAGTTGACGTTAATGTTGGGGTATCTGGTGACAGGGTCAATGCTGTATTGGCTGAAGTTTTTACTCACATTCTCAGGGGTGGTCTGAGGCAGCAACCTATAAATGCTTTCTCTGCAAGAACATACAACAATTTACTCAGAGCAGTGACAAGCACCATACATATCTCCTTCTTCTTTGATAATATTCCTATTTTCTGTCAATATCCCAAATAATCTGAAGGATATGACAAGTCTTCATCATTGGCCATTTTTATCCAAACCTACATCAGCCCTTGCTCCCATTCCACTACTCCAGTGATTCCACAGGCATTGGACTGGTTGAGGACCAGTAGCAAGAGCAAGTACATCATGGTGGGTTGGGATAAAAAGCCTGATTCTAATTTAAAAGGCAAATAATTTACTCTTTTGTTTTTTCAAGTAGGCCAATATTTAAGAAAACCACAGATGAAAAAAGAACTTGCCACTAAACTTGCCCAGAGTACCTTAGATAACAGACTTAAAATGCTATCAACCACAGACTACACCCAGGAAATCTTATTTCTCTAGTTTTTCTGGTCAGGGCATTTTTTCTTTATTAGCAAACAAATCCTAGGATTCTTACCTCATAGGCAATAATCTGCTTCAACATATCTGACATTTGAAAGTTTAAGAAATATTTGCAAGCAATTTGGGATTTTCTTTTGAATCCAAAGTCACTTCGTATTTCTTTTCTTATGTCCCCCTGGTATGTTCCCTGCTACCACACTGATTTCATTAGTGCAAGTCTTTCTACTTTAAGGATGGGAAGATTTAATGTACTATGCTTATGTATTTGTTCGTGTGACTGCCATAAAGGTAACAGATACTATTCCTTAAAGGAATACAAAGATTCAGATACCATCTGTCAGTAATGAATTTAATTTGGAAAGAAATAAAAGCACTTAAATTAGATAGTCTTTACATATCTATGACTTTTAATCATTATCTTGCTTTTCTTCTCTTAAATATGAAAACATCTTTAATTAAGAAAGCAGGAGAGAGAGAGAGAGAGAAGGAAGAAAACATGTATTCTGCTTGAGGAGCAAACCAATCATCACTCCCAGGAAAAGGACCTGTGGCTACTTCCCATTACCTCTCGGCCAGGACCTCCAAGGGGCTTGTTCCTAGAGACCAACTTCGTACCATCCAGGCTGAGTCCATAGCAGCTAGAAATCCTCGGGCTATTCCTGTCCCCATTGGCCAAAAAGGCTATGAAGGAACAGAAAACAAAGAATAAAAATAAATTACCTTTTAATAGAGGGAAACTAAGAGAGAAAGTCTGTTGTTGACGGTACTATTTAGCAACTGTTCATAAGCCGGCAGAACAAATCACAAAAGCTGCAGAGCTTCCATCCATAGTGAGCAACCTCCTTACTTCCTGGGGTATCTCTGCAGGGAGTCTACCTCTGCTGCACCATGCTATAGGCACTTGCTCTGCAACCTGGGATACTCCCGTTGTTCCTCATTATCACTGCTTCCTTACTACTGCCTCTATTATAAAGTGCTGCCGTCCTTACCACTCACCTCTAGGAGGCTGTCCCCAACCAGGGCCACTAGTAACTGGTGTCCATTCTGCTCCCGCACCAAGGCAGCATTCTCAGAGGCATACATACAAGTGAAGTCGAACATGGCCACATCAGGCTGCCCGTAGTGATTGATGGCAAAATCCAGAGATGGCAGCTGCTGCTGAGTGGAGAAGTCAGCCGCCTCCCTGGCATAGTTCAGCAGAGCCTCTTGGTCCACATTCTCCCGGGAAAGCAAGAGCTCTGTGTCAGCGTAGTCCTGTCTCCAGAGAGAGAAGAGGGTCAAAGGAAAAGCCCTGCTAGAGCCATACTATACATGTCAGATGTAAGCTAGTTTCACAGCCTTTCCCTTCTTCCTAAAGTGATTTCATATTCCAAAACAAGTCTTCTACATAAATGAAAGACAAAAGGGGAGGCTGTTTCCTTTGAAAAATTTTTTATTTATTTATTTTTTTTAAAAGATTATTTATTTATTTGAGAGAGAGAAAGCAGAGAGACAGCACAGGAAGGGGCGGGTGCAGAGGGAGGAGGAGAAGCAGGCTCCCCACTGGGTAGGCTAGGACCTTGGGATCATGACCTGAGCTGAGCTGAAGGTAAATGTTTAACTGTCTTAGCCACCCAGGTGACCTTCTTTTAATAAATAAATAAGTAAATAAATAAATAAATTCATAAAAAATATTTATTTATTTATTTGAGAGAGATAGAGAGCCTGGTGGGGATGGGGAGGGCGAGAGGGAGAGAGACAGAATCCCAAGTAGACTCCCTGCTGAGCATGAAAACTGATGACCCCACTACCCTAAGATTGTGACCTAAGCCAAAATCAAGAGTCAGATGCTCAACCAACTGAGCCACCTGGGTGCCCCATGGGGGAGACTGTTTCTAAAAGAGCACAGGTTTGCTGCCTGGTGTTTCCATTTCCTTTGGGCATGTCATACTTCTTTAATCTTGCCTAATTCAACTCATGGGGTTGTTTTGAATACCAAATAAAATAATTTATGTGATGGTACTTTCTAAATTGAAAACGTATTTTATAATTTATGTTATATTGGCAATTGTTATCTTCTGGATAGCAAATAGCTTCGGGCAAATGGGAACATATGAAATACTCAGCATTGTGTAATTCATCAAACCCAAAGGATGCACCTGAAAGCTCTAGTGCCAAAAAGATGTGAGGTGGGAGCAACAGTAGCCAGGGGGTAAGAAGAAATACACTGAAAATGGAACAGAGGTTTTCAAAATAAGATTCTGAAAGACTCCATAGAAACCCACCAACAAAGAAAAACAATGATGAGAGGAAAATGGGCTTTCCACATAAAGGAGTGAAAAATTCCTTTTTGGTTTTGGAGATTTCCTGGCTAACTGAGCCAGATCTCTATTCTCCTAAAGTGGGGCCTATGGTTTGTTTCCAAGTGTCCCTGATGGTACTTCCAGCTACCACTACAAGATGTTAACAGTCAAAACACAAATACTCAAGTTGGTCCTTGAAACCATGTTTGTTCAACATCGAGTAAGTGACTACAACTGGTTTAGTATTAGCAGCACACATAGAAACATGGTCCCTGCCTTCTAGAAGAATAAACAAAAAGCAAAAGTGTATCAGGTCTGGGCATTCTAGACTGTTCCTGTATATCGGTATGCCTTCAAGATACTGCAAGTTCAGTGTCAGATCACCACAATGTGAATGTCACAATAAAGTGAATGTCAGAACTTGCAGTCAAATGAGTTTTTTTTGTTTCCCAGTAAATATAAGTTATATTTATACTATGCTGTAAAAAGTGTGCAGTAGCATTATGTGTAAAAATACAATGAACCTACCTTAACTAAAAAATACTTTATTGCTAAAAAATGCTAACCATTATTGGAGTTTTCAGCAAGTTATAATCTCTGATCACAGAGCACCATAACAAATATAATAATGAAAATGCCTGAAGTACTGTCAAGAATTACCAAAATATAACACAGAAACATGAAATGAGCAAGTGCTTTTGGAAAAATTGCACCAATTCTCTTGTTCAGTGCGAGGATGCCACAAACCCTCAATTTTGTAAAAACAAATAAATAAAAAGCACTAACTGTGAAGCACAATAAAACAATAATTTCAACTAATAACCAAATTTTGCCTAAGATGATAGATTTGTCTTAATTTAGTCTACAGCTTACCCCCGGGTTTACTGGCTATTTCTTACTGATACAGCTTTAAACCAAGTACATCTTGCCATCTTGCTTATGCTTTTGGCAGAATGGGCTGCATGAACTGTTCTGTCCTGCTTCTCCTCACGTACATAAAGGAGCTCAAGGCTGAGAAACAGATAATGAGGTCTGTGACTGGGAAGAGGCTGTGCAGCAGGCACGTGTTCACTGGCTTGCCCCCAATGCTGCTCTCAGATATGGCAACAGTATAACTCAGTGCTGCAGAGACAAAGGCACCCTGAACTTCAGCCAGGAGTCTGTGGTAAGACCTGTAGAGGCCTGAATCAGCACATCTGGTGCCTCTTCCTTCCAAGTCATCACATGGGAATAGTAATTCTGATTCAGACTGAGCACCATAGAAGACTTAAGAGACTCTCCTTAAAGAACCACCTATCCTGTGGTTCTGTGATTTCATATTCTGTTCATCACCTCAGGGAATGTCATACAATTATCCACCTGGAAAAAAGGCTGAAGCAGACCTCTCATGATTGTTAGGTCAAGAAGAGGTCTAAATATACCTTGATCCAGCCAGTGTTCCCTAGACTTCTGAGACATAACTGCAGTAAAACCAGAACCATTCTCAGACTTCCAAGTCAAACTCCCTTCCCCCTACTACCCTATCCCAAAAGATGACCTATTAACCAACTACTAATCAGTCATATGCAGAATTAGTTATAATGACATACCAAATCTCCTAAAATTTAACTGGGTATCCAAAATAACTGAGATCTGAGATTTGCTTTAGAACAATCCAATGGCAGGAGTGGGGAGTGGGTGAGGTACTACTGAAATAAAACTGGCCATGTGTTGACAATTGTTAAAGCGAGATAGTGGGCAAGGGGGGGGGGCGGTTCACTATATGATTCTCTCTACTTTTGTTTACATCTGAAATTCTCCATAACAAAAGAATTTTTAGAAGTTAAACTAAAAAACATTAGAGGAGTACATGTTTCCAGGAGATGAACTGGGTGCTCATTTTCCTTCCCTTGCAGGAAAAACTCATCAGACAATAAAATTCTTTCTCTTAGTGGTCACATTACCTAGTACAACATAAAAAGAGATTTGAAAGAAATCCATTACTCACATGCAGTATCACCCCTTTGTCTAGCAAACTCTGCTTTTTCGCTGTCATAACAAAATAGTGTGTGTCATCTTTGTAGTAGACAATATTCTCCAAGTCGATACCTGCAACCAGAAAGCAAATCTGTCACATATGGGCTTGCTGAAATGAAGGTACGTTAGGGCAGCCAGAATGTTTATACGTGTCCACAGAGACCAGGCTGTAACACTCTAGGCAGAGAAAGTGAAAATAAAAAGATGTCTGAGCCCAGATTCTTTCTTCCTGCATATTCTGTTCATGAGAAGAGGGGGAGCTATGTTTATACCTGCACTGCTCTGTAATTCACTTGATACCCTAAGTTATCCTAAAAACCATGATCAATAGTAAGCAGAAATAGAAGGACTGGAAGAAAAAGAAAGGTCAACTTCCAGTAAGAGGTCAGGGTTAGTTTTCAAGTTAAACATCTTGATAGTCATCAAAGCAACAGGGAGAATCACCTCTGCTCTTCTGTCTGGAAGCAGAGCGTGAACTACTGATGTTTTTAATTCAATAATAATTCAATAATCTAAAAAACAGATATAATGGAAAGCAATCATGTTCGAGAAAACAGAGAAATGAAATCTGATGCACAGTTTTGCAGCAGCAAAATAAGTTAATTTATTCAAAAGCTATCATACAATAATCTTATTCCTATCTAGCACGTGGTTTACTTCATGCCCAAACTGGAACTCCAGGAGACTGTATACTCAGTATCTAAAGTCAGGTTCTAGAAAACCAGAGAACTACCCATCAGTAGCTTACTGCATCAAGCACCATCACTTAGAGCCACAGCATAGTGGAGAGGGTTGGAGAAGAGTTGGCAAAAGGCAGAACAGCCCCTTAAAAACAAACGAATAAATAGAAACTAAGCCCTGAGCAGCCCTGTCACTGTAAAGAGGATAAAGAACACTAGAAGAGGAGACAGTGGTAAGGAAAGCACTAGAGAAAGAGCGAGCAGCGGGGCAAACAATAGCAATAATGCCAATGACCACCCACTCTACCAAACCCTCTGAGAGAAAGATCACAAGTAGTTATTTAAATTCTATCCCTATTGCTTTGGAGATATCTACACCAACCTGTGGCTTCCCTCAGTTCCTGGAAAAATTTTTGGTTGAATATAAAAGCCACTCCACTGATCTCCTCCACTTTGGCTTCTGCTGTTGTATTTCGGTTAATAAAATTTGCTGTAATGGCAATGGCCAGCTTGCCACGAAATTCCTTCCGGCGAAATCCTGGAAGGAAAGAAATTTTCAGAGGAGACCAAGGCTCTCTAGAGAAGAAGGACGATCACCTCAAACAGGAACAGGTGTTGATGAAGACATCGGGGAACATTCGGGATGGGAATCAATGGGAAAATTTTAGGGCAATTCTTCTCTATCTGAAAATAAGGTGTTTACCTGCCAAAAAATACATGAATTTCAGGAAGGAAGTCAAAGTCTCCCACGCACTAACAATGTGAAATCTAACTGACCAGAATACTACTCAGTGCAATGGATTCCAATGAAAGAAAGAAAGAAAGAAAGAAAGAAAAGAAAAGAAAAGAAAAAAAAGAAGAGAAAGAAAAGGAAGACACCAGTTTTCTAAACACAGATATAATCCTGCAGTGTCAACCAATTAATTACCTCTTAGTGCCCTAACAAGGGTGCCCTGTAAGAAGAGAACCCAAATACTAGTTGGCTAGTGCAAGGCTGGGTCTATCATTCAGTGAGAATAGATAGCACACATAAACAGATACTAAGGAATGTGGATTCTTTGATGATACAAACTCTCCCCACAGGGCTGGGTGGTGGGTGGGGGTCACCCTTCACTCTGCTGTGAACCAGGTAAAGCAGCATTGACCAATACCTTCCAAGGTGTTCCTACGGCCATCCCCTCCGATGATCACTTCAAACTCATATTCTGACACAGGATGGGTTTTGGGGTGGACCAGTGCCCGCCAACCTATCCCTGTGGACCAAAATGAAGGTCATTACCCAGACTATATTCATACACCTAAGACACCTCTAGATACAAAGTGCACAAAACCCCAAAGTGAAAACACTAGGAGTAAAAGCATGGGATACAAAACACAGGGAAAAAAGCCTTGGAAAAGGCTCAGAAAAGAATATTCCCCACAACATAATTTGTTATAATGAATACAAGTGCTTGCAACATCTAATACTATGTCAAAAGCCTCCTCATTAAGCCAAAAGTTCCTTGAAAGAGATAGGCTGTACAACTGAAGAAACCTCTTTAACTAGTTCTGAAAACAACCCACAGATTCTTATACTTTTCTCCATTGAGCTCATCTTTTTCTCACACACTCCATGCCCTTTTATCTTTCCTTCATTTGTTCAACCTAACTCACGTTCATTTTCTTGGTCCTCAGGAGGCTGTACAAGACCTTGGAATTCCACATTGACATGGATCTCAATGCCCAGGATCAGGGCGACTTTCAAAAGTATTAGTTGAAGCTGACGGATACCTGCAGGAACAAAAAGATGATACCAGTGAGGGCACACTAAAAGGAGAGTATTAGTCAGCAATTACTGCTTGGATTCTTACCCGCCCACCAACACAGTTTATCCAGATTCTCAAAGCCTCCCGTAGCTGGAGATATTTTCCAAGCCACAGTCTATAGCTTCTTTCTTTCTTTCTTTCTTTTTTTTTTTAAGGGCAAATACAATTCAGTGCAAGAGATGTTCTAAAAAGACATGCAAGGCCACGCCGACCTTTTGGGCTGGGTGTTCAAAACAACCTAAAGCTCTGAGACAACACAGATTGTGGCCAACCAGAGACCTTCTTTTCCATCAGAGCCACAGTCATCTAGCGGAATCCACTATCCTGACAGGACAAGGGATTTACCATAGAAGGCAAAATGTGTGCGCCCTGCAGTGGGTTTTCCAGTTTGATACAAAAGGGCTGCATGACTTCCTGAGATTCCCACAGCATCTCCCTTTCATCCTGATCTAATACTCTCTTATAAAGTGAGAAGGGGAAACCTTCATCCAGCCTTAGTCTTTTACCATTCCCTCTCCCACCACTGTTTTACAGGCACAGAAACTGAGGCTCAAAATGAATGAAAATCTTGCTCCTTATCACAGCAAGATTTATTTATTCTGTGTCTAATGAGTGACCACCAAGTGTCAGACATGGTAGCAGCCCCAGGTCTACTGAGATAAAAATTTAGTCCCCGATGTAGGACTCTCTCAGCTCCGAAACAAATTCCACATAAGGCAGACAAATCCAGACAAATCAAATGACCTTGGTCCTCTCTTAAGACCAATCTCACCTGCAGCCTCTGACTAATGTGGTGCGTACAGGTCCTCACCTAAGTCATCTTGGTTTTCTGTCCCAGCTTATCACAACCACCACCCTTCTGAGTCACACTCCTAAAGGCTCATTAAATCCCCTTCTAGCACACATTTAATATTTGCAGACAACTAGATTCCAAGATGCTTTACATATTATAGCCCAACAGATGGGCAGAGTGCTTCCTCTGTCAATGGACTGTGGCAGCTGCCGGCCAATGTTTGGTGAACTGGCACAACCACTACGAAGAGCAAACAGTCCAACGGTTTGATGTATTTGCAGGACACATCTGGAGGAGCTCAGAACAAAAGTTCCTTGATAAGAATCTCCTGGAATCATTTACAATGATTAATAAACAAGACTCAAAACTTCATAATGTAGACATCGTCTATTCTCCATCACCTTTCAGACACGCCACTTGACAGTCATGGAGAGAAAACCACTGTCTGCACTGACCTGTATCTATTCTATAGGATCTCAGAGAAGCACAGGTCCAAGTTGAGCTTGGAGATGACAAAATTTCAGCCAGAGTTATCCACACTGTAGACCTCACGAGAATCACCTAACCAAATGAATCTCATTACTGATTTGCCATTGGTGACTACACTAGGAGGCTGCTTCTAAAACTGTGCTTTCCCCAGTACTGATGCCACAGCATTTTGTCCTTACATTAGTAGAGTATCTATCATATCACGTTAGAGAGAGCCTCATGCTTTGTGCTTTTTCCAATGGCCTAAGAACCACCAGAGGGTCAAGGCTCAAACTGGTAGTGTTTCCTAGGCTGGACCAATGCCCATCCCACCCACTGCAAGTGCTCAGGAAGCATTCAAGACCCAACTTTAGAAATTCTTAAGTTAAGTTCATGTCATAGGAGATAACACTTGTGCTGCAGGTAAGAGTCCTAGGTTATAAACCACCGCATCACAGGTATTTTGATTCCAAGCACAGTGGACGTTAATGATACCAAAACAAATTGGGCTATTGAGTATGAATTCCTCAAATAAGCTCTTTCTATTGAACAAGTGGGTAGGGGGCAGGCGTGGGATCCTGCAGGAGGACTAGTTTTACTTACTGATATGGTCGATAGCTCCAGCACAGAACTTGCCATAGAACTTCTTGGCACCCAGACCTCGCAGATCATGTATGGTGAATGGCCAGAGATGCAAGACATTGTTGCGGGAGAAGGCATCTCGTTTCTCAATAACGACCACCTTAGCTCCCAATAAGGATAAATCAATGGCTGTACGAAGACCACAGGGCCCAGCTCCAATGATGAGACACTGAAAAACACATCTGATTTCAGGGCAAAGGCAGAACCTCTTAGGAAAGCTCACATTTCTGTAACAGTTTCATGATCTGATAACCATCATTCCCTAGAGCCTCCAAGTTAGGCTATTCACCTAAGAAATCTTCAGACCTGTCTGGGTCACAGGAGAGCAGTGGCTTGAGAGGAAAGCTGGTGAATGTTATGGACAGAGGAGACTGTTAACTGTTAGTGCTTCACATAAACCCAGCATGGGTTCACCTTGTAGGTCTGCAATATACTGAAGTGGTCATCGTTTCAATGAATGACTCGAAAAATCACATGTCACCTTTTATTAACAGGAGAGGACATTCTGAAGGGTTTCTAAGTCAAGCAGATTTCTGTCCAAGGAGACACAGATTATTAAATACATAGCTCAGAGTCCTGAAATGAATCTACCACTCAAGGATTCCCAGAAGGCAACTTCCAAGAGCCCAAGTTTTATATGCTAAAAAGAGTTCTAAAATCACCATCTTAGGATTGAAAATCCAGGGAAATGATGTTAAAAACCCATATTCTAGAGGAGTACTCAAGGTGAGAATGGACACTTAACTAATTTGTATTATTCTTAATAAAACACCGCACTCAATCATGCGTCTCTGAATTTCTTGGATTTTGCTGATGAGTATCTACTAGAGGCAAACCCGCAGGGGAAGGGTCTCTAGGTCTCCACACAGGGCAAATTAAAGCTCATCAAAGGACATTAATAATCTAGTCATGAAGTCTATTCGTTTCATTTGCAATTTCGTTTCTCTGCTAGTTTTTTCCAAATTTCTCAAAAGAAGGTGTTTTCACATAAGGAGGAAAGCAGGAAATAGACTGTCCCTTCTCACTTCCCTGTTCCTACCCCCTGCACAGGTGACTGAATACCTCAGCTATTTCATGAAAACTCTATTTCCCTAGATCATGAAGAAAGCAAAAGAAATATTTTGGCTCACAAAGCCCTTGTTTATCAAAACAAACCTTTGGAATATGGATGAAAAGAGGTCTGAAGATTGTGGCAGATCCCCAAGTTAGCAAATACTATCTAGACCATATTAGTCACTGAGTATGGAATGACGACTTTATAAAGATGACATGCCAGGCACCACGAAACCATGTTCAGACAGGATGCTAACATGGCATGGCTTTTTCTTTGCTAAGCAACCTGCATCCTCCTAACAGTGTGAAATTCAAAACAGAGCTCTCAGCGGGGGAAAAAAGTTCCTATATCACTTGACTTCAGGGTTGTACTTAAATAGCTAAAACTCTGTTCAATGTGAATACATGAAATAAGAACAGGGTCTGGGATATGGAACAGTCAACTGAACACAGACTCTGTGAGTCTGACTTTCTGTACTAAGTCTCTGCTAGACTATCTAGTTCTCACCTGGTCTACCACTACTCAATCCCTTTCTTTGGCCTACTTGTCCTCACAATCTTTTCTCTTGTGGCTAAATCCTTAAGTCAGTGACCCCAAGGTCTGGGAGAAACCGAACCCTTACCTTGGTGTTAGTGCACGCTTTTCCCTTTTTGTAGTCTTTGTGGCTGCCCCGCTTGTCCAACTTTGCCCACAGCGCTTTGGCTTTCCAGTAGTTAAGCTTAGACTTGAGCTTGTGATAAAAGGAGCGGTAGTCCTTAGGCTTCAGTTCTAAGTGGTCACAGAGCTCTTGGAAGGCCTTGAGGGTCCCCTTGCAGGTGGTGGCCTGCACAAACCGGTCAAAGAGGATGTGAGCGCGATTCATCGTCTCGTTCTTACTGTCCTCCATCCTTCCCCACTCTCAGCACCCCCCAACAAAGGGGGCAGTGGGATGGCTGTTGATCCACTTGATTCTGTCACATTAATCTAACAAAAATAAAGAAATAAAAAGGAATCGTTAGCAAATCCAAATTTCTACCTATAAACGTTTTTTTAGGAGAGATAGCTCCTTCTCAGATGAAGTTCTGAAGTATCACAGTCATTTATTCAACAAATGTATATCCTATATCTTCTGAATTCCAGGCACTATCTGTGACACTAGGGATGGAAAGATGAGTAAGACAATGTTGCTTTCAAGGGTCTTACAGCTTAGTGGGTGAGACAGACTCATAAATACAATGTTAAACGTACTTTGCTAAGTGTCATTAGAGAGAGAGGTGTAAGGGATTTCGGAACGAAGATGATGAGTACCTAATTGTAGTGGGTCCTTGCTGAAGATGAACCTCTGAAAGGTGACAGGTGAGTCTTTCAGGGTAAGTCAGTGTTAGCCAGGCAGGGAAGAAGTGTGGAAGGTAGGAAAAGAAATAAAGTAGAGGGACGCCTGGGTGGCTCAGTTGGTTAAGCAGCTGCCTTCGGCTCGGGTCATGATCCTGGCATCCTGGGATCGAGTCCCACGTCGGGCTCCTTGCTCCACGGGGAGCCTGCTTCTCCCTGACTCTGCCTTCCACTCTGTCTGCCTGTGCTCGCTCTCACTCTCTCTCTTACAAATAAATAAATAAAATCTAAAAAAAAAAAAAAGAAAAGAAATAAAGTAGGAAGGCTTGTGAGTGAGTGACTTTTACAGATGAAAGACTCAAGAATGATTTTTGGGTTTCCAGCTTAGGCCACAGAGTAAATAATGACACCAAGCCAATGAATTAAAAATAGCAGAAAATAGAAGAACTCATTTGTGAGGGGAGAGTAGTGAGTACCCTTTGGCTTATTATGTCTGAGCTGCCTTAAGAGAGGTACTTGCTAGGCAGTATTTGAAGCTCGGGGAGGAGCCGGGAACCCAGGCCCAGATTCAGAAGTCATTAGCATACAGATGGTAGTTGCATCTTCAAAAGTGGTACAATCACACAAGGAGAGCCAATGGGAAGAGAGAGCCCGTGGGCCCTGGGTGAGATCTGGGACTCGTCAACTTGTAAGAAATTGGTAGAGAAAGATGAGCTCTCTAAACAAGATTGTGAGGCACAGTGGAGAGAGGTCTGAGGAGAAGAAAAGGGCAGTGTCATATCAGTCTAAGAAGCACAAAGTTCAGAAGCTGCCAAGTCAGTAGGGTTTTAAAGTCCTGCCCCTGTGTGTGGTACATAGCAGGGTGGGCAGACTTTACAGCCATTTCATTTTGCCCACAAACATATCTGAAAGTAATGATAATGTCTACACTTTCCACTTATCAAAAACACCTACACATCAACCACCCTATGTTTGCTGGACAGAAGCTTTAAGATGGGAGAAGGCACTTTACATGCTCCTCTAATGCACTCACTCCCTTGAGTCTGTTTCATCATTTTTGTAACACGTTTCACGCATGTATCATCACAACTTAGAACTCCTACTGGGAGGTAGGAGGCAAAGGGCCAAGAGTGAAAACTAAGGCACAGTAAGAACAGAGAAGCAGGTGAGAACAAGGAGATGAGCACTTATATAGCTCCGAGCCCCCTGTGCCAGATATTGGTTGCATGACCTTGGGCAAGTTACTTTGCCTTACCAGGTCTCGATTTTCCCTGGTGTGACAAGGGGGTTACACTGGATGGTCCCTAAACTCTTCTTCCAATTCTGAAGTTCTCCGAATTTAGTACTAAGAAAATCCTCACGGTCACAGTGCTCACTCCTGGTGTTCTGGTCTGAACTAGCTCCATCATAGGCACACTAGTGTGTGACACTAGTGTCACACTTGCTACTAGTGTGACAAACAGGGCTGCACTGAAACTTTGCTTTAAAGAAGACTCACTCTTGGAGATGGGGAGAAACAGAACAGATCCACTGTGGTCAGGAGGGATACAGAGGTAAGAAGTGACTCACTCAGTTTTTAGAGAAGCAACCCAAGAGTACTGGGAACCATCAAACTGTATGTGCTGAAGAAATCAACTGTCAGAAGAAGGCACCAAGCTCTGGACGTGGATGAGACCATGTTCTGTCCCAAAGCTCTTACACTGGGTAAGCGTCTGTGCAACAGAATCCCCCCTTGTGAAGAAGTAACATCCTTCGTCTCTATTCTTTACCATGATATTATAAGGCTAAACCACATCAAGAAGAGACCTGTCTTAAGCTTCATGGGAGAAAACAATAGCTATCCACTGAGAACAGACACTCTCCCTTTATGTCAGACCCGGCACTCTTCACCCAGAACACACTGACTTGACTTCTCATCTCAGATATATACTTACTCAACAACCTCTCCTGGCTCTCGATAGGAAAACTACACTGCTACAAAACACAGCTTGTCTCAATAGCCACTTGGCCAAGAGTCCATCAAGAAACGGAATTAACTGGAACTAACCTCCAGGTCCTCCTAAATAAAAGTTTATTCTAGGAAACAATATGCATCGAGAAGTATTTTAAAATTCCTACAAAGAGCCCATTCTTTTTCTTACATGCCAAGGCTTATCTTAGAAATGGTACGTAGTAAAAAGAGGTCTTGCAAGAGCAGAAAAAAGACATGTCTATCCAAAGGCAGAAGGGTAACAGGTAACAACTGATGACTGGAAACAAAGGTCCCAGAGTGACTGCCTCTTGCCTTCCTTGTGTAGATTTCTGTGGCTTTATTTGCATTTCTGGCAAACAGACAGCATTTTGCAATCCTGAACCTGCATGCCCGACCTCTGTTCATAGTCGACTTTGACTCCACCAGAGTCATAATATTTGGAAAGCCTTGAAAACACCTGGTCTGATCACTCTGCCTCTTGTCAAAGAAGAAAATGATTTCTTTTTGTTCCTAAAAAGCAGTCACCTCCCACTCCTTGCCAGCATTTGGAGCACTCAGTAGCAGGATGTTCTTGCTGAAACCAACACATTAAAAATCCTGCAACTATGGGGCACCTGGGTGGCTCAGTTGGTTAAGCATCTGTGTCTTGGTTTTGGCTTGGGTCGTGATCCCAGGGTCCTGAGATCAAGTCCCGAGTTTGGCTCCACGTTGAGTGTGGAGTCTGCTGGAGATTCTCTTCCTCTCCCACTGCCCCCAACCCCTCGCTTGCATGCATGCAGGCGCTCTTTCTCTCCCACTCAAACAAATAAAATCTTTAAAAAAATTCCTGCAACATTATTTCTAAAAGCCTTTCCTCTGTCATAATGCCTATCTTAAGCTTACAACTCCCTAAAGTGTCTTGGGCATTTATTTTCAAAGAAAAATTCTGCTTTGTACACTAATACCTCCTTGGTTGGCTGTCGCCCACTCTGAAATATTCACTTCCACAGAGCCACTAACCACCACAGAGAGTTTCCAAACCAACCTCCACCCCAGATGAACACCTTCATTAATAACTGGCCCCCAATCCTTCTGTTGATTTTCGGGTTTCAGCCACAGCTCCCAGACAGCTGCACACAGTCTGCTCACAAGCAGCAGTCAAGTATTAAATGCACAGTCTAAGGGATTTCGACCTGCAGGTCACTAATGACAACAGATAAATAGAGGTAAGTTGGTTCCTGGAACAATGCGACAAGCACCCAAGGTAAGAGTACACAAGATTAATTCCCCTGGGTTGCCTCACTTTTCCTACTTTGCAAGCCAAATGACCACAGCAGGAAGATACTCCCAAGTGCTACAGCATTACTCTGTACCTCTGTTGGACTGGGACTGTGTCACTTAGCAAGGGGAATTTGGCATTCTGATTCATTCTGAGAGCAGCTGGGGAGAACTGCAAAAGGGCCATTCCTGTTGTCGCCCTCATTTCCCTCATTCCTGAAGGTCAACTCAGATCCTGCTTCTCCTGGCCTCTCCTGGACCATCCCTGTGTGCCAAACATCCTAGTATCCTGGGAAAATTCTGTATTCGTAATTACAGGAACCTAAAGACCAGGAAACCTGGCCAGAGGGGGCCAGAAATCCTGGGGACTGAAAAGCCAAGGTGTAGAAGGAAGGGAAATGGGAAGTGAGGAATCTGAGGAGGGAAGAGGAAGAGGAGATGATGCCAGGTTTCCAGGGCACTGGTACAATTTCTGCCAGTGGACTATATCCTGCATATTTTGTCCCGTGGCAGCTGACTGCTGACTCAGAAACCTTCCACATTCCTTGGCTGTGGAGGAAAATGCTGGAGAGGCAGCATATGAAGTGCATGCAGAACAGAATTTATGTTTCTATTTACAAGAGTAAAAAGCTGTCACTGACTCATGGCTGGTTATGAGAACACTCAATCTTTAACTTCGAGTAGGTGGATGAGTATTTGTAGGAGGGGAGAACTATCTTTAAAGATAGAAAAGGGAGCAGGCGCCTGGGTGGCTCAGTGGGTTAAGCCTCTGCCTTTAGCTCAGGTCATGATCTCAGGGTCCTGGGATTGAGTCCCACATCCTCTGCTCAGCAGGGAGCCTGCTTCTCCCACCCCCGCCCCTGCCTGCCTCTCTGCCTACTTGTGAACTCTGTCAAATAAATGAATAAAATCTTAAAAAAAAAAAAAAAAAAAAAACAGGAAGAAAGAAAGAAAAGGGAGGGGCACCCTGGGTGGCTCACTTGGTTATGCAGCTGCCTCTGGCTCCAGTCCTGACCCCAGGGTCCTGAGATTGAGTCCCGTTTCAGACTCCATGCTCAGCGGGGAGTCTCCTTCTTCCCCACCCTCTGCCCCTCCCGATCTCCCACTCATTCTCTCTCTCTCTTGCTCAAATAAATAAATAAAATCCTTAAAAAAATAGGTAAGGGAAAGAGAAACAAAACAATAAAGTAGGAATTACACTTTAAGAGTATGAAACCAGGGACGCCTGGGTGACTCAGTTAGTTAAGTGTCTGACTCTTGGTTTTGGCTCAGGTCACGATATAGGGTCTTGGAGACTGCTTAGGAATCTCCCTCTCCCTCTCTTAAAAAAAAAAAAAAAAAAAAAAAAAAGAGTATGAAACCCGAGTCAAGTTTAATTTTCTCCCTAGCCACTGCAGCATCACTATACCAGCAGATGTGTAAATCTCTGAATCTTATTAAGGAATCTAAGAAATGCTTCTTTCCCTAACCCATTCAGTCAGAGCTGTGACTTGTCTGAAAGGATCTTAGCAGTAAGTAGATCTACAGGAAGGCAGGTTTTGGAATGTGATTAGGAGGAAACTTGGATGAAAACTGCGCTTCAGATTATAGAGATTCCTGTGTGTTTTGTCTCAGAAACAAAAGACCAAAGTTTCCAAGTGCCTTGAGCTCTTCATCAGTCTTTCTGCAACAAAGACCACTCAGGCTACTATAATCTGTGGATGGGAACACTGAGGCCGTCACCTCAGGAGGCAATGAGCTGACTGAACCAGACAGTCTGGGAATGAGACTCCTTGTCGCTTCCTACTATTTCTCATCTCGGGAACCAGTCGCTTCTCTCTCACAGCCTTATCTAAAGTTCTGCAGGTACCTAGGAAGCAAGCCCAAAATACAATTGGGAAAGTGGTCTTTCTCCTCCATTCTTGTTTCTGCACTAGTCTGTCCTCAGCTTGTTTCTGACTTCCCGTCCTATTTAGCATCAAACTGACACTCAGCAAGATGCTGAGGACACATGAAACCAGTCTCCACCCTACCTCGTGCCCTTCCCCAAACCCTAGATCTACTCTTTAGTCATACTGTATTACTCACCTGCAACACTCAGTTCACAAAGTCATTACATAAATGGCTCCCTCCTCCACTAAGAGCTTCCTTATGGTAGGGCCCAGGTCTTTGTAGCTAGAGCCTGACCTGTAGTGGAAACACAGTTTCTTTGGAGCTGATGAGGGGAACAGAATCTCCTCAAGGGATTCAGTATGGGAGCCCAGAAACTCCACACTGGAAGGACCAGTCCTGGGGAAAAGCACTGGCCTTGGCCTGCATGTCTGGGGAAGGTGGAGGAGAACTGGATACATGTTACAGAGACTTCTACCTTGCTACCAAAAAAGTTGTATCTAAAAATGCAAAGGTCAGCCTGGACAGAGAGTGATGTCCTAAGAGACACTAGCAAGAATGTAGCACTTTTCAAGATATGGAAGCAACCCAAGTATCCATCCATAGATGGCTGGATCAAGATGATGTGAGGGATATATACCAGGAAGTATAACTCAACCATAAAAAATAATTAAATCTTGTCATTTGCAGCAAGATGGATGGTTCTAGAAGGTATAATGCTAAGTGAAATAAGTGAGAGAAAGACAAATACTATATGCTTTCACTCATATGCGGAATTTAAGAAACAAAACAAATGAACAAACAAAAAAGACCAAAAAAAAAAAAAAAAAAAAGAGACTCAAATACAGAGAACAAACTAGTGGTTGCAACAGGGGAGCTGTGTGGGTGAAACAGATAAAGGAAATTAAGACTACCCTTATCTTGACGAACACTGAGAAATGCATAGAACTGCTAAATTATACTGTACACCTGAAACTAATGTAACATTGTATGTTAATTCTACTTGAATAAAAAAAATATTTTCCCCTTGTTCAATATACTGTATTCTAGATAATCCCTTAATGCTTAGATTTATTCATTTTCTCTAATCAGTTGTTTAGTTTTTAATTTCAACATTTTTAGAACTCATTTCTGAAAGTTTTCTCATATTTTCCTGCCCATTTTTTTATCGTCTCTTGCTCTAAAAACCAGTATTTATTCAGTATTTTGCCTATTAAGTTTATTACACTAAGTTATATTATACTCTATTATAATTCCTGGGTTTGTACATGTGCTATTTTTTTTCTATTGACTGTCACTCATGTTTTTATTATGTTTAGTAATTTTTTTTTCCAGAGGGGAGGTGGGGAGATAAGGAAGTAGGGGGTAGGGATTAAAGAGAACATTTATCATGATATAAAAATAAATAAAATAAATAGGAGGGGCACCTAGGTGGTTCAGTTGGTTAAGAGTCTGCCTTTGTCTCAGGTCATGATCCCGAGGTCTTGGGATCAAGTTCTGCGTTGGGGATCCCTGCTCAGTGGGAGCCTGCTTCTCCCTCTCCCTCTGACCCAACCCCCATTCAGGCTTGCACACTCTCTCGCAAATGAATAAATAAATATATCTCTTAAAAAATAAATAGGAAAAAATGAATTCAAAAAAATTTTTAAGTAAAAAAAAAAATGTAGCACTTTTGTTATGAATTCTCATACCACTTTATCCTTTGTTATGACCCTCTCTAGAGAGATCTGAGAAAGAGCCTGGACAATGTGATCTCTGTGCTCTCTTTAAGTCTCTAATTCTGAAGACATGGTTAAGGCCCTATCTTCGGTGTTACACCTTCTCTAACTTTATTTTACACCAGAAAAACAAGGAGTTAAAAAGAACAATGCCCCCCTCCAGTCTAAAAAGAACAATCCCTGAGGCTGGTTTCTTATAATTAATAGTTTCCTCATCTACAAAATGAAGTAATACCCACGAGATCACAGAGTTTTGCAGGAACTGAAGTAATGAATGTGAAATGTTCAGCAGTGCCAGGCACACGGCAGGACCCTGTAAGTGGCAGTAGTTATTATTAACCAGTTGTTTACAATCCCGGCAACAAAAGGTTATACTCCAGCTAAATAAATGGCTCACATACTAGGACTCGAGTGCTCAGACAGCTTTGTTTTTTGAAAAGAAAAATGTTTCAAAACTTTCTTTGTTCCATCATTGCTCTGCACCCTCTCCATTCCATCTGTTCTGGAAGGTATGATAATGGTGGAGGGCTAGATAAGATCTGTGTAAGTTCCTACCAAACTTAAGTATTAAAACAAGAAAGATGGATTTCCATCAATAATGGTAAAAATAGCTAACGAACTGCACGAACAGTTACTAGCTGTCAGGTATTTGCATCTTTACCTCAATCCTCTGAGGTAGAATCCATTCCCTCCATTTACAGATGGGGAAACTTCAAGTTGAAGAGCTTTATTTATTTATTTATTTTAAAGATTTTATTTATTTGACAGAGGGAGAGAGATCACAAGTAGGTAGAGCAGCAAGCAGAAAGAAGAGGGGAAGCAGGCTCCCCGCCGAGCAGAGAACCCAATGCAGGGCTTGATCCCAGGACCCTGAGATCATGACCTGGGCTGAAGGCAGAGGCTTAACCCTCTTAGCCACCCAGGCGCCCCTCAAGTTGAAGAGCTTTAAAGGCCACACGGCAAGAAAGTAATGCAGCTGTATTTTGCATCCTGAGCTGTCTACTTCAGAGCCCAAAGCCTCACCTCTATGAGAAACCACCTGAGAACACAGCTGGAGAAATAAAGGCGCATTGGAAAGCATGCTCCCAGCCCCTTGCTGCCCAAGAGCCAGAACCTGCAGGTGTACACACAGATCACAGACAGACCCTGCCTGTTACGAAGGTCACTGCTCAGCTACCGGCAGGCAGTTTCAAGCAAATTTAGTAAGGATACACAATGCACGATTCTTTTTCTTCTCACAAGTTATCGCTGCATCTGCTCCTTTGAAATGGAGCCCTTTCATAAATGGCAGTAAGGGCGGTCTGGTTTCCAGCAATTCTTCCCATTGGCTGCTGAAGGGCAAGGCAACTAAAATAGTACTAGCAGAGTTCTTATCAGTCTGCATTCTTCAGGAGGCTCTCCCACCCCAGCCAACAGCAACACCTTTGAGAAGCCCATTACAAAGAATGTTTGAATCCTCTACTGCCATCCCATGCATTGTAAGAATTCAGGGCACTACAGAAGGTGAACCTCAACCTACCCACTACTAAGAGGACAGCACTGAGTTACAAAGACCCGGGCTCTCAGGGTGATGAAGGGCCTCTGGCCGGGAGAAAGGCTCACTGAGGTTGTAGGAAAGCACAACCCAAAAGCTGCTCTTCTACAAGGGGGTGCACTCGCATCTACTTTGTTCAGTTCTATGCACCAGTTCTAGGAACACAACAGATGTTCAATGAGGTTTTGCTGACTAAAGGGGACACCAAGCCAGGTACACCCTCTGCAGACTCAGGAAATAATCTGGCTGACACCTGGGCAGAGTGCTGGGTAGGGTCAACTAAGCACAGGGGCTCAGACAACACCAACGTTGTGTTTATGTCCAAAGGGACACAAACACCCCCGTAAAGATGACTGTAGAGCTGCTGGGAAAAATTCGAGGTCCTGTAAAGGCACTCACTCTGTCACATCTTAATGATCTGCCTCCCCCAGGGGCAGACCTGCAGCCAGACCATTCCCAGAACATACAAACAACTGGCAAGAGATTAACCTGGAACAGAATTTGGGGTTTCGCAGTTGTACAGTCTGCCTACTACCAGTTACCACGAATCACAAAATACACAATGGTCAAGGCTGGGTAGGATCTGAAAGATCATCTAACCTAGCCAGCCATCCCACACTTGCATCTTCTGTACAACAGCCACAACACAGAAACACCTCCAATGACAGGCAACTTTCTATCTTAGGAAGTAGTCTTCACCATCTTCCATCTGCTTGAAATGCTAATTTCCCAAGGACTCAATTTCTATGTAGAAGACCAAAAGCATTCTACCCATCATTTTTTTTACCCAGTGATCCAAAATGTCCCCCTAAGCGACATCCAGAACAAAACTAGTTCCTCTCTTTTACGCAACAACCTTCCAAATATTTGCTATCTACACATTCTCCGTCAACTGTTTAAATTTTGACATGGAGGGGCACATGGGTGGCTCAGTGGGTTAAAGCCTCTGTCTTCGGCTCAGGTCATGATCCCAGGGTCCTGGGATCGAGCCTCACATCGGGCTCTCTGCTCTGCAGGGAGCCTGCTTCCTCCTCTCTCTCTGCCTGCTTCTCTGCCTACTTGTGATCTCTGTCTATCAAATAAATAAATAAAATCTTTAAAAAAATAAATAAATAAATTTTGACATGGTTTTCAGTTTACCTTCTTTAGCATTCTTTGACAAACTCCCATCATTAATGTCTATACCCATCTCATCTGCATTTCGTCCTGTAACAGTGAGCAGACCATTATCTACATGCTGACCTGAAGCAACCCTCCATCTGTGCACCCAATCCCATCCCCTCCTATCAACTACATGGCCTCCTACACTGGTCCCTCTCACCCACATTAACCTCCTCCCCCAAAATCTCCGTCAACATAACACCTCTCTCTCATTTTTAAAAACCATCCCCTATTCCCATGTCCTCTGACTAGCTTACTCCACTCCCAGAAAGAACTGCATGTGGTCACTTTTTCTTCTCCACTTTCTTTTGAACCTACAGCAATTAGCTTGATCCCGACCACTCCATGGAAATGTCTCATCAAGGAAGTGCATCATTTCCCTACTGTCAAATCTAACAGCCAATTCTCAATCCTTGTGTCCGCAACCTATCTGCAGTGTGAGTCACAGCTGATCAACCCTCTTCTTTGCCTCTAGGACACCACTCTCTTGGTTCTCCTCCTGCCTCACTAGCCACTTCCCTGTGTCCTCTGCTGGTCCCTCACACACTGCCATCTGCTGCATGTTGAAAGAGCCACAGGATCACCTCGTTTTGGGTACTCTTCTCAATCTACATCTACTCCCTAAAGATCATTGATGGCTTAAAATTTTTAAATTGTACACACAGTTATCTCTCTGTAGGTATTATTTTTTAAACTTTCACAGTTTACCCTTACTACTGAGATATTCTGATGTTTTGTATTCTATTTCACTTAAAAAAAAATTACTGATCCCCACTGTATTGATTTCATGACCCATTAAGGAGACACAATTCACTTTGAAAACCCTCCAGTCCCATGGCTTTAAGCACCATTTCATAGTAGAGATAGTTGATGGTGCTCCAATATTTATTTCGCTCTTCTGAACTTGTATAACCAATTGTTTATTTGACACCTTTTACCTGGATATATGACAGGCATCTCAAACTTAACATACACAAAACCAAGTACTTGGTTCCCATTCCTACCCTCAATGTGCTTCTTCCTCAGTATTCTGCATCTTAGCAAATGATACCACCTTCTACCTACTCACTCAATCCAAAAACCTCAGAATTATCCTAATTTCTGTCACATTTCATGTTCAGTTTCTCAGTAACTTTGGCCTATCTTCAAAACACAGAGCCAATCCAACCACTTTTCACCATCTCTTCTTTTACCACCTTTACCAAAGTCATGATCATCTCTTACTTGGATTACTGCAATAGCCTCTCTCCCCTTCCACTGTCCAAATTCTGCTCCCCAACCCCGAATATTTTCTACACAGCAGCCCTAGCTTTCACTTAAACGTGAGTCAAATCAGGTGATACACCTCTGCTCAGATGCTCCAATGGCTTCCCACCCTATAGCTAAATCCAAAGTCCTTACAATGGCCTCTAAGGCCTTGAGCAGCCTGTCCCCACTTCCGTATCTCCTTGTTTATGTCCTATCACTCTCCCTTACATTCCTTGGGCTCTAGCTAGACTGGCCTCTTCCTGTTCATCAAGCACCCTCAGCAGGCTGTGCACCCGAGTCTCTGACCTTCCTTGTCTCTTGCCTGGTGATCTCCACCCAGACAGCTACACGCTTTCTTCCCTACTTTCTTCAGATCTTTGCTCAAATACCACCTACTTAATCAAACCTTTCCTGACCACCTACATGAAAGAACACCAATCTCCTATCACCCTTGCTTTATTTTTCCTCTGGCATTTGTTATCACTTGACATAGTATGTGGTTTATTTGCTTACTGTCTACCTCCTCCAGCGGAATGGAGGCCCAATAAAAAAAAAGTAAAGAGCTTGACTGAAATGTACCCTGAACTGTTGATATATACTGTATAGTACATCTCCAAATTCTTATTATTCTAAAATGTGTCTCCCTAACCCTATACTTATGTGCTTTGTTTTCAAGACCCCTCAGAACCTTTTAACTACTTTCAATGAATTTCATCTTGTTTGACTCAGCCAGAGCCATGGCTATAGCTGCCATCTTGGGGAAAAAACAACTATTTTTATAATGGCCTACAAGACCTTGTAGCAGTATTTCACATAATTTTGGTCTCAAGGTTCCTTTATACTCTTAAAAATATTGAGGGCCCAAAGATCTATCTATATTTAATGTATTTAAGGTTAAAAGAAAAAATAATTTCAATAGTTATTAATTCATTAAAAAATAACAATCCATTATATAGCCACATAATTAACATATTTTATACAAAACAAAAAATATTTTCCAAAACAAAATTTAGTGATGTTTTTACATTTTTGCAAAGCTCCTTAATGTCTGTCTAATGAAGATAGCTGGATTCCCATATTACATTCCATCTGTTGCAACACACACATATCATGTAGCCTCCAGAAAACTCCACTGTACACTCAGGAGTATAAAAGAGTAGAAAAGGCAAATAATATCATCTTAGAATTCTTGTAAAACACCTAATGGATGCCCTGAAAAGGTCTCAGGGAGCCCTAAAATCTACACCCCAGACACACCTTACCCCTTTCCTAACCTCTTCTTGCTACCCATCGTGCACACTCCCTCAGCCAGACTAGCCCCTTTGCTGTCCCTCATACACATCAGACACACACCTCAATCGTTGCACTAGCTGCTCCCTTTGTCTGAAATACTCTTCCCTCAGACCATTCATGCATACAAAAAGAACTGAGCAGCCGTTATGTGCTGAGAACTTTTCTAGGTTCTTGAAATAATACAGTGAACAGAGGGAAAAACACTCTCACCTTCAAGGGCAGAAGTCTTCTGATGGAGCTGACAGGAACACAGTTAACTCCTTCACTACCCTTGGGTATTTATTCAAATGTCACCTCTCTAGCGTGGCCTTCACTGTAAGTGAATTAGGTAAATACACTTCTCCAGCCTGCCAAGGCAGAATTCTGTTAAGATTTGAGATGTAAATCATATCAAATGAAAACGGATTGAGTATCTTTGGGCAAATGCCATCAGGGTAGGAGGAGGAGTACACATACAGAGATCAGGGAATCAATCCCACAAGGAGAATCCAGATGGTTTTTACCCTCTGCTCTGATGATTTGGTCCTTCCACATGACCACTAGACCTGCCTTATCCAGGCCCTGCCCAGGAGGCCACTGCACCCAGCTCAGGACCTGCAAGGTGTAGAGGAGAGCAGGACAGGAGCCAAGACCTAGAGACAGCTTTCTTTCAACAGCCAAACAGGTTCAAAGCCACAGTCCCCTATAAAAAGAAACTGGGTTTTAGAAGAGTGGTATCAGTGGCATGAAATGCTATACAACAGGCCCCAGCCCACTTCCCGAGAGATAAGGGAAGCAGCCATAATATTTCTAAATCCAAGTTGCCGCATGTAGTTTTTAAATCTGCATCAGAAAACCACCAACCTGTCTTAAGCCCAGGGTGTCTGAAAAGGCAGCACTTTTTCACTTAAGGCAGGATAACAAAGGGGAGCCAAGGGTGATAATGCGTTTCACTATTCACCAGCTTTTCTGATAAGGCTGCCCAGAGATTAGGTGGAGAGGTAGGGAGGCAAACACAGACAGATAGTGTGACACTTGAAATACCAGCTTCAGAAGTGGAATAGAGATGGGATAAAAACTTTTCTAAGCTGCTGGAGAGAAAAAATTAAAAAGTCAGCCATGCAGCCTGATGTGGCCACACCACACCATCACATCCAACCACAGGTAGGGCCTCAATCCTATCCAGCAATTCTTTCGTGGCACTCACTCTGGTTCCTGTACCCCTGGCTCTGTGTTCTCAGGTCCCCCACTCCATAACCCCTTCCACTCTCAATGCTCTTGCCTCTCACATGGTCAAGAAAAGAGTAAAGGATGCCCTCACCCTCCTGCTCCCCTATCTCAGAGAAAAGTCCCACCAGCCAGAGGCTGCCCAGCCCATCCACGTGGTTCTCCTCTGAATCTGGGTCCATCTACTGGCGCACATTTCCCCATTTTAAGCATTTGTAAGTGTACAGCTTGGTGGCATTAAGTACACCCATATGTTTATAAACCATCACCACCATCCATGTGTCACATTTTAAACTTCTTCACTACCAGCTTACTTCTCCGTTAGCCTGCCAATATGCTGGAGTCTCTCCATCTTACACGCAGACATAGACACCCCCACCCCCCACTCCGGCCATGAAACCAGTATGCCCGCCAACCTACCAATCTCTCCCACCTGCTTTCATAACTGAGGTTCCTGGAAAAGCAGTCGACTTTTCTGTTACCACTTCATGACTTCTTAGTGACTCCTCTGTCCATCTTTTCATTCCCTCTTCAATCTGGCTTCTGTCTCCATCACTCCACCGAGATTGACAATAGCTTCCTAATTGTGAAAGGCTCAGACACTTCAATCCTTATCTTACTTGTTCCCTCTCAGTAGCTCTTCTTAGAAACTGCCCCTCCCCTGGCTCTATCTCCTGCTTCTCCTACTACTATTCTCACTGCTGCTCATCTCTCTCAAATGGCTCTAATGATTTCATCATGTGTTCCTGTCTTTCATAAAATTGGATGACCCCTAAACTTTTATCTTTTGTGACCTTGCTGAGGTCCAAATGCTAAGTATCCTCACCTAGATATCCCGTATTACCTCAGACTGAGGAATCCAAATTTCTGCTCTCCTCCCCCAATTTACACCATCTTATACAGACTAATGCTACAACCATCCACAAATCAAATGGAAATCATCTCAGACCCTTCTCTGTCTTCACCTCTCAATCCAAGCAACCAAAAGCAAAGTCCCACTGATTCTAACTCTCTAGGACTTCTATTTATAGAGTTAATACTCACTACCATTATGGTGGTAAAAGCATCCACAATGTCTAGCTTGGACTGTATTATAATAGCTATTTAATCTTTTTGTTTGTTTGTTTGTTTTTGAAGACTTTAGGGTCGCCTGGGTGGCTCAGTGGGTTAAGCCTCTGCCTTTGGCTCAGGTCATGGTCTCAGGGTCCTGGAATCGAGCCCCGCATCGGGCTCTCTGCTCAGTAGGGAACCTGCTTCCCCCTCTCTGCCTACTTGCTTTCTCTTTCGGTCAAATAAATAAGTAAAATCTTAAAAAAAAAAAAAAAAAAGATTTAATTAATTTATTTATTTATTTGAGAGACGGAGAGTGAGAGGGCAAGCAAAAGTGCGGAGGGGAGCAGACTCCTTGCTGAGCAGGGCTTGATCCCAGGACCCTGGGATCATGACCGGAGCTAAAGGCAGACATTTAACTGACTGAGCCACCCAGGTGCCCCAGCCTTTGAATCTTAATTCCCTTCCGATCCACCCTCCACGAGTGCCAAAGTGTTCTTGTTTAAGAGCAAGTGTGATTCTTTGCCTCTGATGTGATATTACAACCCTCCACTATCTTTAGGAAATAATCCAAACCATCAGCAAGGTTCAGAAGGTCCACCAAGATGTAACACCAGCCTTCTTTCCTACGCTTCCAAACACAAACCATTTTCTTCAGTCATACTTGCAGTTACTGGGATGTACCACACTCTTACAAACTTCTTGAACTTTGTTTATGTCATTCCCCTTTGCCTAGTATGCCCTTTCTCCCTGTCCACTTGAAATGACCCAACCTACCCACCCACCCCCAGTCAAAGTTCATCACTTCCTCCTCTGTGTCTCTTCTCACCTTGGTACATACATCTCTTTCAACACTTACCAATGGCTCTGGAATTATGTCCATTTCTGTCTACTTATTACTCATGCGATGTTAGTTAGGAGGAAGAGTAATTCATTTTTATTGCACTTAGTACACATGTTTGTGGAAAAGCAGGTGCCAGGAAAGAAGAAAAAACATAAATGAAAGGCTTACTTGGGCCACAGTGTTTAATGTCACAGAAGTATAGAAAAGGGAAAAAGGTATTTGTGTGACGATTTGTTTGTTATTGACTTGTTACTGATTTAGGGTGTGAGAGAAAGACAAGTGGCCATCTCTGGACAGTTCCTGATTATAAAAAGGATCACTACTTTCAATTCACATTCCAGAATGGTATTACCCTTTTTCAGATACAAATGATCCCTAAGTTACTGGAATTGTGGCTTTGAAGCTCTCAAATTAAAGCATTTAAAGAAAAAACGATGCCCCCTAGGTTTCTTGGAGATGGGAAAGGGGAAGGAAGGGAAAGACAAAGCAAGTGAAGTATGAGAAGAGTGGCTGTAACTCAGGAGTGCTAAGAGAAGCTGTTTCAGGAGGCTGACAGCAAAAAAGAGATCCTGATTTCCCAGCAAGTTAGGTGTGCCCCCTCCACCTCAAATCCCTGAACCAAGCCAACCAACTAGATCTGCCTCGGCTCTGGGCCACAGGAGATGGGGCTACCTGGCTCTAAGGCCATGGTTTCTTCAACCACTTTCATTAGAAAAAACTGCAGTTGTTCTCTCCAAAGCAGAAATAAACCGAGAGGGCTAATTTTAAACCATCTCTATAAAATATACTTTCCCTTCTGAATTAGCTTAAAAGGGTATGGAACTGAGGCATAATTTTCCCAGCGAGACAGTCTTCTCTGTATCAAATGCTCAAGGCTAACCCCTACTCTACTCTGAGTCTTGTTGAGCTCTGACATCAGATGATCACTCCCACAGCTGTATCTCTAACTCCTTCACATGGGAAAGAGTCTATTTGATTAGAAATGAAACATCCAAAGAAAGGGAGTAACAAAATTCTTTTTTATGTTTAAGCAATATTAAAAATTCCCTAAGCAACACTCTGGCAGGGTCTTCAAAGTGTATAGCCCACAGCTACTACCTACTTGCACCACCCCCAGCCCCTGGGAATGACCCCCCCACCCTGTCCAAGGGGGTGCTGAAGTACTGCTGACACATTAGTTTCTACTCTCCCAAAGACCAATCATCAAAAACCAACTGACACAGGGCCTTTAGGCTCCAAAATTCCACTACTTAGAGCTCAAAGCCAGCAACCTATGAAGTTTTTCTACAGAGTATTAATTAATCTTTACTTACTTTAGTGCCAATGAGTTTAGAGTTGAGGTGATATAGCCCTGAAAGGGCCTAAAAACTATATTCCCCATCCATTCCTGTCCTAAAACTCCAACACCGCCAAGAGGCACAGGGCTGCCACCAGGCAGTCTTCTCTGGTTTGGCAGCAGCACAGTATGAGGTTAAAAGCTATTCCTTGCCCACTGCCTGATTTTCTAAAATCCTTGCCTAATTTATTACAGACATAGGACAACTGCTAATTGACCTGCTGGCTCTGGCATTTAGAAGGTAAACACTTTGGCTTGCTCCATGGACTGAAATCTAGAAACCGAGAGAACCCAAATGCTCCCTAGGGGCTATTATAAAGTGTTACTTACTACTTGACCCTCTCACCATTGTGGCTTAGGCAGACTCCAGGGAAGCCATCCTTGGGAGGAAGGCACCAAAGGATGCCACCTGCCCTTTCACAAACTGAGACTTCTATGCATGTAGTCACGAGTCAAGACTACTCAACAGCAAGCATTATAAGCTGAAGGGGGTGCATCTCACCCTCTAAAGTTCCCCTTTTGAGTATTAGGTATACCACCTGAAGAAATATCACTCACTTTGGGACAGAAAAAAGAAAGCATTCTAACTTAAATCTGTATTTGATCCAAATACTGGGCACGACAGACATAAACACTAAGTGTTAAAAAAAGACCCTTAACTAACAACCTTATATTTCCAAAGACACCTGACCGGAAGCAACAGAGAACCTCCAAGTACAGTGTGAGGATGGCAGGAACTCAATAATTTTCACAGTAGGATGACATCAAACTGGGCAGTCTTGCTTTGTGCTCTGGCTGCCCACCTCCTGTGTGGCAATTTAACCCACCTGTTTGTATTAAAGCCTCAATTCCCACTCGTAACAGTGAAGGTACACAGGACCCCTGCCCTCATAACTTATGGCTCTGGAAGAGAAAGTCAGTAATCACCCAATATGAAACAAACTTTACTGCAATTCAACTAGGTAGAGTGAAATTTGGGGTGAAGGCAGGAAAATGTTTTCACCTCATTTTCAGTCATCTAGACAACTTGGGGAGGAAAGCAGAAGAGGATAAAGAGGTTAGAAAATATACAGACAACTGGAAACATTACTTAACCTTTCTTCCCACTGAACCTTCAAATGGAACCGCTGAGAAGGGCCATATTGCAAGGTTCTAGTTGCACTGAAATAGTCTGCTTACCCTGTAACCTGGGTGTTAACAGCAGTAAAAAGATCAAGCAGCAAGGGAAAACAAGAGGCATCAGTTCAGAATAAACCACAAACTGAGTAACTGGCCTCTGTGCCCTAGAGAGCCTGAACTGCTCACCTTTTAGCCTCACAAAAGAAACAGAATTGGCTGGTAGTTCAACCAGGTTAGGTGCTGGATGCACTGGGCAGAGCAAGTGGAGAGGAGCCAGGCAAGAGCCACAAGCTGTGCCAGAGTCCTGAGAGAACCCTCCAGTACTTGGCCAAGAGCCAAGAGGACTTTGAGTAGGGCTTTGGTTGCCTGAAAAGAGTAGCATTTAGGCAGGAGAAATGGTTGCAGTGCTCAGGATTGGAAGGGATGTTTTTCTAAACAACTTTGGTGAGGTATAACTTACATACACAAAGAATCACTTGCTTTAAGTGTACAATTCAATGATTTTTAGTAAATTTACCAAGCTATGCAACCATCACCACTAAACCTAGTTTCAGAACATTTCCATCACTTCAGGGAGGCTTTTTAATAACTCCCAAACCTGAAGATGATTATGGCTTAGTTTAAGAGGCTAAAGAATATGAAGAAAGATGTTAGTATCCATTTGCTATTGCTGCCAATTCACCATCTGGAAAGGAACTCAGAGCAAGCCACAGAAGAGAAATCACAGCCGTCTTGTCTGAAAAGCACTTGGCTGGGCTTAGTTTGAGGGACGTGGAACCTTACACAATTTTTTTTTTTTTTTAAAGAAGTAACAAATGCTGCGAATAGTGGTTCCCAAACTAAAAGGAAGACAACCTTAATCTGTTTACATTTTCTGGCACCCTTCCCCAGTGATGTATCAGTAGTACTATTACACAAATCTCTTTTCATCGGACAGATTTTGAGTACTAGGGCAAAAGAATCAAACAGATCTCAATTAAATCTTGAAGGAGACACTGTCACTTCCCTCCTCAAAGCTGTGTGCTTTCAAAAGCACAGTGTAAAACAAGAGGTCTTGAATCCCAAACCCAATAATTTTCCAAACCACTGATCAAACAAAATAATTGAAATTTATGAAAAAAATGCATTAACCTTTTTGAAAACCATAAACATACAGGCATCTTAATTTTATCCATGGGATTGTAGGGTTTTACAGATGTCTTTTATCCTGAGATTGATGTTGGTCAAAAGCCATCAATTTTTCTTTATATGCAGGGTTAAAAAAAAAAAGAAGAAGCAGTGAAGGGACAACTGAATCAGAAAATCAGGAAAGGTTAGAAGGCTACAGGTCCACAACTCCCAAATACACAACTGAATTGCTTAGACATGAATACACTTCCCTGAGTGCATTTTACTATACTCATCTTCAGCACTCTAGAGGTGCGGGCCCTCCAAAGAACAATCAGGCTTGCTGAGGGAATACCCCAAGAGAGAAGTATGACTCTATTGAGAACAATCAGAAGGCTAATCCAGCAAAAGACAGAGGACTACACAACTGAACTCTCCTCCCCTGGTTTCTCTCGGGTTGCTCCTCTGACTTCTGCCACACCGAGAAATAATGAGAGCTCCCAGGACTCTACCCTTGACTTTTTCTTCCTTTTATTTCATTCTGCACCAATTTTGTAACTCCCTCCTGGACATCTCCATCAGAATATGTCAGGGCGCTCCAACTCAGGTACTCGAAACAGAACTCTTCATTGTCTCTTCCAAACTTGTCCACCCGCCCCCAACCCTGAATTGTAATCCTCGTATAAAACTGCCACCCAGCAAAGCCAGAATCCAGGTGTCAGCCTCCATATCTGTCTTCCCAAGTTCTCATTGGCGAAAAAAAGGGAGATGAGGATTATACTATACTAAGTACTGGAGGGAACACAGGACAGTACAAAATACATTCATTCCCATTTGGTCTTCCTAAATTACTCTCACATATCCCTTCCTATTCAAATTCATTGCCTTGAAGTTCATTATCTCTACATTAATTCCTACAACAGTCAAAACACACCTTTAGATCTCCTAGATGCAGATCCTGCCTCAAGGTAGGTTTTTTATTTTTTGTGGGAAGGTGCGTGCATGTGTGTGTGTCTCATAAAATTGATCACTTTAGCCATTTTATAAGGTATACAATTCAGCGGCATTAAGTAAATTCACAAAGTTGAATAACAATTACCACTATTTTCAGAACTCCTCTCATCACCCCCAACAGAAACTCTGTAATGCATTAAACAGTGACTCCCCATGTTCCCTCCCCTCCACCCCCTGGTAATCTCTATTCAGCTTTCTCTACGGATCTGCCTATTCTAAGTTACCTCATATATAAGTAGAACATATATTTGCCCTCCTCTTCCTGGTTTGCTTCACTCATCATAACATTTTCAAATGTTTATTGACAATGTAGCATGTACCAGAACTTCATTCCTTTTTATGGCTGAATAATGTTCTACCATCTGTGTACATTCATCCATCTTTAGACACTTGGGTTGTTTCTATCTTTTGGTTATTGTCAATAATGCTGCTATGAACACAGCTGTACAAGTTTACAGACCCTGTCTCAAGTTTGAAATTCCAGTTCATATACCACATTTCTTTCAAAGTGATCTTCCTAAACAAATCGAATCATGCCACTCTCTTGTTTTCATACTCTGAAAGACACCATCTTCCTGAAAGACTAAACTCCTTGGCTGCCCCCCCATGCTAGCCCCGGCTTCAACCTCATCCTCATCACTCTCTACATCTGCCTTCATGTGCCCCATGCTTCAGGCATTCACATCTGCTGGCTGCTCCAGAAACATGCTATGCTCTTTCCTGTACATTTTGTTTTCAGAGCTTACAACATGCATGCCCACCCATGCACACACATTTGACCTCCTTCAATCTTCTCTAAACCGAGGTTGATGATAAATATGAACCTACTCGTTCATCAGGGCTCCCTTTCCACATTTTCTCTGAGCGCTTCTCTGCCCAACTTTTTTGCTCTTCCCTTCTTCCTAGGTATAGATCTCTCCTCTACTCCTCAAATACCTACCACTGGATTCTAAGCTCCTAGGGGATAGCGAGTTTCATAGCCAGGTTTCTATCCTCAGCTTTTAGCTGAGTCAGATCCACAAGTAACATTCAAAGCTTTATGGAATGAATTAAATTTTTGGCTTGTGTGTATGTATTTTGAGTGCTCAAGATAAACTGTATTTTTAAAAAGCAACAGAAATATCTGTGGGTCCTATATTTTATTTTTAAAACCACATGTAGGTTGGGTTGCTAATTTCCAGTCCTGAACTGTATTAATTCCCTGAGAAAAGAGCAATAAATAAACACATTTTTTCCAAAGGCTTCCCTCTTCAAACATGCCTGAAGCCCCACCTATTCACTGTTTCAGAAGGAACATGCCTCCTTAAAACTAAAGGGCTACCTGTAACAGAAAAATCTCATATCCAGAAGATGCAAAGGATTTGTACAAACGAATAAGAAAGATGTAGACATCCAGTGAAGAAGGAGCTAAGATCTGACCAGGTACTTCACAAAAGAAGATATCCGAGTTGCCAAAAAGCATATGAACAGGCACCCAATATCATTAGTTATCCGGAAGAGATCAAGCAAAACCACAATGAGATACTATCACACATCCATTAGAATGACTAAAATCAAAGACAGACAATACCAGGGGTAGAAAAGGATATGGAACACCTGAACTCTCAGATACTCAGTGTGAACTGGCACAACCACCTTGCAGACTGTTCAGCAGTAGTTCCTGAAGCTAAACATCCCTTTAATCATATAAGCCTCTGAAATTCTATTCTTGGAAATACATCCAAAAAAAATAAAATGTCTATGTTGATCAAAAGATAAATATAAGAATGTTTATAGCAGCTTTATTCATAATACCCCCAAACTGGAAACCACCCAAATGACCAAAAATAGCAAAATGAGAAATAAGCAGCAGTTATACTCCTATACTAGAATACTATGCAGCAGTGAAAAAGAACGAACCACTGCAACGTGTAACAACACAGATGAACTCACAGATTAATGGTGAGCAAAGAAGGCAGACACACAAAAGGATCATACTGCACGACTCCATTTATATAACAATCATAAGCAAATGCAATTCAAATCTATGTGCAGAAGTCAGTCAAAATAATGACTGCAGGGTGCCTGGGTGGCTCAGTTGGCTAAGGCGTCTGCCTTCAGCTCAGGTCCTGACCCCACGGTCCTGGGATCGAGTCCCACATTGGGTTCCCTGCTCTGCGTGGAGCCTGCTTCTCCCTCTGCCCCTCTCTGTCTTTCATGAATGAATGAATAAATAAATAAATAAATAAATAAATTTTAAAAAATGACTGTAAGTGATGGGGTGGTATTACAGTCTGGGAAGGGGCAGGAGGGGGCCTTTAGAATCCTGATCTGGATGGTGTGCTGGACAGTGCTGTGTCAGCTTAGTTAAGCTGGGAACTATGTTCCCCAGAATCCCGTTAGGGTTCCAAGTTAGAGATGGCCAAAAAAGGAACTTGCATGAGATTTGGAAAATGGTACTGAATCAGTGGCCATTACTCTCTGAAGGTCTTAGCAGTCAAATGTGGTAATGGACAGAGACAGAGATCCCTGGCAGGTTCCAGCAGGTCCTTGTTCTCCCCTATACTGTTCTTCCATCTCACTGTTGACCCTCTGATCCACCACCAGACAACTGGCTGTAGACCAGAATGGATAGTAGCTGCCTAGAGGCTATGGCTTCCCACAAAGCTCTGTAGGTGGCTCCACCCCAGAAACAGATGCGGCAGACTTCTCAGACTTCCCTGTAGCCTCTGACTTGTCCTCTTATGCTGATGCTTCAGGCAGACTCGCTAGTGACTCTTCTCTGATTCCAATGCCCCACTTTGGACCTTCGCTTTCCTAGCTCTTCCCTCAATCGAGTAAGGTCTAATTTCATGAATTTCTGTAATAAATCCTTTATAACCCAAATTCACAGTAGCTCAACTTCCAACTGAACCCAGTCAGACACATACAGATATTTACATATATAAAAATTTTAGTTGCAGGGGTGCCTGGGTGGTTCGATCACGGAGCGTCTGCCTTTGAGTGCAAATTAAAAAAAAAAAAAAAAAAGTCAAAACGAAGGGATTGGGAGGGAGACAAACCATAAGAGACTCTTTAAAAAATTTTTTTTAAAAAGGTTTTATTTATTTATTTGGCAGGCAGAGAGAGAGAGGAGGAAGCAGGCTCCCTGCTGAGCAGAGAGCCTGAAAGGGCTCGATCCCAGTACCCTGGGATCATGACCTGAGCCAAAGGCAGAGGCTTTAACCCATTGAGCTATCCAGGTGCCTCATCACAAGAGACTCTTAAACTCACAAAACAAACTGAGGGTTGCTGGGGTGGTGGCAGGTATAGGGTGGCTGGGTGATGGACATTGGGGAAGGTACGTGATATGGTGAGTGCTGTGCAATGTGTAAGCCTGATGATTCACAGACCTGCACCCCTGGGGCAAATGATACATTATAGTTAATAAAAATAATTAATTTTTTTAAAAAGTCAAAAAATAAACCAAAAAAGGGCATCTCTTCAGGGTCCTAAGAGAACTGCAATCTGAGGGGCATCCAGCAGCATACATGAATGAAACTTACACTATGCCTCACATACCAAGGAAGAACCTGACACAATGCTACTTGGCATAAGATCGGGATAGACAGCTGGGAACCCAAGGGGTGCGGCCTCTGACCAAGAGCCAGGGTGGTACACTTTATAAATAGTAAATAGGACACATGCTCCCTGCCTGGCAAGCTCTCAACTCCCAAGAGTAAGTTTTCACTTTCCAAGGGAGAGTCACCAAATTCAATGTGCACATGAGTTTAGGGGTCTCTAAATGGGTAGAAAGGGACATGTGGGAGAAGGGGAGAGATGAGTCACAAATCCAGCCTGTGGCATTTAGAACCTGCAACCGGGAGGTGCAACAGCAGTCTCAGGCACAGACACCCTGCCTCTGGTTGTACCTACAAAAGAATGAGATGTCTACCCGGGCATTCCCAAAGCAGCTATTTTCCAGGCAGAAGACCAAGAGGTCTTGCCCCCTTTCACCTCATTCATCAAATTATTTGTTGAGTTTGCAGTGTATGTCAGGCCGAGGAAGTTTACTGTTATGAAAATTTAAATACAGGGTGCCTGGGTGGATCAGCTGGTTAAGCATCTGCCTTTGGCTCAGATCATGAGCCTGGGATTGAGCCCCACACTGGGCTCCCACCTCAGCAGAGGAAGTTTACTGCCTATGGAGCATATGGACAGAAAACAAGTAAGCAAACAAGCATATCATTACAAAATATGAGTGCCAGGAAGGAGATGCAGATTCTCTGACTCAGAATAATAGGAGGGGCCCTAAAATAAGTTGGTCATGGAAGCTCTTCTGAGTAGGTAACTTAAAGCAGAGGTCTAAAGGACAAGAAGAGGGAACACCATGTGCTCAGTCTTGAACATTTCCACAGGTTTCCTCTCTAATTCTTTTTTTTTTTCCTCTCTCTCTCTCTAGCTGATTCTCAGTGCCATCTTCCTCTACAAAGAAAATGGAGTCTTGGAACACTGAAAAAATACAACACAATACAATACAACACGGGAGTGATGTCTGTCTATATACTGCTCTCAACCACACCACCATATAGGTAGCATTTCCTGCTTCTTAAAGCACTTTCACATATATTACACTACTTACTCCCTGCACAGTTGAGTATGGAAGGCAGATGCTAATGTCCTCCTCTTGACGGCCAGAGAAAATAGTTGTTAAAGATGAAATAAGTTGTCCTGAGTCACACAAAAAGCTACCAATACCACTGCAATTTAAAGGTTAAAGTCTCTCCATTATTCTCCCTCTGCTTCTTTATATCATACTTTTAAGCAAGCCCAAGGTCCTTCCAAGGACTCATCAACCCTCCAAGGACAACAATTTAAATTAGATAATATCAAAGTAGCCTTCCCCATCTACTTCAGTCCTGTACTTACTTACTGTAAGAAGACAAGTTTAGCCCAAAGCAGGGGAAAAAAAAAAAGGATGCTCACTATCAAAGATGGATTGCTTACTTTGCCGTATCCCACAATGACTTCTATCATGGCACCTATAAGGTTAGTTATACTCCAGTATAACCCAGTATAACCAGTTTATGACTGTCTCCCAGATCTCTAAGTTCTCAGGGACAAGGAGCATGTCCTATTCCCAGCATTAAAGCAGTTAAGATAGGAGTAAACCAAACAAACTTTAAAAACCAAAACTCATATATTCTCTTCTCCCTCTTATAAATGGTCGCAGCAATCAGATTTCAAGCTAAGAGTAAGATTTTACAAATACTCTGTGCTTTGGAAGGATGAGGCTTAAGAGGTTTATTGGCCTATTTCTTGTTGATTATAACAACTGTCACCATTTACTGAACTTTCCTATGTGCCAAACATTGTATGCTGGCACTTCACAGAAATCTTTTAATTTGATCTTCACAAGAGCCCTACAAGACCTCTTATGATTCTCACTTTGCACATGAGAAAACTGAAAATCAGAGGATAATTAACCTGTCCAGCTAATAAGCTGAAAATGGTAACATTCAAACCCAGGAGTGCATTACTCTGAAGCCCAAATTATCCCATCTCTTCCCCAAGAAGTCTAATGCGTCAAAAATGGAATACAAACATAGACCTCTGAAGGGCGACCAGAGCACCCAATGGGAAAGGAAGTCGTTCCAAACCTTAGACATTTGATATCATGATTTATTATACCACCAAGCACAGCAGGGTTCAGCTCCAACCACTGCTGAGGGAAAGATGGGGAATGGGGGGTGGGAGGTAGTTTCCTTACAAGGAGGCCCCTAACGACATCAAACCCGAGAGCTAACTGTGCTATACTCTGGTGCCAAATACAGTTTTAGACAAAAGATTTGGATGTCAAGATGAATTAGGAATCCCTTGCTCTAAGACGATGCTTTGATAATCAGATGACTGGAGACTAACTGACTAAATGGAAGCTGAGCAGAGAGTGAGGCCACTTCTGCCTTGTGTTCCCACCAGTGCTCCTGGCTCTAGCTGAAATCTCAAGGACATTAAGCACTTACAGCAAAAACCATTTGGGTAACAAGTTAATGAAGGATAAATATCCATCCATACAGTCACTAGAGATCATGATTCCAAGTAAATACCGGGCTCCTGCTCCCAAACCCCTGGCCACCGCGTGGAACACTGCGAGCTCCCCAGTTAAAGAGGGGAATGGATGGGGCTGAAATGTGGCTACAACCCCACTCAGAAAAATATACACCTGGTAAGGAGCGGCATGCACACACTACTCACACAAAGGCCCTCTCGGAGCCAGTGATGGCCACGCACCCCTGACTTACATCAAGGAGAGCAAACACCATGAGATAGGCCATGAAGCCCATGAGTGCCGATCTGGACTATGGGCAGCAAATTCGCCAGGTAAAAGGGCTCAGATTCAACTCTGTGTACCTTGTCAAGGACAGACCCATCTGTCTCTACAATTCTGAAATTGTAATCACTTCACTTCTAATCATAATTAGAAATGAGAACTACTTCCTGGCTGGAGAGAGACTTGAGAAACTAGGCTCCTATCTTTATATTAAATTAGAGCGACTGCCCTCTCCGAAGTCAAACAGTCCTACCCACTACTGCCTTGTCTACTATCAGAAAGTTACCTCACTCAAGGCACCTTGGAAACAGGTGACACCCGTTCAGAAAACATCTGGACACACTTTAAGGAAACATAGGAACATGTTATTATATTTACTGAAGATACTAATACTCCTCCAAGTAGCCCTAGAAGTCATGTCATCACTATCAGCAATCCTGTTCTGTTCCTAGGTCAGAACATGCCTATAAGATCACTACAGAAGGCCCTGGGCTTTATAACTCGGAGGCCAAGGACAAAAGGCTGGCAAAGAAATGCCAAGGTCTAAAGGTTCTTCCCCAACCCCCACTACCAAACATACAATGAATTTTTCTTCCTTTATTGGCAAAATGAAATAATCAAATTATAAATATATTATTTGCAAAATCTTTAAAGATTTTCACCTTTGCCTTTTTAAAAAATTTTTTTAAAGATTTTATTTATTTATTTGACAGACAGAAATCACAAGTAGGCAGAGAGGCAGGCAGAGAGAGAGAGGAGGAAGCAGGCTTCCCGCTAAGCAGAGAGCCTGATATGGGGCTCGATCCCAGGACCCTGGGATCATGACCTGAGCCAAAAGCAGAGGTTTTAACCCACTGAACCACCCAAGCGCCCCTCACCTTTGCCTTTTAAATAAAGTATACATATGTGCTATATTTTCAAGACAAAGGAAATAGGTAAATTTACTTAATCACAAGTTATAAAAATATATGTACTACTCAGCCATAAAAATGAAGTCTTGCCATTTGTGACAATGGACCTAAGAGGGTATTATGGTAGATGAATTAAGTCAGAGACAAATACCAGATGATTTCACTTATATGTGAAGAATAAAAATAAAATAAATGAACAAACAAACAGATGCTTGAATAAAGAAAAGAAAGTGGTGGTTGTAGGGGCAGCGAGGTACAGATGACAAGCAAAATAGGTGAAGGGAATTAAGAAATACAAACTTCCAATTACAAAACCAGTAAGTCACCACCTAAGTAACCTATTCCTGATTACAATCACTGACTTTGTCAATTATCAAAATAGAGTTACAGGGAAAATAAAATAGTTAATGTTATTTCAAAAGATGTTTAAATCTATACATTAACCTGACTTCTGGGCAAAAGGACCCAACTGAATATCCTCAAATCATTAATTAGCAAAAAAAGCCTGGGACAGATGAAGTTTATAAAGAATGTGATAACACATGATATTGAAATTTTCTGCACTGTCTTCCATAACATTGTAAATATGTTAATAAGTAATATTGAGATGACATTTTTCCAGGAAGCCTATAAACATTGGAATTCTTTCTGCTCCCAGCCACCATATTCAAAAAGTTCCCAAAGACCATATATGAGAGGTATCCAATGACTGAGAAGCTAATCATCTTTATTAACATATTTTGCATCCAAATGCCAATATTAATTTGGGCTAAACCATGTCATGAACTTCCTTTTCCTGGAAGGAACCTACACACTCCAGATTAGGACCCCAAAAGCAAATAATCAGGCTTCCTTTGTATTCTCTTAAAAGACTAATATGTTAATATATTATTTGATTACTGAAAATAGGTACTGAAATGAGCTAAGAAATTTTAAAAATGAAATAAGTCATGGAGATGAAAAGCACAGCATAGGGAATATTGTCAATAATATTGTCATAATGTTGTATGATGACAGATGGTGATTATTACTTATCTTGGTGAGCACTGAGTAATGTACTGAACTGTTGAATCACTATGTGAAACTAAATATAACATTGTATGTCAACTATATTTCAATAAAAAGCATGTAATATTTAAAAATTTTTTAAATTTTTTAAATTTTTAAAATGTTGAGGGGGGGCGCCTGCATGGCTCAGTGGGTTAAGCCTTTGGCTCTGGTCATGGTCTCGGCGTCCTGGGATCGAGCCCCGCGTTGGGCTTTTGGCTCAGCAGAGAGCCTGCTTCCTCCTTCCTCTCTGCCTGCCTCTCTGCCTAATCTCTCTCTCTCTGTCAAATAAATAAATAAAATTAAATTTAAAAAAGTTTAAATGTTAGGATTGTTGCTCTAGTTAAACTGAGCTACATAATTTATTTGATGAGAATGAAATGTTACATTTAATGATAAACCAATGATCTAAAATTGATCACATTATATCTTTCTAATATTAAAAATTTCAAATCCTATATATCTCTATTCAATAAGGGATTGTTAATACTGATGATCACTCGATTACTATGGTTGGATTTGAATAAAGGGAATAAAAAGTCATCAAGATTATCAGTAGGGCTCCCATCCAAGTACTAACCAGGCCCGACCCTGCTTAGCTTCCGAGATCAGATGAGATCGGGCGCGTTCAGGGTGGCATGGCCGTAGATGAGGAAGTGGGGATGCAACATGGGGGCTTAAGTGGGTAGGAGAAGAATCAATGAAACAAGATGGGATTGGGAGGGAGACAAACCGTAAGTGACTCTTAATCTTACAAAACAAACTGAGGGTTGCTGGGGGGAGGGGGGTTAGGAGAAGGGGGGTGAGGACATTGGGGAGGGTATGTGCTTTGGTGAGTGCTGTGAAGTGTGTAAACCTGGCGATTCACAGACCTGTACCCCTGGGGATAAAAATACATGTTTATAAAAAAAAAATAAAGATTATCAGTAGGGCTAGTGCTCACTCTTCCTCAATGGAACTGATACAAAATTTACTGAATACCTTACTTTCAATAGTCAACACCAAATGGGGAAGACTCCTGAGCTTCTTATGTTACCAAACTTTTCTTCCCATAATGCCCTGAACTTCCTTGTTCCTTCTCTTACCTTCAAGCCTCAAATCTGGCCATTGTGCATTCTATAACTATCACTCCATACCCAACCAACTCCCCTACATATACAGCCTCATTTCCCAGAGCTTTCTCCCTATTCTTGCTTGAACTGAACTTTCTCCTAAGGCATATCCTCTGTAGTCTTTCCAAGTAGGTACTTATTAAGAGGCAATATGCTTGGAGTCCACTGATTTCCATGGTGTCTTCCAGATTTCACCTGTCTACCATCTTATAGGATACCTGGACGTTTCAGAACCAAGGTCTGATTTTTTTCTTTTTTTCTTTTAAGATTTTATTTATTTATATGACACACAGAGAGAGAGAGAGATCACAAGCAGGCAGAGAGACAGGTAGAGAGGGAGGGGGAAGCAGGTTCTCCGCTGAGCAGAGAGCCCAACATGGGGCTTGATCCCAGGATCCTGAGATCATGACCTGAGCTGAAGGCAGAGCCTTAACACACTGTGCCAACCATGCGACTCCCAAGGTCAGATTTTTTCTATTAACTGCACGGGGGTGGGCAAGGCAGAGGGAGAGGGACAGAATTTGGGTGAGGGAGGGTAGAGGGAGAAGAATCTTAAACAGCCTCCATACCCAGTGTGGAGCCTGATGTGGGGCTCAATCTCACAACCCTGAGATCATGACCTGAGCCAAAATCAAGACTCGGATGATTAACTGAATGAGCCACCCAGGTACCCCTCATTAGCTGCCATTTTAATATCTGGTCTTTCTGGGCCAGTTGAACACCACTTCAAAAACAAGATTTCACACAGGTGAAAAGTATTTGTGAATCAGCCCACAAAGAAGAGAACTGATCCTGATGAAGGTTGTTAATCTGTACAACACAACATTAGAAAAGGCAAATCAAACCTGAAGATCAAAGGGAACAGCAAAGGACTAGTTCCATGAAACAGTCAAGTCCAGTGGTAGAAGATACAAAGAACATAACATACCTGGGAATAAAAGAAAAAAAAATTGCTTATCACAGGAAAGAGGCAAAGGTAGTATAAACTCAAATCTGTATAAATACAAGAGCAGTGGCAGCTACAGAGGGGCTCAGAAAGGGAAACTAGGTAGAGAAAGGCATAGAAATGAGGTAGTGAATACTTAAGGAGTTAAAGAACATTTTCTCAAACAATGGGCTAATTTCTTCTCCAAGAAAAAGCCATAAATTCTGCCTCCAACAGGTTAGTGCCAAATGCTCAGAGAGCTATTAAATCACAGTGTAATAAATTACACAAAACCAGCCAAAAGCCATGCAAACTCCCACAATCAGGTCAGAACTCTGAAAGAATGATGGGCCAACCTACTCCTTCCCACCTGCACACTAAAAGTGTACAAGACACCCAACTGTGCTCAGAGGCCACCAGACAACTGAACCAGGTAGAGCACTTCTTCCCCCCACTTGATCACAGGTACAGCAGGTGCTTGTACTCAACACTGACTGTTCCCCACAATTCTGGTTCTCTTAGACTTATATTGAGTCTTCATTTTGGTTACTGTGGGGTAAAATGAGGCAAAGAGCTGTTCTACACCATTTTTCTCTGGCCTGAAGAAGTGAACAAAAACACTGTCTACTTAGCCAAGTTGAAAACCCAGCCATTCCCAGGAGGGGAGACAAAGCCTTCCATCAGTGGAGAGTGGTAACAGCAGGCCAGGGCCTTGAGCATTTAAAGCACTTCCCCATTCTCAGTTTTTCTGGAGAAATCTGGGGCTCAGAGAGATGCCCTCAGCAGACTATGACTGGGTTCCTCCCAGAAGACAAGGGGTTCCCTTGCAAAGATGGAAGTTAAAAGAAGGAAAGAAGAAGTAAGTTGAGCCGTCAAATGCCACACCAGAGCAACAGGTGTCACTGCTCAGAAAATGTAGGCAATTCTCAACTATTAGAATTATTTGATGATTAAGAATTTGATGATGGGAAAGAAACTACCACGTACTTCAAATGTACCATTCTGGGGGTACATTTTACTATACTCTTCAGATCAGCTATTTATTCATTAGACTCATCAAGAAACTTGACAACATTTACCAACGTTCAGGCCCTACCCCGGATCAATCCAATCTGAATCTCTGTGGTGGGATGGGTAGGTATATGTCACTCTCCCCACACCATGATTCTGCTGAGCCACCAAAGTTGAGAAGAAAGGAAACAGAAGGCAAATTAAGGAATGCAACACACATCTGGCTGAATAATGAAAGGCTTATCTACCTTCGAGTAGGCTTTCTCCCTTACATTCATGTCAATCACATATTTGAAAAATCTCTACTATCCCCAAACTTAAAATAACATTAACAAAAAGGGAGCTTCCCAGCAAAGAAATGAGTAATATTCCACACAGCTCAAGGAAATGGTGTGCCTAATCTTTCAGTGTGTATGTTTTGTTCAGGAAAATGTAAACCAGCTGTAATGTTCTGTCTCTCCTGGGGTGAAGTTACACTGCAACGTATCTAAAGATAGCCCAGTGATTGTATGTTTGCAGGGAAGCACAGAATTAAGCACAATCCAAGTGGGTGAAGAAGACTGTATGTGAGTGACTGTAGTTGCCAGGCCAGCTTTAGAGTTTCCTTTTGTCCAACAAGTCAACAAATCAAAGTCCTGGGTGCTTCAGTGAGAGTAAATATAGACTGCCCCCACCAAGGACAGCTCTGTGGGTTGGGAGGGACTCCTATCCAGGCCTCTGTCCTACCAATGATGCCTCCTGTCAGATATGCCTCACCTCCTCCACTTACCAGAGTGGTGTGACTTTTCCAGTCAATCTTTTTGGAAATGGTCATTAAGGTTAGTGGTAATTCAAGTATGACCACAACTCTGAAAAAAGAAAGGTAGGTTGAAAAAATATGTCCTGAGGTAATGTGTAAAATCTAAGGGGAAAGGCTTTCACATGCTCAGCGACCTTACCAAGTCTGAAGACCGTCGTCAGTGGATACCTGACGAAAGACAGAGCTTTGTTTAGATGCTTCACTCATTGGTGCTATCTGTGGCAGAAGCCCCTGAAGGAGCCTAGACTCTCCCCTAGGCTTCCAGATGTTTTGAGCAGCTATAGATGACAAGGGTCTATTAATGCTGGTAATTCTGCTGCACAGTATAAGGTGAGCCCAACCCCTGATGTCAACCAAGGCAGTCCTGAAGGTTCAAGTCTGATGGGTCCCACCCCAGATTCAGGCCAGGCCTAACTGCTCTGCCTGTACCACAGTAGGCCCAGGAAGGTCCAAGGTGAAAGTGAATCTCATCAAGTCCATTCAAGACTAGAATCACATGTAACTTCTCTTCCTTGGGCTCTTCAGATCAGATGTAACACTCCGAGGTTGTACCATCCCCTTAATTCACATACTAGAGTTGTCGTTATAGAGCTGAAGTTTACTTCCATGACAGAAGCATGCTGACAGCAAGAGTTGCCAAGTTCTGTGAGGAACCAAGTGAAATTTTTCCAATTATTATTTATTTTCCTGAAATTAACTCCTATTACTATCCTTTCTTGGGCCAATATAGTTTCCTTGAAAATACCTCTATCCATCCCTTAAACAGATTTAAAGCAAAAAGGATCAAAATCTCTTCTGTGCAAAAAGCAGTAGGTCCTCTTGGGAAAAAACAAAGGCTCTTTCCATATATGAGAAGCTTCCCTATTCCACGTGCTGGAGACTGAGCTTGATGAGTAAATCAAAGTGATCTGTTGCCATGGCTCTGCTCCCACCTTTTTCCATCTCATTTGAGAGCATGAACTGGAGGAGACAACAGAGCAAGAGCTCTGCTGTCTGCTGTTTTTCGTCCTGGCCCACAGAGAAAACAATCAGTTTGAGTTTTATGCCATGACATCATCAGCCACCAATCAACACAGAGAAGGTGGAGCAGGTTCTGTGAAGGAAGCCAACCATAATGACTGTCAAAGACGGTGCAGGTGTGAGGAAGGGTTTTCTTTTACCCTGTTTTTGTGTTAAACTACAGGAGAAAGTGAGAAGTAGAGGGAGAAAAACTTGTCTATGGAAAAAATATAGAAACTCCGCAATTCCCTACATGTAAGTAAAGACCATCTAGGCCCCTATACCTGTCCCTCTCCACCTTCCACTCCTGGCAAGACTGACACAGAAGCCTTTGTTCTGGGAGGCACTGAATGGAATCTTCCCAGTGCTCCCTGCCAAGGAGGCTGTCAGTTTTAGGAAAGTTGTTTTTTGTTACCTGAGTGTGCGCGAGTGCATATGTATGTGTTTTCAAGCAGGATTTCAAAGTAGCAAAGGGAGTGGGAAATATAAGGAAAATACTTTGCTTATCTAGACATTAATTAAATCTCTACCCAGAAACAAAGCTGTTCTTACCGGTGCATGACAGCTGGAGGTTCTGGGGACTTGGTTATTTTCAGTACATTTTCCTCCCAGAAAACACTGACCATCTTATGAATGAAGCTGTTTAGCCAAGGTTAGAATATGCAAGAAGAGAGGGGGTGTTGGTGGTAGGGGGCACAGGGATCCAGGAGAGTACAGGGTGAAGGAGAAAACTCACAGAGCAAATATTGTTTACAATTGCAGAGCCAAGCTAATGCAGTCTCTCCGCCTGTTCAAGCATATTATTACATTAAGTCCTGAACAATAAAGTTGGAGGCAGAGAGAGCAGCCTCCGCTTTGGCTAATGGCACGAGGGCAACATTCCATGCAAAGTCTGCCCAGCAACGTGTGCGCCAGCTCTCCTGGGACTCTACAAGCTGAGACTGCTGGACACAGCCAGGCAGCAAGGAGAACAAGCACTCAACTCTGATTAAAGGCCAGAGCGACTAGGTTGCAAGAGATGGGCACTACGTTCACATGACTGTATGAGAAAGCATGTAGGAGGAACTGCATTTTTAAATGAAAATAGGGTACAACTGAACATATTAAGAGAAGCAGAGGCTGCTGGGCCCTCAAATAGCCCTCTGAGAGCCAGGCACACCATGCTGGTAGAAGGGGGAGGAGTTACTGGGAAATCACTGCCCTATTTATTTCTGATAATATCACTACACCCCTCTGAGCTCTTAAAACTTACTCTATGATAAATATAGTATCGAATGCCATTAAATATAAATGTCTCAATGGGACTCCATTTTTTTAAACAGTATGACTAGATAAGATTAAGTCAGTCGATATAATCTAATATTAGGTTCAGGCTAGACTTACTCTAGCCTTTTAGGGATGACTGCTGTCAACTGTGATTCTCCCTGACTTCCAGAAGAGAACATTCAGCTTTTCTCTCACATTGCCATTTCTGTCTTTACCTTCTTCCAAAAGTTGTTTCTCTTGCTGGGTGAGAGTTCCATTTGTCTCCGTACTTCCTTCCCCGGTTGGGCTCAGAACTGCCAGCTGATAGCCTAGGTCTTAAAACTACCCAATGGCTTGTGCTTCCTTTTCCTCAGCCACTAATATACATGAAAGTCTGCATTCAAGGACGCTGTGGGCTCTGGGCTCACACTGAGGTTCACCCTGGCCCAATGTGAAAGCAGGGTCCTTGGCTAGCTTACCCCACAGACGGTAGTACCACCATCTTCTGTGAGTCCCAAGTGCATCCCCACCCACCGCAGGACAGTCACCTGTGGCAGAAAAAAAGCCGACCCTTAAGAAGATCCTCAATCATTGATATTCCCACATTTCCCCCCAAGTAAAACAGCAAAATTCACAGGAGGAAATGCTTTCTTTTACCAGAGAAGCTATGCCTTGTGACTTGGATGTCATGGGGTAATGTGGACCACAACACCCAGGGAGAGGAGTTCTGTGAGAGCAGTGGGGTTCCCCTGCCGCAAGCCTGCCAGCAGCATCAATGTGCCCCAGTTCTACCACATGCTCCCACACCTACCAAGAATGCCTTTCTAGTCCAGCCCCCCTACATCGAAGACCATAGACAAAGTTCATCTTCTGCCCAGAGATCAGAGAAAGGGTGAGAGAAAGAAACAGATATATTTAGCTAACAGACAAAGATAAAAGGAATGAAATGAGTCATAGAGGCCAACACCACACAAGAACTTCATTAGTGCCCAGCCCAGTGGAAGGTCGGGCCACGAGCCATGTCAGGGTAGGATCAGGGCTGGGGTCAGTTTGCTGAAGAGTACAGCTACTTTCTCAGGTTACAGGAAAAGGTAGAAACAAGAGCAGAAGGGCATATACAAGCAATAGCCTTATTTTTAAGTTATTAGAAATCTGGTCTGAAAGTCAGGATAGAAAATTCTCCCTCAGAAAAACGGTACCGTTTATTTAGAAGGAAGATATGGCAAGCAGGTATAAATGACCTAAAGCATCTCAAGGACTTTCTATTGTTTCCCTTGAAGTCCCCTTCAGCTATCCCAGGGAGAGTAGAAGGGACTCTCACCAGCTTGAATCAGCAACTTTTGCACCTGCTAGATAGTCTGGGAGGGAGTTCAGGGAAGATTTCGTTTTCTGTGGTTGGGGGGTGGGGGGTGGGGGGAGGCCAGGGGTGGTGCGGGGAGGAGACCACCATTTTTTAAAAGGACTGAAAAGGGAGGGACGGGAGTAGCTGACACAGCTCGCTTTTTGATCCTCTGTTCTGCATCTGGTATGCCTCCTGTGTGAAAGAAACAATGACCCAGACTGTGTATTTACGATACAAACACAACCCAGGGGAGTTTCTTCCATTCGGTATAAGGAGAGTTGCCTTATAAATGGGACACATCTTTCTTTATATGTGCAAAAGATCTCTTGAGAAAAACCTCTGTGAGAACACCTACCCACAGTCCCAGAATGTCTCAGCATCTGACACAATGAACCATTTTAGTGCCAGGCACGCAGGGACACGTGCACGCACACATTCCCAAACACATATATCCCCAGAACTTCAGGGGACACACATCCAAAACCATCAGGCCATTTGGGAAAGTTCCTTTTATCTGGAACATACAGTAAAAGTCTATACTTTGTGGTGATGTTTCTTTCTTTTCTTTTTTCTTTCCTTTTCCTTTCTTGCAAAAGCTTGTATTTTATGATTATTTCTTTCTTTCCTTCCTTCCTTCCTTTCTTCCTTCCCTCCCTCCCTTTACCTCTCTCTCCCTTCCCTCCTTCTCTCTCTCTCTTTCTTTCAATGAGAGGTGATTTATTTCCTCTTCTTTATTCCAAAACCATCACTATACTCCAAGCTAGGTTGTCATGGGAGGACCACATCTGACCTGAAAGAACAGTAAGCAGGTTCTTCCAAGCTGCCTATTTTTAGCCTCTGGTCCTTCCTTCCTTCTTCCCTAGGGGCGCCCCGCTCTCTGCGCTCCAGCAAAAGGCTCTGGCTGGAGCACAGGCTCCTGACACCATGTGGGAAGGTGAGGCTGTGGCAGCCCTGATACCACCTCCCCACCCTTCAGACTTCAAAGAATACGGACTGAGAAGCCTGGAGTAAAAGTGGGAGAGGAGAAATTTTTTAAATCACAAAGTAGGAATATGACTTCAGAAGAGAAAGACTGTACGTAAGTTGTTTGTTGTCCATCTAAGAGCAGAACAACCCTTGCTGTACCATACGGCTCGATTGGCCGACATTCTCCTCTTTGTTCTCTCAGGCCAGCCCACAGCTCCTGCACACAGTAATCTTGCAATCCGCACCCCGGTGGGCAAGGCTGAAGCAGCCAAGACAACTACTCAACCTGAAGGCCGCCCACCAACCTAACTACTCCAATCACACAGTCAGCCTCACCCTTAACAAGCAGCTAATTCAGAGGAAAGAAATCCTTTGAGGTAACAGGGAGACACTCTGATACAGCAGCCTCATGCTAACTCCAAGATAATGGCCCTCCTTCTACTAAACCTCAGGGTATCATATACACACAGCTGTTACAAAAATCACCAATGTGAAGAGAAATGTCAATTTTCATTGGCTTGTCGTTGTAAAATTACAAGTATTAGGAAGCTATCTCAATCCCTTCAAAATTAAAAGTTTTTAACATGATTTGTAACAAGGCCAGACATTCAATGCTGAAAACAAGGCATTTCCTCTGTTTTATTTTGAATCAAGAGTAAAAGATTATGATGGTCCCCCTGGTAACCTTAATGATTTTCACCTTCAAAGAGCCAGAAGCGTATTTGTGACACATTCACATACACCCTGCCTGGCTCCAGACAGACACCACGTGTTCAACAGCAAAAAGTAAAACACAACCTGTCAATGTGGATCTCGGCCATCAGCTCTAAGGTCTCTGAAGTCCCCAAGTGTCTGCTCTAACAAAGTAAATGCACAATAGCTTAACAGGTCCCAAGCTGATCTACCAGATGCTTATACCATCCATCTCTCCTTCTGCTGCTTGCCATTGAAGGACAAATTAGTTGGAAATCTGAGAAGCCCTTACTCCCCTCCCTGCCCTGTGCAGAAGTATATATAAGAGCTTGCAGGAAGACGTTTTGTGTTGCCACAATCTTGTTGGCTTTCTATACCTATTTTTTTTTTAAGATTTTATTTATTTATTTGACAGAGAGAGAGATCACAAATAGGCAGAGAGACAGACAGAGAGAGAGATGAGAAGAAGCAGGCTCCCTGCCGAGCAGAGAGCCCAATGCGGGACTTGATCCCAGACCCCTGGGATCATGACCTGAGCCGAAGGCAGAGGCTTACCCCACTGAGCCACCCAGGCGCCCCCTATACCTATTTTTTTAAAAAAAGATTTTGTTTATTTGACAGACACAAAGAGAGAGATCACAAGTAGGCGGAGAGGCAGGCAGAGAGAGGCGGGGAAGCAGGCTCCCGGCTGGGCAGAGAGCCCTATGTGGGGCTCGATCCCAGGACGCTGGGATCACGACTTGAGCTGAAGGCAGAGGCTTTAACCCACTGAGCCACCCAGGCACCCCTCTATATCTATTTCTGAGAGCTCCCAAGACAGCTATTTAGACCAGAGTTCACCTTTCAGTAGTCTGCTTTGTGCATGGATCTGTAAAAGAATAACTACTAGGTGGGAGAGGGGGAGATGGGATGGGCATGGTATTCCAAGGCAGGGCTAGCAAGCAGCAGTGTTCTCCCTTGTCAAGCTCCTGCTCCTCCCACGTCCTCACACACCAGCTGAATAGCATTTAATACCAGGCACTCCTTCCTGGGACGAGCATTCTTAGGGAAGTCAAATACACAAGACTGGAACCTTATTTCTCAGGAGCTTATGACCTATCCTGGAAATCATAAAACAATACAAGGGAGCGTAGTTGTAACATGAATCTTAAGAAAGTTATCTCTGTTTTATCCCTTTTATAAAACAGAAGATAATTCAAAGATGAACAAGAATCCAATGAGGGGACAAACTCCCCCAGGACACACACAGACAGCAAGTGATGAAGTTGGGAGACTCCACCTACAGAAACATGGCTGGCTCCAATGCCTATATGCCTCTTCCGCAAATACTGCTTCACCTGGTGGACTCAAATTTGTGTCCTCGCTCACATTTTTTTAACCTTTAGCAGTAAATTTTTATGAGTACGCATGTCACATCTCTTATATGATCCATACAGGCTCTGACAAATTTTCTATATTGATATGAATATATTTATGAGCGTGAGCAAGTACAACTAGAGGGGAGAGGCAGAAGCAGACTCCCCGCTGAGCAAGAAGCCTGGTGCAGGGCTTGATCCCAGGACCCTGAGATCACAACCTGAGCCAAAGGCAGACACATAATAGACTGAGAGGGGGCACCCCTGGCGCTATGTTTCTAACATGCTGTGATCAAGGAGCTAGAGTATTTCAAAGGTCTTTCTGGGCTGGCGTGGTCTAGAAAAGGTAAAGAAGTAAATTAGAAACAGAGCCCTTAAAGGACTGAGTAGAACTGGAGAAGTCTGGGGCGCCTGGGTGGCTCAGTGGGTTAAAGCCTCTGCCTTAGGCTCAGGTCATGGGATCAAGCCCCGCATTGGGCTCTCTGCTTAGCGGGGAGCCTGCTTCCCTCTCGCTCTCTGCCTGCCTCTCTGCCTACTTGTGATCTCTATTTGTCAAATAAATAAATAAACTCTTAAAAAAAAAATTGGAGAAGTCTAGGGTGGAGTGTTGGGAAGAAAGAAAATGTGCATTATATATATATGTATATATATATATGTATAAATATAAATATTTTTTAAGTATGCCCCATACCCGCGTGCAGCCAAATGCAGGGTTTGACCTCATGACCCTGAGATCAAGACCTCAGCTGAGATCAAGAGTCAGACACTTAACAGTTGGTGCCACCCAGGTGTCCCCCAAAATGATATTTAAGATGGAGGGAAAAACGAAACAAACTCCAGGAAAGAAGAAGCACAGACACACAGGTCATTCAGGGTACAGATGTCTATTTTAAAAAAAGATAAAAAACTCCTAAACTGTATCACCACTTAATTCCTAGGAATTACGAGCCTTCATTCTCTTTGAAGAACCCTGAGCTTCTTAGTGACTGGCCTGAGAATAAGTTCGAGGTAGGGAATGACTTTAGTTTGTTGATCTAATAAAGGTAACACCAAGATAAATATCTTACAGAAGGCAGCCCCAACTACTCAGCTACTTGGTGATGCTCAGAAGTTTAGAGCCATGAACTTTGGCACACACTCAGCCACTAGCCAAAGAATGTTTCACAAGACAGTTTTAAATACTTACCATCCCATAATGAACAGGAAAGCAAACCCCACTGTCAGCCCCACCCTATGTTGGCCTCCTAACACAGATCTCCCAAGAGAAGGGCCAGAATAGTGGTCTCTCCAACTATGCCATCTGGTGATGTGGCCCAACTTCCTGGCTGGGTCATTTCCTCTGCTGTTTCAGACAAAGTGGCACTGCCTTTTCCCAATGAATTCCTCAGCAAACAGAAATGAATGCCCAGATGCAAGGAAAGGTCACACAGTGTGCACATTGTGTTTGGGAAGAGGCAGGGTAGTGTGGCAGGGAAGCACTATTCAGAATTAGAAACAGGGATCTGAATCAGGGTTCTGTCATTTACTAAGCTCTATAACCTCCCTAAAGCCATTTTCACGTTTACAAAACAGAAATTATAATCCAAGCTATTAGGAGTCAAATTTGGCAATGTATGTGAAAATGCTTCATAAGTTGTAAAGCACTATAAAAACCCAATTCCTTACTCCTAGAGTTCTGAAAAATAAGAGACCCTTTATGACACTCTTCCTTTTATGTCAGTACTCCATTGTATCTATCTAGTGTTTACTATCCCTTTTTTTTTAACGAAAGGAAAAATGGGCTGCCTCGGTGGCTCACTCAATTAAGCAACTGACTCTTGGTCTCAGCTCGGGTTGTGATCTCAGGGTCATGGGACTGAGTCCTGCATGGGGCTTGCACTCAGCAGAGTCTGCCTGAGATTCTTTCTCTCCCTCTGCCCCTTCCACGCTCATGTATGTGTATGCAAGCACTCGCACTCTCTCTCCAAAATAAACAAATAAAATCTTAAAAAAAAAAAAAAAGGAGACACTCAAAGCACAAAGAAGAAACCATGGCCTTGTTTAAGGTCAAATACTAAATAACAGTTTGATTCTTGAATAACATGGGTTTGAACTATGTGGGTTCATAATGTGGATTTTTTACAATACAGTGCTGTAAATTTATTTTTGTTTCTTTACAATTTTCTTTTTAAAAAAAGATTTATTTATTTATTTGGGTGGGGGTGGGGGTGAGGAAGAGAATCTCAAGCAGACTCCCCACTGAGGGAGGAGCCCAATGTACGGCCTGATCTCACGACCCTGAGATCATGACCTGAGCCAAAATCAGGAGCCGGATGCTTAACGAACTGAGCCACCCAGGTACTCATTCTTATGATTTTCTTTCTTCTAGATGACTTTAAGAATATAGTACCACCTGTACATGACTTTTGAGGAATAAAATGACCACTAAAGGTTGCCATGAAGTCAAACATTTCTCTGTTACGGGATAATAAGAAAGCAATCTACTAATTCACTTCATGAGAATCAATATTGTAATATTTTCTAAAGAAGCCCTATAGGAGTCAAAACACTTCGCTCTCTACTTGTGTTATCTGACACATGAAAACCCAAGCACAAATTGATTGCAAGCACAGCAACAGGATTCCAACACTGACTCAGTGGCTCATTAGACTGTAAAACCTTGGATAAAACACTCATTTGGGGAAAGATTCAGATTCCTTTTTTGTAAAAAGACAGGACTGTACTAGCTAAGCAATTAAAGATTTTGTTAACGGCTAGTGCCCGACATCTATCTATAACAGGTAACAACTTCTCTGACTGAAATAGGGGTGGGTGGCCCCCAGCCACCCCAATACCCCATGCACTTCTTTCCAGACTCTTCCAACAATCTTGTGTTTTCATTTCTTTGTGGCACCACCAAGGAAACTCCAGCATCCAGATTATAAATGTCCGGAGTTAAGTGACCAGCTCTGACATGCAAAGGTAGCATGCCTCCTCTTCAAATCTCTTATCACATTCCACTCTCCCAGGCTTTTAAAATGTGCTTCAATTCTGGAGATGAGGAGGGAGAACTAAGCCAACCTGTATGCATTTTGGGGGAGTGGGAACTGGGCATAGCCTTGCCCCACTGTCACACCACCTGTGCCTGATGGGCCAGCTGGCCACGACTTACCCTCTTTCCTGGATCTACATTCCAATTCACCCACATGGATGATATTCAGCACATTGGGGGCAGCAACATCAGTGTGTTCCTATTTCCAGGGAACCCCTCCATTGTCTCAGGTGGCTTTACTAAGCAATAGCCATGGAAGCCACTGCATTCCCCAAACTTGCTTTAGGTGTGAGTGTCCCAAAGCTCCCCTCCTGCTACAGGCCTATGCCCTGGTCCTCAGATACCAATTCCGAGATGTGATCTCAGTCAGGTCTTGATGGTTTCAGAGGGACCAGGGAAGGGAGAGAGCATTCTTTTTTTTTTTTTTTTTTTTTGGGAGAGAACATTCTTATAATTTCTAGGAAGCTCTTTTTTCTAATGGGAATACATTAATACTCATTTGTAACTCCTAAAGAAAGAGACAACTGACTTTCTTCAAGGTCCTCTTAGTACTCTGTAGCCAGGACAGTCCCAGCTAAGGCTCTGAGAGGTCTCCTGTCCATTTTCTACCCAGCTGGATCCAAACACAGTCCACAGAGGAATTTGGAGTTTCCCTGTGAATTTGGAGTTTCCCTGTTGCGTATGCCTAACATCAGAAAATTGATGGCAATGTCAAATTCAAAATTCTTCATTCACTAGATCTCATGAACACAAGATGAATATACTTACTCTAAGCCCATAACTGCATTGTTTATACTGCAGGTATAAATTAATCTCCTGATATCTTCCCTCCTCTTTCTTCTGAATCAAGAAGTCGTCTGTCTCTAGGTACCTGAATCTGATCTGAAGGCAGATAAAAACATCCAGCTAACCTTCTCTTTTTTCCAGCTTATATCCATAAGGCCTAAAGCAGATGCTGGGGATGGGGTGGGGGACTGACTAGCTAAAATAAATTGAACACAAGAACCTCTGAGATCAGCCCAAAGGGCAGCTCACAGCAAGAATCAACATTATCACTGATTTTATTTTTTTATTTATTTTTATCACTGATTTCTTGACTTTCACTCTTAGCCACCTCAAAAAACAACTTCTGGGGGTGGGGGAGGGGAGGGAAGACAAAGAACTCTATCCACCTAAGTCAGGCATACCTTTCCCTGGAAAAGAAAGGAACTGATCTGACAGGCAAAGCCAGATCCCAGGCACAGATAAACTCCTGAGCACCCCCAGGCCTCCCGAAAGTGCTCACTGTCCCAATGATGGGCTTTGATAACAGGTGGAGGCGGGAGTAGGGATCAATATCCCAATATCTAACAAACAAGAAAACCCTTGTTCTAGTATTTGAGAAAAAGAAGAGTCACTTAAGGAACATCCTGTGTGTGTGATATTTATAGAATATATAGGGATGAAAAGATGGAATACAGGAAACTACTTGTGAAAGAAGGTGGGAAATAACCCCTTGCGGAATCAGAAGCTCTGCGAGAGCAAGGACTGTTAGCTGTTTGGCTCACTGCTATTCTGCAGCACCTAGAACAGTGCTTGGAACAGAATGAGCACTCAAACACTTGCTGAATAAATGAAAGAAAGAGGGGGAAGCAGAAACCTGATACGGTTAAGGGCACAAGCTTTGAATCAAACAGAATGAGACTGAAATCCCAGTTCTGCTACTTATTAAGCTATGTGACTAATCAAGTCACTCCAGCTCTCTCAAATTAAATCCCATCATAAGATTCTTGTTAAGGATTTAATGACAATGTATTTATTTACTTAATGCCTATTTACTTACTTACTTATTTATTTAATGCCTAGCCTATAGTAAGCTCTCAACAAATGGTGGCTATTAGCTATAATCATTTTCTCTCCCTGCCCATTCTTCAAAATCCCCCTGGTTTGGGACAGCATAGAGGCAAGGACCACACAGAATCAAAGGATCAGACTGGAGTGACAGCCCTGTTCCATCCCAACCCTAACCTAAGCTATAGATGCGTCTGCCTCACCCCCCATCCCTTTGTTCCTGTCAAATCCATGCTCACCCATCCCCTCTACAGAGAAGCTTCTTTCTGTCATGCTCAGGAGGGGATGTAAATAACAGTATGCTGAGGAATTAGCAGTGACTTGCTCACCCAAGACAGACCTAGCACTGAAAGACTGTGCACAGCAGGGGAAACAGACGGTTTCTTAAAAGGCTGCCAGCTCAGAACCAATGAAAATCTAAGAGCCAAGCCAGTCTCCTCCACTCACTCACACACTTAGTCCCACCTACTACCGTCCCATAATACACCAACTTAATTCTCACAAATTAACACTTTGCCAAGCTGCTGCTGGGACCAGTGCTTTCTAAGATGAACCCCACATTTCCCCTGACAGCCCCATTTGCTATGCATCTCAATGTGTCAGTGACAATTTCCGGACAACTTCCAGTTAGGCCTGGAAGGTGGAAATAGATCTCATGCCCCAAAAGCCCCGAGTTGACATCACAGAACTGCTGAGGATTCAATCTGGAAAAGACCCAAAAGATCTCAACTCGCTCACTTAGCTGAGTATATGATCCAGGTTTCCTGAGGACTTGGGTCCAGAGAATTTCAGGATTTCAGATTTTTAGCCATAAACCCAAATCCTGGCCCATTAACCAGCATTTGTGAGTATTTATGTACAAAAGGGGAGAAAATAAGCAGGAAGAAGGACCTTTGAGAATGCATCTTCTGTAATCCCTGATCTCTTCAGGAGATGCAGCTGCAGAGAGAATTTGCAAGGAAAGCACACAAATACACACACCACCCTCTCGTGTTCTGCACTGGCTTAATCCACATGATCCAAAGCGCTGTGTGCTCACCTAGCTAGTGCCCAATCCCCCGGAGGTCCTGTGATTGTAAGCTAAGGAAAGGAGCTAAAAAGGTTTCACGTCAAGATCACAACTTCTAAACAAAGCAAAATTGAGAGAGAACAGGAAGAACCCAGAGACATAAGAAAAGCTACCTCCCCAGTATGCCCCAGCCTGCACTGCTACCACAGCTACTAACTGAGCGGTTACCCACAGAAATACTCATATTCTTTCACCCAACCAGCTTCCAACCAACTCCTGCAATTACATTATTATTTGGCTAAAAGGAGAGATGCAAGTACAGAATCAGGAGAAAGGACCACTATGTACTTATATGTTCAGTTCTCCGTGTCCATGGGAGACAGGGCAGAAAAGTTAGACATACCGACTAGGGCAAAGATTTCTTTCTTTTTTTCTTTTTTTTAAGATTTTATTTATTTATTTGACAGAGATAAGAAGTAGGCAGAGAGGCAGGCAGAGGGAGAGGAAGGGAAGCAAGCTCCCTGCTGAGCAGAGAGCCCAATATGGGGCTCGATCCCAGGATGCTGGGATCATGAACTGAGCCAAAGGCAGTGGCTTAACCCACTGAGCCACCCAGGTACCCCAAGATTTCTTTTTTAATAACATAACTCCAGGGGCACCTGGTGTCTCACTTGGTTAAGTGTCTGCCTTCGTCTGGAGTTGTGATCCTGGGGTCTTGGGATCAAGCCCTCTGTTGGGCTCCCTGCCCAGTGAGAAGTTTGCTTCTCTTTCTCCTTCTGACCCTCCCTCCTGCTTGTGCTCTCTGTCTCAAATGAGTAAATACAAAATCTTTAAAAAAAAAAAAAAAGTAGAACTACAGTTTTATTAGCAATGTTACAAAGTCACACTTTACAGCCTTCCTTAAAGCCAACTATATCACGTTTTCTTAAGTGTTGGCTAAGGAGATACAAGTAGAAATGTGTGAGCCTTCCAGAAAGACTCCTTTCAAGGTGTTTTCTCACGTGGGAGAACAACTTTTTGTCTTTCTTCATTTCTTCCCTTTTGTGTTTTCCCTGGAAACAGAAATATGATGGCTGGAGCTCCAGCAGCTACATTTGACCATGAGTAACCTAAATGATGGAAATCATGCACCAGGATAGTAGAGTTAGGTCAAGTTAAATTCTCACCTATGTATCCATGGAGTGGACCCACATATTGTAGCTAACACAGAAGAACTTCTATTATCCTAGCCAAAGTCCTGATGCCCATGGAACTGGCCATACTGGCTCTGGGCTTCCTACCTCTAGGCTTCTTTTACATAATGGAGAAAACCTTCACGTTTCAGCCATATTTTGCAATTCCCAACTGAAACTAATCCTAACTGACACCACTGACCTTAAAAGAAGCCCTTTACTTACCAAAGGAAGCTCCAAAGGAGATAAAATGGTATACAGTTTTGCATATGGAGACAGAACAGACTCTACCTGGCATCTTTTCAACTGGTACCTGCTTACAAAAACACAGCTTTGGCTGCAGTTTCATCTAGTAAGAGCAGAGCTTTTCCTGGGAAGCTAAGATGAAGGAAGATTCACCCCCAAGGAACTAAATATTCCACATTATCCATAACCGAAATCTCAGAAAAAACTGATTCACTAAGGTGGCATGATCTGATCTCTGCAGTGAACCCTAGATGATACAAAACTAGATTTTCTTCACCAATTAAAATAATGCAAACCCCATTATAATCAATTTCTAACAGTTTTAGGCTAGTTTATCTTCTAATATTACCTCCTGCAGAAAAGCCCTACCAATCCAAATCTCAGTGAATTTCAAAACCTTCAGTTCATTAACTCACCAACCAAGACTCACCCTTATTAGGGTTCACTTTTCAGGACATGTTGTTAATTGTATTATGCTCCCGCAAATGAAATGCCTGACAGAGCCTCAGTTGAATGAATACTCTCTACAGTGCTGATGATGGTAACAAATGGCCGGAGGTGGTTACAGAAGAAAGGAAAACAGAGCTACAGCTCAGCTCTGTCCTCCTTCCAAAGGTGTCTCCTACCAGCCTGACACCCCACCCTCTTTTGTTAAAGCTGAAACAGATGTGCTTCTCCACCCCAAGAGCCAAAGATAACCCTCAACAGGTAAAATGGAACTGTCCTTGGGCGAGTAGATCATACCATGGCTGCAGCCAGTAGGGCCAGAACTGGCCATAAGAATGGGGCTTAGGTGGTAGAAGCCCAAGCCCTGGGGCCTGTTTTACATGAAGGTATGGCCCTAAATGCAGCTGGCACCAATAGTGATTTACAATGACTACCTACTGTTTGGAGAAGGCAGGAGGGGGGTTTTGCTAGTAAAATACTAGGTAGCATAAGAAGGTAAAATTCCTCCTGGTAGGGATGTGATCCTTCTAGGACAGAAAAACAAAGATAAACAAAGATGGAAAAAAAAAACAAAAACTGGAAAGGGTACAGGAAAAAAAAAAAAAAGATTAACTGGTTAGAAGACCGACCTTATAAGGGAAGGTTAAAGGAATTGGACTCATTTGGCATAAAGATGAAAAAACTCATGCTACCTTCCCTGCTTTCAAGATCTAGTAGTATTCCAGTGTTTACAAGTGCACAAATGAACACAAAAAAGCATTTAGTATTTGTTGATTGATTAGCAAATGGAAGCTGAGAAGGGGGAAGGGGGAAAGCAGATGTGCACAAAGAACAGCAGAATGTGTTTAGGTAAGCTAGCCTCAGAGTTGAGAGAATCTGTGCCGCTCTCCCAGCCCCTCTCCCTCCCCCACCCCAGCCAGTTTCCTCCTTATCCTCATAGAAATTTATTTATCTCTCCTTCAGTATTACTTTCACTTCACTGGTATTACTTCACTGTTTGCTCCTCACCAGGCGGTGAGCTCATTGGGGGAAGGGGAGGGTAACAAAATTCCTGTCTTATTCCTGTGTGCGTAGCGTCTATGTGTGTGTGTCTGTGTGTATGTGTGGGCCTAGTGCCTAATGGGTGCAGAATAACTGAATGAAGCCACCAAATATGTACTGTTCACTCCCTGTGCGCCTGGCACTGGGGACAGAACAGTGAACAAGACAAACATTCCTGCCCTTGTGGAGCTTTCATTCTACAGGGGGACAGACAACATGCAGGTGGACCCTGATATATTGGACGGAAAGACACGCTAGGGAGGAAGAAGAGAGTATGAAGGAGGCTAGAAAGTCCTGGGGGTGGGTTGGGTAGGAGGTGGCATGGTTAACCATTCGGTTTGGGAAGCCTGTGAGGAAACAGAGCACAGCAAAGAAAGAAAGGGGCAAATCCCGGATCACCTGGGGGTGGGGCAGCCTTGGAGGCAAGGGAGCAGCATATGGACTGAAGAGGGGGTCATGACATACAAGAGGCAATCTGGCTGTGTGAAGCCTTGTTGGCCACAGCGAGGGGTTCAGCTTCTACTGGGGCACCAGGGGGAGACACTGCAGAGGTGTGAGCAAGGAAGAATGATGAGAGTGCAGTCAGATCTTCAGAGGAACCCTCTGGCTGCTGTGTTGACAACACGTCTAGGGGTAAAAAGCGGGGAGCAGGGAAACTGATTTAGAGGTTACTGCGAAACTCCAGGAACTCGGTGATAGTGGCTTGGCCTAAAGAAGTATCAGTGCAGGTTGTAGTTAGGTTCTGAGTCCAAACAGGAAAGTGGAGTTGACAGGACTTGCTAATGGAGCATCCAAAGAGCTTGGGCACGAAGAACTAAAAAGATAAATGAAGAACCACCTAACAAAAGGACAACATATAAAGCTCACCCCTTCTGGGTCCTAGTAGAGGCAGTGAAATAGGGAAATAATCCCGTGGCCATTCTCACTGTGTGTGTCCCCTGAAGGGGAAGAAGGTCACCTGGCAGAGATCCTCTCCCATGCTCCAGATCTGACCACAGGGCATCCTCTCCAGATCCAGCCTCTCACCCCCAACTTTGCCTCCTGCATTCTCAAAACCAGGAACCCTCCCTAGGTGGACCGGCACACGGTCTCACATCCTCAAATCTGCTCCTGGAACTCCTTACCAATCCCGAATGGGCCCAGGACAGCTCAATGGAGCTCCAAATAAAGCAGAAACCCATATTCTTAGTACATACCCAACTACTAGGGTCTTTTCCCCACACTTTGTGTTACTTGAGGAGGCAATAATGGCAGGAGGTGGTACAGAATTGGGGGTGGAGGTAGGAAATAACAGGAGATAAGAAGGGTAAGTCAAGAGACAGGTTGAGGGTCTGTACCCCAAACCCACTCTCACTCAGGCTGTGCCTGCCCTCAGATATTCTAGAGCATCTCCTGCTCAAACGAAGGCCTCCCAGGCCACCCCTGCTGCCACCACTAATACCACTGTATCACTCATCTAGAGCTACTCCTCTCCTCTACCCCCTCACCTTCCAAAGACCAAAAGGGTACTTTGCATTTCTGTGAGATTCATCCTTAAAAAGCTGTTTATTTTTTTAAAGATTTTATTTATTCATTTGACAGATAGAGATCACAAGTAGGCAGAGAGGCAGGCAGAGAGAGAGGAGGAAGCAGGCTCCCTGCTGAGCAGAAAGCCCAATACCGGGCTCAATTCCAGGACCCTAAATCATGACCTGAGCTGAAGGCAGAGGCTTTAACCACTGAGCCACCCAGGCACCCCTAAAAAGCTGTTTAAAAACTGTTTGGAAAAAAATAATAATAAAAAATAAAAACATACTATTTGGGGTTTCTTACAAATCCACATAAGCTATGTCCTGAATATTCAACCTGAGAAAGACAAGCCATACAAAAAATAAATAAATAAGGGACGCCTGGGTGGCTCAGTTGGTTAAGCAGCTGCCTTCGGCTCAGGTCATGATCCCAGTGTCCTGGGATCGAGTCCCACATTGGGCTCCTTGCTCAGCAGGGAGCCTGCTTCTCCCTCTGCCTCTGCCTGCCATTCTGTCTGCCTGTGCTCGCTCTCCCCCCACCTCTGATAAATAAATAAAATCTTTTAAAAAAATAAATAAATATAAATAAATAAATAAATAAATAAAAAGAATTTAAAACGGGGCAAAGGTAGGACAGTGCTTCTTGCTGATTATTTTCTAGGCCAATGACTACGAAAGTGGTAAGTTTAAGTGTTCATAATGCTCACAATGTGACCAATGTATGCTGGCTGATGAAAGTAGTACATACAAGACAATATCCCTACCCTCAAGAAGCTTACAATCCAGTCAGAGAAAAACTAACACATGTACCCCAGCAAACAAGCAAACACATCCTAAAACTGTATGGCCAGGCTATCAGGGTTAGGATGGTTATGATTCGGGAAGACTGGGAAGAGAAGGCAGAGACAGGATTAGAAGAAGGACTTAGCAGAACACATGCAGGAGACTAGGAGGAGGGTGAGAAGTTCCCTATGAGCTTCTGAAGCCATGTAAGAGAGGAGCCATATGACAGGGGCCATAGAGGAGCAGCCCAGCCTCAAAGCAGCAGAATGGCCTGGCCACAGCCAGGAGGGTGGTAAGAAGCAAGATGGAACCTCAGCCAAGCAATGTCCAGGAGCCCATGCAATCACTTGGGCACCTAATAGATGGGAACCGGATTGGAGCTGTGGCAGTGGGAACCAAAATTTTAAAAGGGAAGGTCATTTAACAAATACTGAGAACAAATTATGCAGATATAGTTTTAGGTGCTAGAGATAAGCAGTTTCCAAAGACATTCTGAAGAAAGAAATAACAAAGCAGATAAGATATAGAGGTTATACAAATCAACTGCTGACTTTATCATCTGCATCCTATTCAAAGGCAGGAAGGCTGACAAATACGTCCATATTCCAGTCAATGCCTTAACTTTACCTACAACTGTCCTAAATGTGAATGTTTTATTTTTTTATTTTTTAAAGATTTTATTTATTTACTTGTCAGAGAGAGGGAGAGAGCACAAATAAGGGGAGCAACAGGCATTGGGAGAAACAGGCTCCCCGCTGAGCAAGGAACCTGATGAGGGGCTCAATCCCAGGACCCTGGGGTCACGACCTGAGCCAAAGGCAGATGCTTAACAGACTGAGCCACCCAAACATCCCCTAAAAACAGAATGTTTAAAGGAAGACTCCATTAGTCTTCTATGCATGAGACCGAATGACAGCCATCTCCACACTTTCACAGCAATTAGTCTGTCTGCTCCATTTACATAAATATGGAGGAAAAGATCTTAAAATTCCTATTTCCCAAACAGTAAAACACAACAGTTGTTAACATTTGATGGGCCTACTTTCCCCATCCTTTTACCTCACTATGGCCAAGCACCATCTTCCCTCTGTGGCAACCCGAAGAGATGAGGACAGTGGGCTGGAGCTTGAAGGATACCTATCACTCCACTGGCACTAAGGAAAACTCTTCACTCACCCCAGCTCCCTCCCCGCCCCTTGAACCTCAGGAGTATCCACAAACCTGGCAAGTTGTGCTCTACTGAGGACATAGCCACACACACTGAAGGGGCCACAGTAGAGCTAGGACCGTCTTATTTGCCACCTCCCATCCCATCCTAACCCACACCCAAATAAAATACCACACACTCCATTATCAGCCTTTCAAGATAAGACGGTCCTAGCTTCAGACAAGTAACCTCTTCACCTACTAACTAACTAGCTGAGGGTCAAATATCTAGAAGGTTTTATGGACACTTCTTTTTTTTTTTAAAGTAGGTTCCTTGCCCAGCATGGAGGCCAAGGCAGGGCTTGAACTCACCACCCTGGCTGGGATCAAGACCCGAGCTTAGTTCAAGAGTTGGGACATTAAGAATGGCTGGGGAGCCACACAGGCACCCCTAAAAATGTCCTGGGGACATTTTTAAAGACACTATCCCCATCTTTACTGCATTTATAATACATGGCAAAATCTGACCCCGTCACAGATTTTTTTTAATGCAAAGGCAATTATAGCCAACATAGTAAAAAAGAGACTTTCTTCTAGACTTCCCCAAAACCAGATGGAGATCTATGTACTTTCTAATCCAAATCTATAGGACATAAATGAAATTAATTCAAATAGTATTATTATTATTGGAGTTGGAATTCCATGTTCTAACAAGAATGAAGAAAAGAGCCAGTCGTTACCCAAAAAAATCAGCCTCCCCCCCTCAGAGCCAGTGCAAATCCAAGAAAGGCAAAGTTGGAGGCAAAGCCTGTTGCTATCATTCTGTCACCCTGCTTTCTTCAGCACCCAGCACTCCCTCCAAAAGGCTGTTCTCCTATCATATCCTTCTGATTGCATTTTTATCTTGCACAGTTGAGGCCAAGTATACACAGCCCAGTCTTTTGGCCCTTTACAAAGTAACTGCTAATCAAGGGCATCGTTCCATGTAAGACACCACTGCCAATGCCAGAGGCTCCCAAATGATAAGTCTTTACTTTCGTTTGATCATCTGCCCATATGCCTAATGTATGCATTTGGGTTTTGTTCACCATTTCAGTCCATGGCACAAATCCACACATTTTACCAACTATAATGTGTGTGTGTGGGGGGGGGGGGGTCAAAGGGATTAGCTCCACAAGGTTCTGACCCTACATGAGATTATAGTCTTAAAACCAAACTCATGTACCTTTGCCAGCTGTCACCCACCTCAACAGTGTCACAGTCTTCACGAGAATCCTACAGACATCAAGGTTCTGTGGGTAGGGAATTTGGTCCACAAATAAACTGTCTTTTTAAAGATCTGTAGCAATTTAAAAGCAGCTGGTTTCTGGTATGAACCAGTCCTCAGAAAACAACTCTCACTTCATCTGCAAAGGACAAGGTCCAACAATTTGAGTTTTGGGTATTTAAAAAAAAAAAAAAAAAAGGGGGAAAGAATTGCTCCACACAGATATAGTCAAGACTCAGACATAATTGCTGATTCAAGACCAAGGGGTTGGGGTCTTTTAGAAGCTGCAGCCAGAATGTACTGGCCTTGGCTGCTGAATGTAACTGCACTGCTAAAGCTCCACGTGCTAGTCTAGGTCTGGGACAAAGGGAGGGGAAAGATTCCTAAGCAAAAACACTGTAGCTCAAGGGTTACAAAGCAGGCCCTGAACTCCCTATGGGCGCCTCAGTGCCACTCAGTCCCAGGACAGATCCAGCAGGGCTGGCCTTGTCCCATGACGGCCCCTGCCTCTCACTCAGAGGTAGGAAGACCTCTGACAGAGAGAGAACTGTGTGGCCCAAGCAAATCCAGGCATTCTCCTCTCTCCTTTCCCTCCTCCCCTCTTTTTATTTAAAAAAGAAGGAAATAATTCTATGTCTGAGAAAAAGTTGTGATTCCAACTTTGCAAGTTGTGACTTTTTAAAGAATTTCAGTAATACCTGGAATCTCCAAAAGATCCCAAAATTGGGGGAAGATGGATATATGGTACTGCTTAAGAGAAGCACTGGGGGCACCTGGGTGGCTCAGATGGTTAAGTATCTGTCTTTGGCTCAGGTCATTATCTCAGGGTCCTGGGATCGAATCTTACATCGGGCTCCCTGCTCAGCTGGAACTCTGCTTGTCCCTCTCCCTTTGCCCATCCCCGGCTCATGCTCTTTCTCTCTCTCATGTGTGCCCTCTCTCTCAAATAAAAATCTTTCTTGAAAAAAAAAAAAAAGGAGAGAAGTGATGAAGACATATATCTCTATAATCAGAATGAAAGACATATATTTCTCCAGTTTAATTAGAGGGAGTTTCTTACTATATATTTTAGAGGCTTTCTTCATTGGTTTCCTGCTGTAAAGAAAGCACATACTCCATACTGACTACTGTGGTGACAGTGGTGATGAAGATGATAATAATGACAGCAGCTCTGCTTTATTAATCACATCACCACGTGCCAGTATTGTATAAGAGCTAGATACTATCCACTGACCTAGCTTTCCACATTTAATTCTCATTGTGAAGTAGCCTGATTTTATAGATAACGAAAGGAAGACACAGAGAGGTTCAGAAATTTGCCCAAAGTCACACAGTAAGTTGACAGAGTTGGCACTTGATCCCAGAAATTCTGGAACCACTAGACTATTAAACAGCCTCTGTATTTATATCTGTTAGTCTCTTGATCCTGGAACAACTCTTAGTTGTTACTATTATCTGCAGATCACAGATGGAGGGAGAAAAGAGAATGAAAAAAAGTTAGATAATTTGTCTAGCCAGTGAACTACTGCCCAGCAGTCAAATCTAGGTCTCTGACCTCCGTGTTCAGTACCTTTTCACTCTGAGACAGATTAATCAACCAGCATGGGACCAGAAGAGGTGACCCTACTCTTGGGACCAGAAGAGGTGGCTACTCTTGGGACCAGAAGAGGTGACCCTAGGTCCCAGGGGCACACAGGGAAGGAAGCCTTAAGAAAGGAAAACTATACAAGAGAATGAAGGCAACAATTGTGCCATGAGCAATCTGCCATCTGCTGCCAACCTTGTGGCTCTAAAACAGAAAATTCACCCTGTCACTTCCTGCTCAAAAATCAACAGATTTGCTGGCTCTAGTCACCCAGTATCCTCTCCCACTTTCTCTGAGATACTGTGCCCTCCAGCTGGGCCAGCCCCATGCCCATCCCTGCCCCCGCTGCCGCTCAGCACATTTTCCTCAGGCCTTGGCTCATGGCAGTCCCGCACCCAAATTCCACCATATTCAGACCCTAGCAGAAAACGGGCCCCTCTGTGCAGCCCCTCAGCTCCTCCGGTTCTGCCTGCGTCCCTCCGCCTCTGAGCTCCTTCACAGTTCTAGACAATTTGATACTTACTCTTAACCAAGCAGTATAGCTTGCCATTGTTTCTATTTCCCCAGTGGAAAATTCCTTAGGGGAACAGCCATGCCGGATCCTTGGGAGATGCAGATGTTAGAAGGCCTCCAAGTACTGGGTTGGGAGTCTGAGTGAGATTGGATGCGGACTGCCGCACCCTCGGCTATCCAATTCTTACATAAGTCACTTGTAAAATGCATACAGAAACAGTGCCTACGTAATAGGGTATTTCTACGAAGTAAATGAGAGAATGCATTTTCTATTTTTTGCACCACCGCTCTTCCGATCTCGTTTTTTAAAGATTTTATTTATTTGACAGAGAGAGATCACAAGCAGGCAGAGAGGCAGGCAGAGAGAGAGGAGGAAGCAGGCTCCCTGCTGAGCAGAGAGCCCGATGCGGGCCTCGATCCCAGGACCCTGAGATCATGACCTGAGCCGAAGGCAGCGGCTTAACCCACTGAGCCACCCAGGCGCCCGAGAGAATGCATTTCTAAGGTATTTTCCACGATGCCTGCAAAATGCTCCACAAATAATTATGTAAATGATAATGCATCTGCCCGCAGCCTAGCCAAACGCCTGCTGAATGTGCAGTTGGAGCTCAACAAGTAATTGCAATGCAGTGATGGGAAGTTATTAGAGGTTAGGGATTCTTTATAAAAACTGGACAAGGGGCGCCTGGGTGGCTCAGTGGGTTAAGCCCCTGCCTTTGGCTCGGGTCATGATCTCAGGGTTCTGGGATGGAGACCAACATCGGGCTCTCTGCTCAGTGAGGAGCCTGCTTCCCTCCCTCCCTCTCTGCCTGCCTCTCTACCTACTTGTGATCTCTGTCAAATAAATAAATAAAAACTTTTTAAAAAACCAACTGGACGAGAAGAGGGAGCTCAAGAAAATAAAATACAGTGAGATGGGTAGAGAAACAAGGAAAATAAGATTTCAAGATTAAATCAAACCTGTATATATTTCCTGGACACTGATTATGTGCAAGTGCTCCAAGGGCCCATACTCAGAGGGCTTACAATCTAGCTAAGCAGGTAAGGCAACACATAAAATAACTAAAAATACAAAAAAAAATACATACATGCCAAATGGATAGGATAGCCAGCAGTTCCCAGTTCTGGTGGCGGAGGGTGGGAGGCATGATGACTCCTTTTTACCATCAACTATTTTGTTATTGTTGTTATGCAATATAGGCTATTCTTTATAACCTGCCGATTAAAAAAAAAATGCCTAACAATACAAAAAAAACCTACCATGAAAAATGCACCATGAATTCAACATTTTCCAATGAATTTACATGTTGTTAATCACAACAGCAACTACATATTGCAAAAAAAGCAGAATATGTATGTTTGAGATGGCACTAACTCAAACCAAGCTCAGGCCATTAACACACACAAATGGTCACTGCCTACAGCATGTGGATTACTGACAACAGGAGTTCAGAAGCAGGGTAGAGATTGGACTACAAACTTCTAATAGATTCAATTCAATAAACATGCAACTAACTTAATTACAATAAACATTTAACTATGATAATAAAAAATAGTGCTTGTAAAAGTAAGTAGATCCAAGCAAGTTTCATAGAAAGAAAGACAGATCTGAGGAGATCCTGAAGGATGAGTAAGGGGGAGATGGGCAGAGAGAAGGGGACAGGAAGGAACATAAGAAAATCAGCATGATGGGCAAAGGAGAGATACAGCAACAAATCAAAGTAGTGAAGCCTGCCTTTCTGGGAATGGTGATGTGGGAAAATGGAGGGAAGGACAGTAACCTTAGCACAAAGTTTAGACTCTCAATACTGAAGAGACAGAGCTTCTCAAAATATGAGCAGTATAGATGTCAGAGGCTACTGTGGAAACAGGCTTTGGAATCCCATAGATCTGGATGTTAATCTTGGAATCTGGGATCCACCATTTACTATACCCTTGGATAGTCAAGGCTTCCTAAGCCTACATTTCCCCACTGTGAAACAGAGATCCAGTACTATTTAACTCCTGGAACATAAATATTTTGAGGTAAGGCTCAAAAGAGGCAACCTCTTTGAAGTGCCTAGGACATTTCCAACACAGACCAGAGAATTCAGTGATCACCATGACTACTCAAAACCCACAAGGTAATCTTAAAGGTAAGGCTGGTTCCATGCTGGTCCACCATTTTTCAAGCAGATTTGGCCACAGAACAGTTCCACACTAAAACTTTAAAAAGAATACTAAAGGAGCTCAAGAGGTCTTAGGGGCACTTAGATTAGCAAGGGACAACAAATTTAAGTGCCTAGTGATCCAAACTATGAATTCAACCACATTTTGGATAAAGTTGTATTCTATTAACCACAAATCAAAAGGTCTCATAGATAAATTAACTGTTGCAGAAAACAATCTGTTTTTAAAACTTCATAAACAAAATTCTCACCACTACAAATTAAGTAAAATTATCTTATTAAGAAATGTTTTAATTTTCTCTAGAACACATCTTAACAGTCTATGGAACACAGTTTAGGACTCACTGCCTCAAAGTAGAGAACAGTGCTGAAATAGAGGACAAGATAAAAAACAAACAGGGAAAACAGTAAATAAAACTTTTTCCTACATTTTGGTGAATCCTGCTAAATTATATGGTACCTCTTCCCACCACCTCCAACTTAAGAACTATTAAAGCACCTACTGTGTGCTAGGAACATAATAAGCACTACGCAATAGGACTTCGTAAGAGGGAGGAAGGGACACAGGAAAAGCCAATGAAGGGGAAGTGATCAAATTCTGCTTCTGAATTTGGATTGTTTAAAAAGTATATGTACAAGGAGGTGGGTGCCTGAGTGGCTCAGTCAGTTGAGCGTCCCATTTTTTTAATTTCTGCTCCGATCTCAGTCGCAGGGTAGTGAGTTCACGCCCTTCACTGGGCTCAGTGCTAGGCATGCAGCCTGCATTAAAATACATATATCTGAAATTTAAAAAATACATCTACGAGAGGGGTGCCTGGCTGGCCCAGTTGGTGGAGCGAATGACTCTTGATCTTGGGGTCATGAGTTCAAGCCCGCATTGGGTGTAGAGATTACTTAAAAAAATAAAAAAATAAATAAAAATATATGTATGATCTTACTGAAATCTGATGCTTTTTAAGAAGTGAAAACTAGGGGCGCCTGGGTGGCTCAGTGGGTTAAAGCGTCTGCCTTTGGCTCAGGATTGAGCCCTGCATCGCATCGGGCTCTCTGCTCAGCAGGGAGCCTGCTTCCTCCCTTCTCTCTCTCTGCCTGCCTCTCTGACTTCTTGTGATCTGTCTGTCAAATAAATAAAATAAAATCTTTAAAAAAAAAAAAAAGAAGTGAAAACTAAAGTTTAAAAACAAATAAGACAGTCTGCTACAATAAAAGGGACACAGTTCCAACTGCAGAAGCTTCTTTATCTGACTCCTAGAGGGATCCTGCCCAGTGCAGACTGGGGTGGAGAATGGAGACCCTTGAGGTGTAGGACCCATGGTCAGTTGATTGGGTTAATTGCTCACTGAAGGATGGACTGAAAAACAGGTTTAGAACTTGGTACCCACTCCCAGCTTATATTCAACAACACAAGAGGGCCTACTGAAGGAGAACTAGTCCCCTCTCTTCTTGTCTGGCTGAGAAAAGTGGGTGTCAGAGGCAGCTGAAAATGGCATGCAGGACTGAAGGCGGGCAGAGGCAGAGACAGCCATCCAGAGGAACCAAAGACTCTGTGTCAGAGCATTCACTCAGACCGCTGCCACTCCTCAAACTGAGGACAGTCACTCAGAATGTTTATCCACAGTCTGTGCCACCATGCCAGGAGGGGGGTTGGGAAAGATGATCCAGTTACTTTCCGTATGTTAATCCTGGCAGCCTAAGCAGCAGCAGAAGGCAAACCCAGGGCAGAGAAGTGGACCAAAGGAAAGTCTGATTAATAATTATACTCGGAGATTACAGAGCACTTCTTTCTTTCCTGAAGAACTTGAAGTACTAGTACTTTGGAGACATTAGGTTCTTTACTTAAACATTTTCAAAGGCAAGTCATATACAGGATCCAATACCTGGGAAAGTGAAGATGTTAAATCCACCCTAACAGATTAGGAAAAGCACACATACCCACACCAATTTGCCCCAGGGAAATCTGAAGAAAGTGGACGAGCAGCGCCTTCTCATAGCCGTTCTGGTGCATAGTAAAGGCTGCTTCTCAAATTCAATTCTAAGAGCTTAGAAAAAAGTTAGCATCCCAAAGGTCCCCCGCAAAAAGTGTCCTGAATTCCACAGAATAGGGAATAGAATAACAGTCCTGCCTCTCCCTCCTCACAGTACAGAACAGATAGACAGCCAAAGCTGCCTTAACTCATTTATTAGACAAGTCAAAAAAGGAGGGAGGGAAGATGACAGAAAAAGAGAAAGAAAGGAAAAAAAGCAAATACACTTTGCCAGGATCAAAGATGTTCCTATTTTTATCTCAAGAGAGGGATCCTGGGTAGGTCCTAAGGCCTGTCTACTGCAGACCAACCAAAGCTGATAGATCACAGGATAAATCACCATTTTCCCCCTTCTTTCCCTTAAAAAAAAAGTACATACATTTCTGTAAGAATGCCCAATCATTTAAGCATTTCCAATGAGGCTATCAAACACGAGGCATTGTACTGGGTCTGAATGAGTATAGAATGTGAGGAAAGTGCTAGGTCTCCTATGTGCCAGAAATGGAAATACAGTGGTGGACATAACCATCAAAAGAGAAGTGTCAACACATAAACAAGTAAGTTTATACTTATGTACTACAAAAAAGTCTGTGGTGGAAAACAAAAGTGAATGTAAGGGAGAATAACAGAAGGGACCTCCCTGGCTGAGGTGGTCAGGAAAGGAAGTATTATCCTACTCGAGCCCAGAAGGATGGTGCTAAGTGAATTTAGGCACTTTCTCTGGGGGCAGAAGGAAGCACATGTGCACCGGTTGTCTGGTGACAACCGACTTGGGCCTTCCACGAACCAAGGCCATTTACTTTCTGTAACTGGGCTTAGAGTTCACTGGGAGAGAAATAAGAGGTTGGCAAGGAAAATGTGGCCAGCCATACCACCCCAGGCAAGGCTAGGCATCTTGAAGACTCTGGATGTAAGGACCTTGTTTTTCTCCCTTTGTAGCTACCAGCTCCATTCTCCATTCTCAAACATTAAGAAAATACACACTTAATTCACCAAATCACATATAAACCAGTGACCATTTAATAAGCAATGCAATGACTTAAAATCTTGGCCCTCAAGAATCTTATAATCTGGTTTGTAGAAAAAAGAAACCAGACTACTTCACCCCAAATGACAAATGTTCTCGAGATAAGAAAAATATCCTAAGGCAATATCTGATTAAATGCCAAATGAAACATTCAAGTCATATACAGTTCACTGGAAAGTGGCATAATTTTAGGCTACTGTGACAACAGGTGTCCAAAAGAGAGTGGGACTCAAGTAGAAACTGAAGTCTATGGAGTATCTAACTAAGCCACCTGCAGAGGATACTCGAGGCATGGGGAATAGTGTAAATGGAGGTGCAGAAGTAGAAACGAGCAAAGTCCATTTGAGAGAAATAAGCACACAGGGACAACTGAGCCCACCCTAAAACATACAGCAGTCCCCCACACAGGCTGCTCCAGGCCGGCTCACCCCAACCTCAGGGCCTTGCTTGGAGACAAGAGGAAGATTCTCACAGGCCAAGGGCCAAGGCTACTCTCTTCCCTGGCACACTCAGAGGAAGCAGGAGAAGTAAAGTGAGTGAAACTGTCTGCCCCAAGGGAAGGAGAGGCAAAGAGCTATGGATCCCATTCACTGGGATAAAAAAATTAAATGTCAAGAACGGCAAGAAGGGGGGAAAAAATCCAAGTTGTTGTAGTATTATGCAACTGAAATTCCATGCATAAGCCAGGAAACTCAAAGGTCACAGTTCCCACAGCAACTGTAACCTGAACCACCAGCCCATGTAGTCTTTGGCAGTGCCAGACCCAAAGCAACCTACCATGCTCCACTCCCCGGGCAGCCCCTGCGCCACCAGCACATACCTGTGGCTCAACCGCCCTGTGGCCCCGCCCCTTAGCGCCAGGGAGGCTGCGCCTGCGCTCAGCTCACAGCTCACCTGGACTGCCCACATCAGGCAGCGCTGGGCCCTCGACCACTCTCTGCAGTCTCGGATTCTTTGGGGCAGAACTTCACTCTTATTCCATGCCTACTTAACAATGGGTCTTTAATCTTAACTCTTCTTTGGTTGTGTTATTTTAAAATGAAAGGAAGTGTATGTGGGTGGCAGGGAGTGGGTGCTACTACCTTCTTTTGCATGTTGTGGCATCCCAACGCTTGCAAAGCCTCACCTTATGGGAAACAGGGCAGGGGGTGGACAAGAAATGGAGGGGTGGCAAAGGAATGCTGGGTTTCAAAGGACATCCATCAAAAAAGTGAAAAGACGGGCGCCTGGGTGGCTCAGTGGGTTAAGCCGCTGCCTTCGGCTCAGGTCATGATCTCAGGGTCCTGGGATCGAGTCCCGCATCGGGCTCTCTGCTCAGCAGGGAGCCTGCTTCCTCCTCTCTCTCTCTCTGCCTGCCTCTCTGCCTACTTGTGATCTCTCTCTGTCAAATGAATAAATAAAATCTTTAAAAAAAAAAAAAAGTGAAAAGACAATCTAGAGAATGGGAAAAGATTTCTGCAAATCATATATCTGATAAGAGACTTATTTCTAGGGAATATGTAACTGAGCCCATGTTCCTTCCAAAGAGAGACAGGACACAGGAAGGGTCATCCAGACCCTGCACTCATCCTGAGACCTATATGTTATGACCATGGAGGATGGGGCAAGAACCCCCTTCCACATTCATCCCCCAGCCAGTGGTGGCAGTTAATTAAGGCTGTGAGTGCCAGGAGAACTAATAGCCACCTGGCTTGAAATGGATGACCATGGGCCTTTTTAAAAGACAGATCGACCGAGGTCCTCCTCTCCTCACTGTTCAATCATCACAATGGAAAAGACTCACCTAAAAAAAGTTATACCCTGGAAATCTTACCTCCCTCTGGGCTATGGCTTGTGTGCATAACCAAAATTACAGGCTCATGGAAAATAAAGACTTTCCTGTTACTTTGGCTGCCAAGGTGAACAGAGACAAGGGAAGCAATACAGTATAGTCAAGAGAAAGCCCGGCTTCTGAGAGCTGTGTGACCAAGACTAGCTGCTCCACACTGAGCAGCTGTCGAACTGTGACCGTGTCCCTCAACAATGCTGATCAACCACCCTGCATGACCACCATCAGAACTAACTGAGGAAGTATGAGTAAGAGCCTACACTATAGGGCCTAACAGACAGGAGGTGCTTAATAAATAGGAACTACAGAGATTGCTATTTATTTTCACACTTCATGTTTTACCAAAAATACTGCTACCCAACCTAACTGCCCACTTTATTTACAAAAGCTGGGTCCAAATTAACGTTTTGGTCATTTCACAGCAACAGCAAAGACAAGTAATAGCAGCTAACATTTAATGTGTGCTTACTATGTGATGAGCACTATACTGTATGCTGTTCTCTGAACATCACACAGGATTTCCTTTAATTCTCCAAAGTTCCATGAGATAGGTACTAATATACACATTTTATAGGTGAAGAGATAGAAATGTAGTAATATACTCAAGGTCACATAGTTCTAAGTAGTAAAAGATGGAACTTAATCCAGGCAGTCCAAATTTGGAGTCTTAACCACATCATGTCCATCATCAAAGTATCTGCCCTCACTAAGAATAAAGTAGGCAAAGAGGCCAAAGTGTCACAGGTTCAAAAACATTCCGAGAGTGACTTCTTTGAAAGAACTGTCAGTCTCAGGTTGACCTTGTAATCACAAAACCATATGGCATGGTTCTATGGAAGACAAAGGCTAGAGCAATCTAGCTCTATAGAGCAATCACCCACTATAATCCACTTGATCCCAGGCAGCCCAATTCAAAGTAGGAATATGGAACCAGGCTTTGTTTCAAAATTGCACTTGCTAAAGACACCCAAGCATTCTGATACCTCAGGGTAACAAGAAGTGAACAAGCCTAAGAATCTAAATTGCCTTACAGCCTACTTGATTCACTTCCTAGTTCATAAATTCCCACTACTTTCTTGAAGATGGGAAGACAGAACTTCTTGTCTTCTCCACTATTCCTGATTATTAATCAGGTGTCCTCTCCCTCTCATATTTTTGTTCTTATGTTCCACACACTCCCAGCCCCCAGCTGCATGATTTATACCTACTTATTCAGATTACATGCAAAGGAAGAAACTTCACACATTCATTTATCCAAACTTAGAAAGGGAAATACCTTATAAAGAGAGCTAAAGGGATACAAAACAAATGAGGCTCTGAAATACCATATTTGCAAGTAATCCCCAGTATGTCCCCCCAAAGGGACCCCAGCATTCCTACCTACTAGGAGGAATGTGATCTTGGACAAGAAACAGCACCTGCTGCATGCCCCCTGAGCTTGCTCCCTCATTGACAGGAGACAGTATATACCATCCTGGAAGCGCTAGGTGGCTCAGAGGAGGTAACAAATAAAACAGGCAACAGAACTAACATTATTATGAAAGTAAAACGTCTTTAGTCCTGTCTGAACGATATAAGCAGAAGGTAGACAACTAAAATATTCTGTAGGGAAGCAGGTAGAAGGTAGTTTAAGTATTTCACTCTGTTAACATATTTACATAACCCAGATGGACTTCTTATTATTAAATGCCTTGCCTTATAGAGTAAATATAGCCGAAAATCTTGTTAGATAACACAAAGGAGTTAAAATTACAATAGGAAATAACAATGCTCCATTTTCCTGGCCTGTGGTTAAATACAATCTCAATATTCTTCGGTTCAACATCCAACTACTCCCAGAAGCCTGGCCCCAATGGGTTCAGTAGTCATCAGCCTATGGCTGTATTTTTACCAGCGATATGGTGATTAAAATGCTATAAACAGTCTATATGCCTTAGTCTTTGCTTTCAGAGGGTTTTAGGTTTCTAAAAGCTAAAACAGGGGTACCTGGGTGGCTCAGTTGGCTAAGCTACCAATTCTTTTGATTTTGGCTAGGTCATTAACCTCAGGGTTGTGAGATGGAGCCCCATGAGCACGGAGCCTGCCTGGACTCTCTCTCTCTCTCTCTCTCCTTCTCATTCTGCCCCACCCCCCAGCTCATGAGCACGTGCTCACATGTTCACTCTTTGTGCGCGTTCTCTCTCAAATAAATAAATCTTTAAAAATTTAAAAAATAAATAAAAGCTATAAATCTCACCACGTTAAGAAGTTGCAAGTATTAAAGGTTATAAAACTGGCTATAAACTATTCAACAAAGACTTGTTAAATATAACAAATACCTGAAAGCATAGAAATCTGTCATATAAATCTGGGTTTACTCAAGAACTGAGGGCAAATTTGACTCACCAAAATTAATTAAACTTTTATGCTTCAAAGCAAGAAGAATACCATTAAGAAACTGAAAAGACAACCCACAGAATGGGGTAAAATATTTGTAAATTGTGTATCAGATAAGGAACTTTATCTAGAATATATAAAAAACTCTTACAACTCAATAATAAAAAGTAATCTAAATTTTAAAATGGGAAAAGGATTTGAATAGGTAGTTTTCCAAAGAAGATACACAAATGGCCAATAAGCACATGAAAAGACACTCAAAATCATTAACCACTACGGAAATGCTAAATTTTAAAATGGGAAAAGGATTTGAATAGGTAGTTTTCCAAAGAAGATACACAAATGGCCAATAAGCACATGAAAAGACACTCAAAATCATTAACCACTACGGAAATGCAAATCAAAACGACAATGAAATAGGGCTTCACATCCACCCCGATGGCTATACTAAAAAAGACAGATAATAGAAAGTGGGGATGAGATGTGGTGAGACTGGAACCCTTACACATTTCTGGTAGGAATGCAAAATAGTGCAACTACTTTTGGAAATAGGTAGGCACTTTCTCAAAATGTTAAACACAGAGTTACCATCTGATCCAGCAATTTCACCCCTAGGTACATAAATAAACAAGAGAAATGAAAACATATGTCCACACAAAAACTCGTACATGAACATTCACTGCAGCATTACTCAAAATAGCCCATAGCAGAACTGCTGAATGGATAAATGGAGTCTATCCATAAAATGGAATGTTTGGCCATAAAAAGGAATAAAATTCTCATGCATGCTACAACAAGGATGAACTTTAAAACACTATACTAAATGAAAGAAGCTATTCACAAAAGACCACATATTGTGTGATTCCATTTATATGAAATATCCAGAATAACAAATTTACAGAGACAGCAAAGTTGACTAGTGGCTGCCTAGAAGGAGGGGCACTGGAGATAAGTAAACAGTCAGTGCTATGGGTAGACGGCCTCTTTGGGGGATGACAAAAATGTTCTAGCATTGATTGGAATGATGGTTATAAACTCTCTGATTACACTAGCAACCACTGAATTGTATAATCTGAATGAATGAAATGAATGGTATGTGAATTATATAATTATATAATTATATAATGGCTGTTAAAAAAAAAAAAAGAAAAAAACCCAACTGAGAACAAGGGTTATTAGCTCAAGGTCCTGGCACACAGTAGGTAATCAACAAATGTTGGTTAAATAAAGATAATAGAAATGTTGGGTCTTGGGGTGCCTGGGTGGCTCAGTGGGTTAAAGCCTCTGCTTTTGGCTCAGGTCATGATCAGGTCCTGGGATCGAGCCCCACATCAGAGCAGAGAGCCTGCTCCCTCCTCTCCCTCTCTGCCTGCCTCTCTTTCCTGCTTGTGATCTCTGTCTGTCAAATAAATAAAATCTTAAAAAAAAAAAAAAAGAAAAGAAAGAAAGAAATGTTGAGTCTTTCACCAAAGATTTCATTAGAGGAATTCGCCACTGCATTCAGTGACTTCCGTGAGACAAGTCCCAGCCTAGAGAAGCCAGGAGCCCTGCTGTACCACCTTCTCCAGCCCAGGACATAAAGCTGATATTTTCAGTCTAAAGTTTCTTCTAAACCTGGATTCTAAGATGCTTTGCTGATGAACATACAAAGCCAACAAATATTTCTGAAAGCACATAACATGAGCTCCTGGTCAGATGCTCCAAGTAATGGGAGGGAAGTCTGGGATGTGGTCCCTCTCTAGCAGCCTGGTTGGAGGCAGAACTGGCATTCATGAAGTAAGCTGAAACTCCAGGGCAGTGGGTAATGGGGATAAATCAGGAAATAGAGACAGTAAAAGTCTTTGGTCAAAAGCAGGATATTCTCCTGGGGTCCCCCAAATAAATTATTGCAAAACTAACTATCCTGCCTTGTCCATATGGCCTTCCCCATCCTACAATCAGAATTAATTGCTTCCTCCACAGCATTTATTTAAAGCCACCTTATACTACAGTTAATTGTAGGTGTTTCTGCTCGTCCCCACCTGCAACACACTCCTGGTAGGTAAGGACAGTGTTAATGATTTGTCTCCTTGAAAACCATTAGCACCTGAGGAATTTGGGGGGGTGATGGGAGGGTAGGGAGGGGAAAAAAATGAAACAGATGGGACTGGGGAGGGAGACAAACCATAAAAGACTCAATCTCAGGAAATGAACTGAGGGTTGCTGGGGGATGGGGGGAAAGGGATGGGGTTATGGACATATGTGTCTATGGTGAGGGCTGTTAACTGTGTAAGCCTGATGATTCACAGACCTGTATCCCTGAAGCAAATAATTTATTACATGTTAATAAAAAAAATTAAAAAAAAAAAAAAAAAGAAAACCATTAGCACCAAGTCCTACATATAATAAGTGGATAATTCATATTTGTCAACTTTAAGTATTTAGTCACAAAAAATATTTAAAATATATTATATATTATTTTTATAATACATATATTATTAAGAATAATAAAAATATTATTAATGCCTCTTTTTCTTATTTCTTAAACCACATTAGTCTGCCAAAATAATGTTGGCATCTCAGTTGCCAAACAGCCTAAAAGCAGAATCCTTAAATTGTTACCACGACTTTCACATGATCTACAGCAAGCACCCACACAATGTGGTCCACACCCACCTTTCTTTCCAGAACTGCCCTCTCCTTCTTTCTTATCATTCTGCTTCAGTCTCAAGTTTACTCTTCAAGCCCACAAACCTCCTGCAGGCCTAAACTGTTCACTCTGCCCCAGGCCCTCCTCCACTCCCCAGCTGCCAGCTGTCTGTGCTCAACTTCTGTATCCTTTTCCCTGGAAGGCCTTTTCCACCTCCCTACTCCAGCCCTGATGAAGTACTCTGTCCCACACTTTCCCTGGACCCTGCACTGATCCTTCCTGCAGGTCCTTCACAGACTTAGGTATCTCTGTGACTACACTTGTCTCTCCCACTAAACTGCGAACACCATGAAGGCAGTGTTTATTTAACTGACTAGGGTGGGGTGCTGGTAATTGCTTAACCGCCTATTCCCCAAAACATGCTCATGTCTTTACAGGTATATTTATGTGAACATATATTTACATTTATAATAAATTTCAATAATTTTAATAATAAATTTTACTGATATAAAAATGTATAGCATACAACAAAATATACAGAATAATAATAAATATATACTAAAGTATATAGTAATAAAATATATAATACTCTCTACTGTAAATTCCATATAGCCAATTGATTCTTACAGATTGCTGTCACAGATTTTTGTCTAACTCATATATCTATAACCAACTCATGGATTCAACTAATAGGTGAATGTTGATATTTTCTTTTACTTTAAGGAGTAAAATAAAATTGGAACAATACAAGAAAGATGTATGTATATCAAACAGGATATGAGCAACTTCCTTGCTGAACTGGACCCTAGCTTTCAAACACTAGATGAATATTTCATCAATTTCTCATATTAATTCACAGTAAAATAGCTCTAGACATGGAACACTAAGTTTGGCTGGCTCAGTCGGTAGAGCATGGAACTCTCAATCGTGAGGCTGTGAGTCTGAGCCCCACACTGGGTGCTGAGATGACTTAAAAATAAAATCTTAGGGGGGTACCTGGGTGGCTCAGTGGGTTAAAGCCTCTGCCTTCAGCTCAGGTCATGATCCCAGGGTCCTGGGATCGAGCCCCACATCGCATCAGGCTCTCAGCTCAGCAGGGAGCCTGCTTCCTCCTCTCTCTCTGCCTGCCTCTCTGCCTACTTGTGATCTCTGTCTGTCAAATAAATAGATAAATAAATAAAATCTTTTAAAAAATAAAATAAAATAAAATCTTAGGAAAAAAACAACACTAGGTTTGAACAGCAAATGTTAACATTTTCTCCATCACTTTCTTAGGCAATGAACAAAATAATAAATCAGGCCCTGGTTTTTAGTGCTGTTTGTTTCCATGGAATATATACTCCCATCATGGTCAATTTCAAGCTACCAACTTGACATCTCTTAGCATGGGCGCTGAGCTGGGAAGAAATGCACCATAGCTCACCTATTACAGAGTATCTCAACCATATGGATAGAAGAAACACAGAGCATTGTTTGTGCTAAATTAATGAGGAAGAGATGAATGTTGAGTATTTATTACCCTTGTTTTTAATATATTCAATTGTAAGTTTATAGAATTTTTAATAATGGCTGTACTTATCAACCAACCTGCAAAATTCCTGAAAAGGCAGGCCATGATCCTACTATATTCCCAGTGTTTAGTACACAAAAGGCACTCATGCATATTCATGGAAACAAAGCATGATCTCTAATAGTTACTTAAGAGTCTGCTTTTCTAGAGGGAATCAAGACTTTCCTATAACAAGATTTTACTGTACCTGAGAATTCTGAATGCCAGAGAGAATAGCAGAATGCTCCATGTAACACATTATCTTCAAGGAGATCTTTTAATACTTAGTATAAGCTCAGAAGTAAGATATTTTTGATAAATTCTCCCTGAGATTTCTTCCACAACACACTTAGGCACTGGGAAGTTAATTTAAAATCCTTTAACAGTCTAATTTGGTTTAGCACCCTGGGTGGCATTATTCACAGGGTGTTCCTTAAAGCTCATGAGTTCTGGCTCCTACTCTGGAAAAAACAGTCCAGCAAGTATCTCCAGGCCCCAGAAGGTACTGGGCTGGCATTGGGAACTGTTGGGAGCTTACTCACCGACTCCCTGGATCTCTTTTAGCTCAGTTTGGGGTCCTCCTAAATGCTACTTCTTTTTACATCAATGTTGTTACCCTCCCTTTAAGTTTCTTTCTCTGGTCATCGTCCCTCTCCTTGGTTCGCTGTAGATCACTTCACCAAAGCTGGTTTTGGTCCCTGGCTTCTCATCATTGTCCCCACACAATATCAACTGTCTTTGTCACTAATAACTCCTAGATCTCCATCGGACTATCTGAATGCTCATCTCTACTTACTATTTTCATGGCAAACAAAGCCTAAAGTACTTCCCCAGCTCTCAGCAACTGCAGTGTCCTTCAGATCACACTGTGTATCTCTATGCCTTTGACAATACAAGCCTGTCACAGCTGCTCCTCTAAGTCTGTAGGAGATAGACTCTACTGCATCAGCCAGGATTTGGTGGACCTTTATCTTCTGTAGACTGAATAACATGAACAAAGCCAGGAGTGAGGTTTCATTTTCCCAAGCATAAAATAAAGCTGAATTTGCTTTTTCATATTATGCATGCTGCTCTCCTCCCCAGACAGCAGCCCTGCTACATATGAGCCCTCCTTTCCCCTTGGTTATCATTTTCACCTCGTCCCCAGCTGTAACATACCCAAGACTCCCTATATATCTCCTAGGTCTATCTCCCTTTTCCCATTTCTGTTCATCAATATGTCTTCATTATCCACCAGGGGAAGTTACCCTAAACTGCCTGCTCATCAGGCTCTAGCCCATCTTCCCCAGGTACTTTTCAGAGTGCCACTACCCTATTTAAGAACCTAAAGCTTCCTATCAAAAATCTAAGAGAATATTCCTTTTCCTAGGAGATAAAGACTTAACTATTTAGTGGACAAGGAATACAATGTCTTTAATTCATATGGAGAGAAAGGCAAATGGTACAAAATGAAAACTGATGGTTCTGCGTAAAAAAGAGTTCCTTACACTATGCTTGCACTTTTCTGAAATTGCAGCAAAACAAAGTTACAAAAAACAAAACAAAACAAACAAAACCCTACACTTCTCATCTTAACATCAAAGCTTGACAAGGAACAGCCCCTTCTAACTAAGCACTTCAGTCCAGCGTGTTGGTGATGGTCACATCTTTATCGAATATCTTGTTTTTGTTCCTCTTCTCTGCACCTAAACTCAGGATTTCCCCTGCTCCTCCCTAACAACCAGCTTCCTTCACTGACTCACTTCTTCCAGGGGTGCTGAGGAAGGAAAAGAACTAACATTTATGGACCATCTGCTACCAGCCAGGCCAGTATCGTGCTTGGCCCTTAAATGCATATTCTTTCATTTAATTCTGCTAACAACTCTGCAAGGGAAGTGAGAGCTCAAGCCTTGGAGAGATTAAGACCCTGGTCCAAGATTACAGAGTGCAGAGCTGGCTGGAATGGGATCCCAGGTTGGCCTGTCATCCACAACGCTGCCCACACCTCACTACTCCCCTTTCCAGACCAACTTCTCCACAACCTCTTCATTCACAGAACATGCACGTACTGCCTTCTTCCTGCCTGGCCCTACTCTAAATGCTAGGGATACATTAGAGGACAAAACAGATGAAGCCCTGTGACCTCATGCAATTTCATTTGACAATAAAAACTGTATTCATCAAACACTCATATAGTGCTTACTCCATGACAGGTGTTAGGCTAAGCATTCAATAAATATTAATTCATTTGATGCTCAAAAAAATTCTCTGAGTTAGGTATTATTCTTACAAATGAGGAAACTAAGACTAAAAGGGTTCCATAATCTACCCAAGTTCACATAAGAAATAAGTGGTGAAGCCAAGACTTATACCAAAGCGGTCTGGTCCCAGAGCCCAGGCTACTGTGCCTCTCCATAAACAGAAGTAAAACATGCTAGAGGGTGGTTTAAGTACTCTGGTAAAAAAGAAAAAGCAGGATGAAAGGAATTTAGAATACTGGGGACACACTGAAATTTCAGACTGGGTGGCATGAGTAGCTTTCATAAAGAAGGTAACATGTGACCAAAGGCAGGCAGAGACTAAGGAGGTCAACTGTGTACATCGTAGGGAAGCCTGCTTCACAGAGAACAAACAGTCTGGGGAAAGGTCTGAGGCAGGGCATGCCTGGGATGTCCAAGGAACAGCACGACACCCAGAGAAACTAGAGCACAGGGAGCAAAGGGAATAATATCCACTGCTTTTTGAGCAGCAGAATATATGGTTTACATACATGGATTCTCTGTATTTGCTTGCTGTTCACTAACTGCTCTTTTACTATTTATCTTGACTTCCCAGATGAACTGTGAACTCCACAAACAGAGCCTGTGACTTCTACCCTCTTTGTATGTCCCTAGTACTTTTAAATGACTGTTTACTGAATCTGCCTGCCTTGCCTTTGTGGAGTCCATAAACCACAAAGAAGACAAGCAGATCCCGTGAGGGCAGCTTTGGACATCTGTCACCATCAGTCCTCCTATACTAGTGGTAAGCAGTAACCTCCACCTGTGTTAAGTAAGGGTGCTCCTATGAAAATGTCAGCATGTAAATAGTACTCGTAGTTTGTTTCCAAGCAAACCTGCAAATGTTATACTCAAATTTTATCTCCAGGATGCTCCTTTAAAATTTTGATTTAATTATTTGAGAGCAAGAGAGAGCACAAGCAGGGGGAGGAGCAAAGGGAGAGGGAGAAGCAGGCTTCTCCCTCCAACCCCCTCACCCTCCAGAGGGGGGGAGCCTGACAAGGGGCTCTGTTCCCAGGACCCTAGGATCATGACCTAAGCCGAAAGCAGACACTTAATTAACTGAGCCATCCAGGTGCCCCTCCAGGGTGTCCCTCTAAATGGCTAAGAGACAGTATCTCTCCACTTTACAAATGGCAAAACCGTGACACAGAACCATTAAGTGATTCACTTGAGCTAACTGCACAACAGCTGAGTCAAGGTTTTCTCGTGTAGATTGGGAGATGAGGGAATGCAGAGGCACCTGACACCTTCATCCTCCTTTGTGACCCGTCCCCCACCCCAAGGCCAGCACAAGGCCTCGCAGATCTAAGGCTCTGAAGACTCCTGACTCTCAGATTTCAGATGTCCTGGATTTCAAGAATGGGCTCTCTGAAGGTCAGTAATGACTGAACACAGTGAAGGGTCCCAATCACATCCACACTGGCAAAGACCAAGCATTCAGTTAAGTCATACAGAACTTGGGTAAATGGAATGAGACACCCATGTTACACTAAGATAAAAGCCTTCCCTTTATTCCTTTCTCATTGGGGGCAGAATTTCCAGATTCCTTTTTCCATAGTTCCCATGGAACTCAACAAGCTATCACTACTGATAAGGAACTAAAGAGTATGCATCAAATATTTCCCTATTTCTGGTTTCAGTCTGGAAAAAAGAAAATCCCCTTTTGCTCTAAGCCAGAAAAGATAATATAGTTTTCCCTCCCATTTTATTCCCAAAATAAATGACTCCAATTTAATTCCTCCTCCACTCCACCCCAATCAAGCCTGAAACAAAATCCACTCTAAAAGAATCATTTTCCATAGGCTGGGGAGCAATGGAAGAGAAAAAAGCCAAGAAAAAGAATATGTTTGTAACCGTAAGTGAGAGTTTGGGTGCTGTGGCAGCTGTGCTCCATTTCAGAGAAGAGCTTTCTCATGAAGGCATCAGGAAATGGCAGGAGTAAAGTGCTTGCCCTCCGGCAGCTCAGCAGCTCAAGACACCAAGTGACCTTGCAGCCCTGGGGCTGCTTCTCCTTTTGGAGAAACCCAGGGACCAGCCCAAGCATGAGTCCTAGAGAACTGCTACTGCGGGGAGTGTGGGTCCCCAAAGCCAGGTAGGTGTCTGTGTCTGCAACTGTCAGGGGAATGATAGCATCATTCCTTACATATGGCAGATAGTCTATGAGTAACAGCTATTAGAGGTGTGTTAGCTCCAGAAACCACCATTAGATGTTGACCACCACACTGTGGTTACCTTTTCTTTGATAAATTCATGCTGAAGTATTTAGTGGCAAAAGGGGGCAGAATGTCACCAACTTTCAAATGGGTCAGGAAAAAGTGGGAGAAGAGTGGGGAGAGAATAAAATAGCGAATGGGACAGAATGTAAAAAATTATTAAAATCTCATTTAATAGACCTAGGTAACAGATAGAAGGTGGCTGCTCTTGCAACTTCTCTGTGTGAAAGTATATAAAAGGAAGTTCTCCAACAAAGGAACTTCACCTGTGCCCCGTCAAACAGGTGCCCATGCTCTCCCAGTTATAGCTGGAGCCATCTCTCACCTAAAGCACCCAGAGGCCAAGGCAGCAGAGGAGTCTGGCACAGTGACGCTCTTGGGGAAAAAACTGGAACAATTAACAATGCTGACAGAAGTTAGGGATCACATAAGGCAGCCGCTATCTCTGGGCTCTTCTCTAGCATCATCAAGTCAAGCTCTTGGGTTTTTCTCCCGAATCAAGTCATATTCTCAGCACATGAAAAATGGGGCCAATTTTACCAAAGAGGGTGGGAAGCCACAAAACCTGAAGCTTCAGCCTCATCTGGGGCTCTTCTCTTCCCTTATCTCTTCCATCTAATCAATGTCCTCTTTCCAAAATGTCTTTGGCACCAAGTCCCTTCCTCTCTTATTTCTATTGCCAACTACCTATTTCAGTTCCCTGTCCTGTCACACCTGAATTACTACCAATCACTCAGGGTGGGCAAACCAGGACTTGTGGGACAAATCCAACCTGCAAACAAAGAAGGGTTTTATATTTTTAAATGGCTCAGGGGAGAAAAATCAAAGACTATTTTGAGACATGTGAGCATTTTATGAAATTCAATTTGGAGGGTCACAAGTAAAGCTTTGTTGGCACATAGCCATGCGGATTTGTTTACTAACTGTCTGCGGCTGCTTTCCCACCAGGCTGCTTTCCTACTATGACAGCAGCTAAGTAGCTGCATCAGAGACCACATGGCCCACTGAAACCTAAAATACTTACTCTCTGACCCTTTGCAGATAAGTTTGCCGACTCCTCCCACAGGTGGTCTTGCTTGACTTTCATCTTTCCTGCCTCCACCAGATTAATGGACACAAAACACTATTTCCACACTATTACTCTGCGTTCCAACACCTCTGGTGTTGCCTGTAAACTTCACCTGGTCCCGTGGTATCCATCAGAACAGGTGAATAAACTTGCTTTTAGCAAGAAAAGCCCACAAAGGCCACGCCTTTGTTCATGCCGCCCTCTGCCTTTTAGAAAACTCTTCTTGCCTTCACCTGCTAAGTGTACCTTTTCAAGACTCTGGAAGCATTTCCTGGTTCCCTTCCCTTGGCTTCCACAGCACCCTATACTTACCCTCATCACAGCTCTTACCACACTACACTGAAATCATCTATTTGTGTGTCTGTCTCCCCAGCTACAGCACAATTCTAAGAGGGCAAGGAACATGTCTTACTCATCTCCCAACACCCAGACAGAACGTGGCACAGCAGTCCACAAACCCTGAACTCAACTGCAAGCCAGTCAGGCTGGCCTCCTCACTGCTGGGAAGGCATCCTGCTCACTCTCAACCCAAGCTTTGCTCACAGCAGCACCTGGACGATCTTACCAATGACGGGGCCCAGGTGAGTCAGTGTCAACTAGGGTACCAACCCCAGGCTCTTCCCACTCACCTGCTGTGTGCCCTTGGACAAGACACTTGTATCTCTGAGTCCTCATCTACAAAGCAGGGACGATACAGTACCATCTAACTTGCAGGATGGACAATACAGCTGACTCTTAACAATGGAAGGTTGAGGGTGCTAATCTCCCCACAGTTGAAAATCTGTGTATAACTTTTGACTCCCCCAAAACTTAGCCAATAGTGTCCTACTGTTGACCAGAAGCTTTACTGATAAACAGTTAAGACATATTTTGTATATTATATGCATTATGCACTATATTCTTAGAATAAAATAAACCAGAGAAAATGTTATGAAGAAAATCCTAGGAAAAATACATCTGTAGTACCAGAATGCACTTACAGAAAAAAAAAAAAAAAAAAGGAAAAGAAAAAAAAAAGCTGCATGTAAGTGGACCTACACGGTTCAAAACCATGTTATTCAAGTGTCAGCTGTGGTTATTGTCCTTACAATTGGAGTCACCTGCCTGTGCCACTTTGGTACGTCATTGCTTTTCTTTCCTCTTCCCCCAGATGTTTTTTTTTTTTTTTTTTAACAATTATACCGTATCTTCTGAAGCAGATGCATTCATCAAGAACAGGGTAAGTTCATACATTTCCACAAATCTGTGCCCTGCCCTAATACCCAGCATAGTGCAACAGGAGGAAGAAGAGCCCAGCAGATGACAAATTAATGAACAAATTATTCCAGGAAGTCTAAATAGTTGCTAATGGTTGAGAGCAGGGGGCATTTGGGGGTACTTTGATATTAAGCATGAACCCACACAGGCTCTGTCCCTGGAGGAGAAGAAACCCAGTGTCTCAGTATTTAGCTCCAAGTTTCATAAGCAACAGTCACTAACCGTACAGCTAATAAATAGGATGCTCAATAGGTACCTGGCAGAATTCCACATGCTTATGACCAAATAAAGTGAATAGGATTGTTGTGCCCCTGCACAGATTAAGAAACTGAGCCCCAAGGAGGTTAAAGTACACACCCAAAGTCACACACCCTAGTAAATGTTGTAGAACAGTCTAGTTCCAATGTTCATTTTTTTTTTTTTTAAGATTTATTTATTTGACAGAGAGAGAGGGCACAAGTAGGCAGAGTGGCAGGAAGAGGGAAAGAGAGAGTGAGGGAAACTCCCCACTCTGCAGAAAGCCCAATGTGGGGCTCGATCCCAGGACCCCAGGATGACTTGGGCTGATGGCAAATGCTTAATTGACTGAGCCACCTAGGTGCCCCTCCAGTGTTCATGATCTTAACCACTCCACATTTTGGTCTTTTTAATCTAATTTAGCTCCACCATTCACCAAATGAGAGATATCGATCAGGCAAGTCATCTCACTTCCTTGAGTCTCACGTTTCCCAACCTGTTAAATGGGTACCATATACTTAACTGTTGTTTAAGAATCAAAGGAGATTATGTCATCAAGTGTTTTTATGAAGTAGACTCCTGATATATTAGTTCCTTTCCCACTTGTCCCATACTTCAATGTATGCAAGGTTTTTAGCCAAAAGCCCTTGGCCCATTAGCCAGGAACAATCTACACTTCACTTTGCATTTTCTTGCCTATCACCTTTGGCCAAGCATTTGGGCCTCATGAAAGCCTGCAGAAATAACCTGGAGACAAGCATGATAGAAAAGTGCGCATGGAGTCAAGTGAGGCAGCACAGACAGAGATGGTCCAGATGAATCCTGGTGTGCAACTGAATTGTGCATAAGCCAAAGCTGGCCATCCAGGCAGTGCCAGGATATGCCCTGACTGATGGCCATAACAGCATCTGGTTCTGTCTGTCACACCGAGCCGGGGTGATAGGCCTGGGAACCTGTAAAGGCGAGCCCAGTAACTCCCGTGGCTCTGCAGCTGCATGCATACTGGGGGTTGGGAAGGGTCCCAGCAGGTAAGTGATGCAGTTATTTCCACCAATGGTGGAAGATCAGACTGCGTGAAAAAGTTGTACACAGAAAAAGTAAAATTTTAAATTCCTAGAGAGAGAATTCTGTTGCAAAATTCCTTTACTGTGCAGAATTAAATTTGAAGCTAAGAAGTACAGACACACACTATTATATTTTGGAGGTCAATACAATTTCCATACATCAAGTATGCCTAACGCAAGGGATACCTTTAAACTGATGAACCCTTCTCTGAGCCACTGGTCATGGACAGAGAGAGCTTTTCATGAGCAGCATGTGAAGGATGCTAAGTGTTATTACCAAACTGGGTCAACTTAATGTCCAGGAGATGTATGTACTTTCTACTTGAATGGACCTGATCATAGTGATCCAAAGGCCTTATAAAAGATTAAAACACGAACAAAAACAATCTCACTAAGCATATCAAGCAATAAGAAGCCCCTTTAGGCCTTTTCCACAATATATCAGCTTTCAAATATAGCATATGACAAGAAGATATGGAAGGAAGAGGAGGAGTAGGAGGGCTGGCGGATACCAATCACTACAAGGCTACCACTGGGTGCCCAGGTCACTGCTGGCACAGTAATGTGGTCTTAGAGTTAGAAAGGAGCCACAGTAGTAGATGGTAATAGATGGTCTGATCTAATTCCCAAAGCATTGGTAAAGCATCATCGTGCCCAGGACTGCTCTCACACCTGTTAGAACACCTGGAAAGGGCACAGCCCAGCAATATGCTCTTTTAGCAAGGCTACTGGTGTGTTGGAGTAGACCTATACCTCCAAGTGAGCAGTGATTGTGCAAGGACAAGCGCACCAAACCCAACAGATCTGCAGTAGTGATGGATCTAAGGGCAACCTGCAGGAAAGGGAGGTGGCCCCAGTCTTTCCTGCAACCAAGGTGTAGAGCTGATCCTCAAGAGAGGACCTGCAAAAAGATCCTCTGTTTGCTAAAACACAAACATTCCAGAAACAATAGCCACAGGGGTGGATAAATTTCAGAAATTCTCAATCTTATGTGCATGAAATAAACAAAACTGAATCAAGAAGAAATATTTTGCCAGTAAGTATAAATTTTCTCCCAATCTACACTATGGTTTTCTGGATTCAAGTCAGCTTGCCTTAAGAAATCTGGTGACCTCTCGGAGGTAGACATTGTTTTAATACCTGGCACTTGCTTTATTATATAGTAATCACTCAATAAATCCATACTAAAACCAAGTCCCAGAGTGTAACCTAATACTCTTAGGTTCTGAAACTTCTTTGTTCCCTGGCTCCCCAAGGGTGGTTGGAATTCATAGGCTTCTTGGTGCCCCATCCAGTACACCTACTGTACATTGAGGTATACAGTAAATACTGGGGGCTGATTCATGTTGCCATCTTATGAATTTCTTTCCCCTGCCCAATACTGTCTTTTTCTTCCCCATTTTCTCTTCCTTTCGCTCCTTACAACGAGGTGATTCAGAGTCATCAAGCCTCTGCAAGTTACTGGGTTTATGGACCTTACCCTCTCTGGAACATTTTTCCTATGATAAAATAGGAGTGTCTACCTGAAGACTAGATATGATGTGTGTGTGTATTAAAGCATTTGGCACAGTATTTGGCCCACAGTAACACTCAGTAAGTATTACTACCTAACTGTGCACAGGACTCACTTGTCTAAAGATGCTTAAAATGCCAAAGGCAGAGGTTGATTTTTTTTCCCCCTTCCTCTGCAAGTCTGGTTTTGAGAAAAACCTGTTTGGAAACAAAATGACACATGTCCTTGCCACTAGTCACAATACTTCCCTTTTCCTTTTTCACAGGGAAATAAATGACCCTAACCAGTTATGACCAAACTGGGTAAAAGGTTCTGTTCCAAACATGGTGAAGACCCAAGACTAGTTTATTTAATTAAGTTAGAAAATGAAACTAAAATCATCCATAAAGTAGTTGAGCTAGGGCAGTGAGAGGATTTGCTCACGTTCTAGGTCTTGGGAATCAGCAACCCATGCCAAGCAAAAAGGTAGAGGTGGGAAAGGAAAGGTTCCTCATCTTTTCTGGGAGCAGTGCTATAATGAGTACTCTTTCTAGATCCCATGGTCCAGCCTCTGGGTCCCTGAAGACTCTGTACACTGTCTTAGGTATCCTTTTTGGAAGCCCACCTAGGCCCCTCTACATGCTTCAGAATTACCTTCTCTGTCTCTGTCCGAATTTTAAAGGAATATACCACTTAACCTAAATGCATCTCTCCTATAGCATTTCAGATTATTAAAGAGGGGGTTAAATATAAAAATGGAAGGCAGGTTGTAAGAGAGAAAAGGCGACCTTCAGGCCAGAGAAAACTCTTAGGTACAAGTCTACCCAAGTCAGCTGCCCTTAACTGGTCCATGAGAGCACAAATCTGGAACCAAATACCTAAATACGCAGTCCGTCTCCACCACTAAGTGAGACATTCAATAAGTCACTACTCCCTGGGCCTTGAATTCCTCATGCAGAAAGCTGGGATTGGAACAGCACCTACCCTCCACAGCTGCTATGAGGACTGAATGAGTTCATCCACGCAGAGCCTGGTACACAGTCAATTGTCTCTAAGTGTCTGCTGCTGCTACCAGTGCCAACATCATTATCATCCTTGTGTTACTCTCCCTGCTTCTCTTCCTTTTCCACTCACAAACCCAACAATTCTCAATCAAAGGCAGCTTTGGTGGTGAAGGTGGGTGAAGCTTTTGGGGGAAGACAGGGAAGAGTGCAGCTGGGACCTTCACAAGTCAGAGTTTTGTAGGCTGGGAGCAGTCTGTGCTGAAGGTTTGTTGTGTAATCCAGAGGGGCTACAGAAGCTAGAAGTATTGCTACTCTTGATCTTCCCTCAGATGGATACTCTGCCCCTCCTCTCTTCTCAGGTTCCAACACTGACAAAGAGAAGACTTCCCCAAACTCAGCCTTCCTTCATACTTATGTAAATCAACAACGGAAAAAAAGCAGGGAAGAAGAGAGGACAAGGCTGGAACTAAAGTTTCACTGTGCCTTTCAGTTATTATTTAAAATAGTAAAGAAGTCAATAAAGCCACTAGTTAACCACTCGGCTGTCTCTCTCCTTCCAGAGTTAACCAAACCAGATCCTTCATTGGAGATACAATTAAAGAGACCTCTGTAGACCTATATAATGCAGAAAGACTCCTTTCCTGACTTCCATTCACACACCAAGACATGCTCGTTTCTCCCTTCTTGTGATAGACACTGAGCAAGCCACGCAAGAAGGATGCAGGGAGACCCAGTTGTTCTTATCACAAAACTTAATACTTACCAAAAACTCCTGCCTTTCTTCTCCTTTTCAGCAAGGTACAAACCAACAGTCCTACTTCACCACCCTTCTGTAATCTGATTATCACCACTGTTCATTTTCTGTAAATTGTGGCAGTTGGCAGTTTTCTCTGTGAAATTCTGACTCCACAATGACAAATCAATGAACTGCAGGGTTTGTGGTGATGGTTTCCCTGTCCTCCATCCCCAGTTTTTATCCAAAGACAGCTAAAGCCCAAACCATGACAACAGCAAGTCATGTACAGCAGAGAGAGCCCACGGGGGTAGGGATGTTCTATCCACTGGTATGTCCCAAACATCACAGAGCCTGACACCCTCCACCATTCCAACTCCATAGGATCAGAGCTGAATTCTGAAAAAGTGGAACTGAAGATGGGCGAGCGAAGCATGAAAGGAAGGGGAAGTCCACAAAGAGTTTAGGTGAATTTCCAAACAATATCCCCATCATTCCCATAACTTACTGCATTATTTGTAGAAGCTAAAGCCTGGAAAGGAATCAGAATTTCAACTCTGCCATCTAAACGAGAAACTGAGAGCCTTACTACACAGATTTTAGCCCAGTGCTGCCCTGTCTCCAAGTTTACAATTTCAATGCACAGCCTAAGTTTAAAAAGCCTGGGTAGTAAAGATATTCCCGGGGTTAGAAAATCACAAATTTCCTGCCCACAAACCACCTTGATTCTCTCTGTCCCTATTCTTACCTTCTGGTCTTATTAAGTATTTCCTACTCTCCAAATATAGATGCCTTTTTGGCTCTGAATATTTTTTCTAAAGTAGCAACCCTACACCTGGCTAGAAGAATGCCCCCGGCTCGAGAAAAATTCCAGGGTGTGAAAACTTTACATCAATGAAAAATAAAGGCCCAGTACGATCACAGCGCCATCAGGCCCCAGGGAGGCACCAGCAACAAGAGTTAGGGACTGACATCTGCCCTTTAGTCACCACTAAAGCTTGGGATTTAAGAGCACACACTTCGAGATCTGACAGCCCAGGTTTGAGTGCCAGCCTTGCTCTCACTCCTTCGACTTAGGGTCCTACCAAACCCTAGTTCCTTCTCTGTAAATTGGATAGGAACCAGGTCCACATTCCTAAAGATTCTTTGCAAGAGGAATACTCAACCCACGTTTTTCCTATAATTCTGGAATTAACTGCAGTTATTTAATATACTATCAAAAAAAGCTCAAAAATGTTTAAAACATAGAGCACAATAAGAATTCACTAAGGGGGGGGGCACCTGGGTGGCTCAGTGGGTTAAAGACTCTGCCTTCAGCTCAGGTCATGATCCCTGGGTCGAGAGCCTGCTTCCCCCTCTCTCTCTGCCTGCCTCTCTGACGACTTGTGATCTCTGTCTGTCAAAATAATTTTTTTCTTTTCTAAAAAAGAAAAAGAACTTAAAAAAAGAAAGAAAGAAAGAAAGAATTCACTAAGGGCTAAAACAATCTGAGCCAAATTTCTGACCTGAGAGTACATTTGACAATCAAACCCAGAATGTATACTACTCTCTTCCAGGCTCTTTACAGATGTGCTCACAGGAAGAAAGCAACCACAATAATGAGTTGGCATCTGGGTGGTCAGGTAATGAGAGGGCAAAGCCTCCCTGCTAGCAGCAACAATGCAAAATAAGATATCTTTCTCACTATAAAACCCAACTCATTGGGGCGCCTGGGTGGCTCAGTGGGTTAAGCCGCTGCCTTCGGCTCCGGTCATGATCCCGGAGTCCTGGGATCGAGTCCCGCATTGGGCTCTCTGCTCGGCAGGGAGCCTGCTCCCCCCCCCCCTCTGCCTGCCTCTCTGCCTACTTGTGATTTCTCTCTCTGTCAAATAAATAAATAAATAAAATCTTAAAAAAATAATAAAATAAAAAATAAATTAAAAAAATAAAATCCAACTCATTCTCACCCTTGGGGTACAAACCATCATCCTACATGATTGCCCACACAGCAAAGTGTCAAATGGGACCAAATACTGATGTTCTGATGTTCACAATTCTCTGCATTAATGCACTTCATGTTAACCTTAATTAATGTCTGTGTTAAACACCAACATTAAAAGAAAGTAACTGTGATCTGCATGGATTCTTGGAAACGTTTTCCCTGAATTAAACCTCCGGAGAAAAAACCAGCCAAGACATAGGGCTAATCCATGCCCCTTAATGGGATAAGGTAGAGGCCTTGCCTGAGGGGCCCAACAAACAATTGTGATGACTAGTTTACCATCCATGCCAGAACCTGCAAAGACTATCACTACGTCTGGTTTTCTGCTAACACAAGGCAAGTCTCTGATGTGTGTAAGGGCTCCTCCAGGTGGTTTTTAAACTAGGAATTCACAGTTGTATCACACAGACCTCCAATAACACTATCACCTTGTAAGGCAGTTAGGCAAGGGGGAATGGCTCATAGATAAGTGACGTACGTGGCTGCCATCATCTCACCCAGTCCACCACTACCCTAAGAAAACAAAAGGCAAAAGCACTTCATGGTTCTCATGGCCACCTGCCCAGAGCGACCCAGAAATCCACACTCAGCATCTGTTAGACTCCAGATCAAGACAGGACCTACCGCCCTGGAAGCCAGCACTAGCCCGGCCACGATGCAACAGAGGAGTCCCATACCCCAGCTCGAGTGGAAGGCCAATGGCCCGGAGGCTGGGCCTGGGCGCCAGGGCAGAACGCACCCCATCTCCAAGCCTCGGGACCCCACCACTCCTGGGTTAAGATAAGAGATCTTCGCCCCCACCCCCAAAGCTTCCTCAGAAAATTCAGTCCCAGCCACTCTCCTTCCCACTCCCACAGACGCTGGAAGCCTCCCCAATCCCCTGGCTTCCCCAATGCCAGCCTCCCCTGGAACTCCTGGGCACGCGAGGCCACACTTGACCGAACATCCAACTCCTGAAGGTCAAGGACAGGGGTCGGGAGAGCCGGAGAAGCGCGAGGAGGAGCTTCCTCGTCCACTCCGCCGCCCCGCTAGGAAAAGGGCTCGAAGGGGCCGCCAGAAGGAGGCGCCAGGCGTCCACGGCGGGTCCCGAGCCCTCCCGGCTACCCCGGGTAAGGTCTTCAGCCACAGGTCTGGTCGCGGTTCTCGCCGGCTCTGGAGTCACCCTTGGGGACCCCGGAAACCCTGCGCTCAGGGCGCGGGTGGAATGCGGCCCCCACGGAACGGTTGGGGCCGGTCTAGGTCTCGAACCCCGGTCCTCACCTTCGCCTCATGCTGGTGTGTCCCCCGGCGCCGGCGTCCCCTGGCCGGCCCGGGTCGCCAAGCCCCGCTCCCCGCGCGCAGCCCCGCAGCGCCGCAGCCCCCGCGCGCCAGCCGCAGCGTCCGCGCGGGCAACAGCAGCGGCCGCAGCTGAAGCAGCGGCGCCGCCGCCGGAGGCTGGGCGGGCACATGGGAGGGCGGGGGCTGCGGCCCTTCAGCCCTTGCTATAGGACCCCAGTCTCAGGGGCGACAGATCTAAGTGCGCCTCTGAAACTGGTACGTGGTTCCCGTCCTCAGGGCGTTGTTGCTACCTGCAGGCTCAGGCTTTGCCAGAACCTCAATGGTATATGCAAAAGGTAAAGAAATAGACTGTCGCCACTCCCTTCCTCCTCTCTATCCCCCCGCACGGTCCATATGGTACATTCCTCAAAGCACAGCCCAAGTGAGAAAGGGAGGAGTTGATTGGTTGGGAATCCTGGAAGGGCGCAAGGAACCACACAAAATGGCCAATGGAAAAACGCGGTGGGCATATCAAACCTGCCAGATGGGGAGAAGAGAGGATGCGTTTAAAGGGAACTTGTTTGTTTCCCTCAGAAGCCGCCACAAAACAAAACCAGAATTTTTTTCCTGATCTTATCCAGACGGGAAACAATTTAAGGGCTCCTCAAATTTGGGGGTAAGAGAGTTAAAACAAGATATGGAGAGAATTGCACCAGATATATGTGTGTGACTTTGGATAGGTTACTCTGTATCTCTCGGCCTCAGTTTCCTCATCTAATCCAATGACAATATTGAACTAGAAATGATCTTTGATGGTCCTTTCATATTTTGTGGTCCTATAATCCTTTGCGTGGGATTGGCAGTATTTATATATATTCTTCAATTTTCGGTATGTTCCCCCATCTTAAAAAACGTTGGTTGAACATACACTTTCTAGTTGAAAGTACACTTTATACAAACACTATAGACTCCATCTTGTGTAAAGACACATTCAATATTCTTTGTCCCTCCTCTCTTAAAGCAAAGCATTTTTCTTATATGTGGTGAACACCCCAACTCTCTACTCCCCCCTACAAATATCTCATAATTTCTACTCTTACAAGAGTCACCTTTTCTTCTTCCTTCTCTCTTCCTCCACAGTATAAAAGTTTCAATTCGTAATTACTACACCTGTTGAAGCATCCAGAATCCATACTTTTAGCAACACAGCTCACTGGGCAGTTCTCATTAGAGTGGCTGAAGCACTATCTGAAGTGTCTGGCATACCATTCAACTATTCATGGCTAATTCTGTTTTTAGTCACACTACACGTCAAATTCAAGACTTGAAAACAGCCCTTGGGGGCCTATTCTGCTCAATTTTAGAGCTTTATACCAGCAGCTAGACCAACATTTTGGCCACCAAACTTCAGACCAACTCCACCTTTATTTTTCAGAACTTTTCAATCTTCCATCATCTGCTCATCCTACATCCACTCAACCTTCTTCCAAATTATATGAGGTGTTAGGGATACTTTTCTAATAGCTCCACTATCCAGGCCCCACCCCACCCCCAACTCATCTTCCAACTATTATTCAGTGAGTTCTAGAAAGTCTAGTCTCTCCTTGAACTCCCAGGTTAGTTAACAGAAGCTGTGAGCTTATAGAGCTCCCATTTCTGCTCAGTGCCACCATAACCCTGAGTTTCTGCCCCAGTATGCAATTTTTATTAATATAGTTTCCTCTCTCATTCATTTTCAGCAGCAGCAGCTGCTTACGTTCATTAAATGCTTACTATGTGCTAAGTACTATTGGGAAATGCTCTGTATGTATCATTTCATTTCACCATCACATGAACTCTGTGAAGTGCTATTATTATTCCTGTTTTATGGAGAGAAAATGAGCCTTAAAGAAGCTGATTTGCCCAAGTACACATGTTGAGGTCTGTCATTTCTACCTTCACAAACCCATAGTGCAATACTATCTCCTATTTTTTTTTAAAGATTTTATTTATTTGACAGACAGAGATCACAAGCAGGCAGAGACGTACCAGAGAGAGAGGAGGAAGCAGGCTCCCCGCTGAGCAAAGAGCTTGAGGGGGCCCAATCCCAGGACCCTGAGATCACGACCCGAGCCAAAGGCAGAGGCTCAACCCACTGAGCCACCCAGGCACCCCACTATCTCCTATTTCTTAAGAAGCTACAGCATTCCATTCAAAAGATAATGTCATACACTTATATCATTTTTTACATGTCTATACCTATAATACCATTTCAGCCTCAAAATAACCATGTCAGGAAGGTTACGAGCAGTTTGTCTGCAGTGAGGAGAAAACTTCAGCTCAGAAATGCTGACCAGTTTAACTCTGGTGACAAGAGTGTTCAATAATGAAGTCTGGTTTTCCAAGTTGTCATTTTCTCCCCCACTGAAATCCCTGCTCCCTGAGTGAACACAGTCTTTTCACATATAACCAGTAGAGAACAATTTATAAGCAACACGGGAAGAAATAACAGCAAACCCCCCAGCATGGAATCCAGGGAGAAGGGCACCAGTGCTGACAGTGGGTGGAAAACAAGTCAAGGAAGGCTTCTACAAGTAGTGAGAAGCACTAAGCTTTTCTCTCTACTGTCGTGTTTATATTCTATCTCTGAGATTATGCCTTTGACACACCTGGCAAACTCAGTAGCAAAGGGCAACAAAAACTGCCCGTAACCCCCACCACTGCCTGAAGTACCTGGAGATACAATCAGCCCTGCGCCCAGGAGGAAGGGATTTCTATGTGCAGGGCTGCTGCTGCTTACAGATTCTGGGAAGTTTCCTAGTTGCTGTTTAGTAAAGTACTCTGCTCCACTGACACTTGTAAGACAGCCCTGAAAATGTAAGCTGGGCTAATGATCTCATTCTTTTTAAACTGCAGAAATCCTCACAGGGGTGGACCACCTCGCAAAATGATGTGGGAGCCAGTAAACTTTTAATATCATTAAGAAAGCTAAGCCTGATAATTCTGAAGGCAATACTTCTGTTTCCATCTCTGCCTGGCCCAGGGCTAGTCAGTCCAGTTAATTTTCACTCCCACTGCTGGGGCACCTGGGTGGCTCAGTGGCTCAGTGGGTTAAAGCCTCTGCCTTTGGCTCAGGTCATGATCTCAGGGTCCTGGGATCGAGTCCTGCATCGGGCTCTCTGCTCGGCGGGGAGCCTGCTTCCCTCCTCTCTCTGCCTACTTGTGATCTCTGTCAAATAAATAAATGAAATCTTTTTAAAAAAAAAATACCTCTGTTTATCTAAGTGTTTCCTTTATGCACTCTAACATTTAGTGGGCACCTACCAGGAGCAAAGGACTGTCAGGTTGTGTGGGGTTTTCCTGACTGATCGCAAATGAAGCCTGTACTCTCCAAGTGGAGAGGGAGATAAACATCAAATTCATTTGGTGAGGAATGGGTCAGCCCAAACTCCTCAAATTATGTGACAGGATTCCATTCCCAGGCTGACTGCAAGCTCATGTCGGAAAGCATGTCCTTTAGAGTAGGATGAAGAGCACTGGACAGGCTTCTGGGAAAGGGTAGAGTGGGGGAGATGGCCTCTGTATTGGGGAGGAAGGTGGAAAAATGGAGGGTACCCAGAAATAACAGGACATGTACCAAACAGTAGGAGGGGGGATAATATCAACCCATGATTTGGCCAAAGAATTATGGTGTATTCTGTCTTAGTTTTTTTAAAATTCTGTCTTACTTTTAAGAAAAAAAAATTCTGATTTCAAAAGTAATACATGTTCATTGTTAAAAAACTTTTAATACAGAGACTTACAAAAAGTTAAAATTACTCATTACCCTTAACAGCTTATCACTGTTACTATTTCCATGTATTTTTCCTGTATTTTCTTTGTGTATTTGTGCATGTCTTTTTTGTATGTATCTTTTTTTTTTTTTAAGATTTTATTTATTTATTTGACAGAGATCACAAGTAGGCATAGAGGCACAGAGGCAGGCAGAGAGAGAGAGAGGAGGAAGCAGGCTCCCTGCCAAGCAGAGAGCCCGATGCGGGACTCGATCCCAGGACCCTGAGATCATGACCTGAGCCGAAGGCAGCGGCTTAACCCACTGAGCCACCCAGGCGCCCCTTGTATGTATCTTTTTTTTTTTTTTTTTTAATTTTTTTTTTTTATTTGACAGAGAGAAATCACAAGTAGATGGAGAGGCAGGCAGAGAGAGAGAGAGAGGGAAGCAGGCTCCCTGCTGAGCAGAAAGCCCGATGCGGGACTCGATCCCAGGACCCCGAGATCATGACCCGAGCCGAAGGCAGCGGCTTAACCCACCGAGCCACCCAGGCGCCCCTTGTATGTATCTTTTAAACAAAATTTAATCAAACTCCTCTGCAGTCTACTTTCTCCATAACAATAGACTAGGAATTTTCCCATTCCAATAAATATTATTCTAATACATGACTTTAAGTGACTGCACTTTAAATGAATATACTTTAAGTTATTTAACCAAGATTTTCTTTTTAGTCATAAAGATTATTTCCAATTTTCCATTATATATGTAACTTCAAAGATTATCCACATATATAAATGTTTATATATGCTATGATTATTTCCTAGTATTTCTAGAAACACAATTCCTTGGTCAAAGGTCATACACATTTTTAAGTGTTCCATATATATTGGCAAGTTGTCTTTCAGGAAGTTTACACCAGTTACTTTCCCACCAGTAAGCTATGAAGGGGCTATTTCTCTGAACCCTCACCAATCCTGGGCATTTCTCTTCTTTTGTAATCCTTGTCAGTTGAACAGATGAAGAACATCTCGTTGTTTCAATTATTATAGTGTATTTTTACCTATCAAAGTGGTAAATATAGGGGCACCTGGGTGGCTCAGTGGGTTGAAGCCTCTGCCTTCAGCTCAGGTCATGATCCCGGGGTCCTGGGATCGAGCCCTGCATCGGGCTCTGTGCTCGGCGGGGAGCCTGCTTCCCTTCCTCTCTGCCTGCCTCTCTGCCTACTTGTGATCTCTGTCTGTCAGATAAATAAATTAAAAATCTTAAAAAAAAAAAAAAGTGGTGAATATATATTTTTCCTTCCAAGTGCCCTGAAACTAAACAGGAAAATGAGTGTTTCCCTTTTCCTCCATTTAACAACCCTTCTCCCAAATCCCTGAAAAATGATAGAAAAATCAGAGTAGAATTTGTTCAAATGATCAGAGCTCAGATAAACTCAGTGTCATTTTACCTGAACCAATAAAAATGGTAGTGGAACAGATGGCTCAAAATAACACATAAATCTATACACTATAACTTTGAAATGGGTGACAAATCCATGCATAGAAATTTTTTCAGCTGTAAAATGTGTCACCATTAGTACAGGCCAATATTAAAATCAGTTTGTGCTTCTTCAATAAGACCCAATTCTGTGATGGGGATAAATCCAAGACAGGCCAAGCTGGCAGCCCATCCTCCAGTACTGAGTGGTTCACCAGTCCACTCAACGTGACTCTCAGCTCCTGCTTAGCTTTCGTGTCCTTGAGCTTTCTGTTTTTTTTTTTTATTTATTTATTTGACAGACAGAGATCATAAGTAGGCAGAGCAGCAGGCAGAGAGAGGAGGAAGCAGGCTCCCCGCTGAGCAGAGAGCCTGATGTAGGGCTCGAACCCAGAATCCTGGGATCATGACCTGAGCTAAAGGCAGAGGCTTTAACCCACTGAGCTACCCAGGCGCCCTGAGCTTTCTGTTTTGTGGTTGCCCCTACATAAAGTCCTTTTCTCCAGCTATCGACAGCCTAATTTCTCATGGAAGAATTTACCTCTCCCCATTTTCAGTGTAGTTTGGCTGGAAGTAATCACAACCCTTCTCTGAACTTGAAGTGGGATGCAGGTAGCACTGGAAGTTGCTGGCAGCCATCTGGGGCCATGAGGTAGACTTTGCCTGCAGGAGGAAAAAACCTGAAGGAGTGGAGCTGAGAAATGGAGAGAAGCAAAGTTGGATTTGGTCACGTATGTGAGCCTTGAATCAAGTTTCATGGGAAGCCAGTTATATGAAATAGTAAATACTCCCCCCACCTTTTTTTTTTAAGCGTAAATCAGATTTTGTCAGCTTTCTGTCACTGGCAATGCAAAAAATGCTGACTGAAACACTAGTTGTGGGGAGATTCTGTAGTCCAAATATCACACCCATTACCACTGCATCATGACTCCAGGAGGTACTTATCTTGAAGCTATCTCCAGGGAAATCCCAAGCTATGTGTAGCATAAAGTTTTCTAGGATGCCGGACAGACTCAGAATGCTCTCTTCTCTCTCTATAGGATAAGAGAATCAAGAGGGAAGAAGAGGATGGTTTGGTACAATTTTGATTCCTGGGCTACATGCATTGTCATATAGACCTATGAAGACATGAGATGAAAAACTTGATGCCCTTGCTCCTCTCCTCTTCTATACCAAAGACTGGTTTGAAATAACCCAGTCTTCTGGAGAAAAGGGAATCATAGATTGGGATGTCCAAGAACTGGAATACATCCTCGGTTCTGGGGTTTATCCCTAGGCTAACATTTCATAGTGGGGTTTTAAAAAGTTAGAAATCTTTTAACTAATTAAATATAACTAACTCCTGATTTGCAAGTTTCACCATGCTAGTTTAAACACAACTTGAAAAATTGCAAATCTATTTTTGCATCAATTTTCCATAATACAATGTCAAAAAATTAAGAAGTGTTTGTCCCAGCTCATTGGTCCGTACGTTTGCGGTCAGAAATTCTATCTACGTGTAAGCAAACTGAAACCAGTATAGTCTATAGAAGAAATCTCTAATCATTAAAGTTGCTGCAAAATAACATCTATGGTTACCACATTGTAATCATCATCAAAATAGAGTTTTAGGAAACTAGTGCAAGAAGGCTCTTCTCTAATCCAACTCAGACCAAGTTCTTGGAAGTCTCTAGAAACATGGCAAATATTGATAACAGGATTTTTCTGGACTAATTGCTTCATATGCAGCCACATCTAAGAAAAATTTACCAAAAATTATATATATGTCTACACACACACACATCTATATATATAGATATATAGATATCTCTGTGTATATATCTATCTATATATATAGATATATAGATATAGATATCTTTATCTATAGATATCTAATTTGAAAGGATAAATATTAACATGTTAACATCTAAGTAAAGCAAGGGATGGGTAGGGTATGAGATTTTCTTCTTTTTGCTTATTTGTGCTTTTTCATTTTGGGAAAGAATGGACTATGGAACATGCTTTTGTAATGAGAAAAAATAAAAACAACAGCCTCCTCTTCCTCAACAGCCTCCTCCTCAAACAGCACCCCCCCCCCCAAAAAAGAGAAAAAGGAATGAGAAGGGCATCACATGTTTTCAACTTTACACAGTCTTTGCGTGCTCTGGCTGCCTCCACAATCGTGGCCATCTTTTGTATGGCCAACGTCTTGTCCTGCTGGGAAACCCAGCCTATTTGCTTCAACAAGAGCTGCAGCGTGCCTCAGTGCAGTCCCAGAGAGTATATCATTGCAAAATCATTGGCTTCAGCAAAATAAAATCTCTAAGATAGTTTAGGCCCCTTAGGCCAAATATCCCTAAACCTTATCTGCAAGAGAAGTTACTTTGATTTTCTGCAAATCTTGAATTCCTGACTGTGAAAGCCCTAAGGAAGGAGTGGAGACTGAAGATGACTCTGGGTCACCACTATTGACTTCAACTCCTGCCTGCCTACTGGGAAGCCTCATGAGAAATTTGGGAAGAAGGGGGGCGCCTGGGTGACTGCCCCCAGCTCAGGTCTTGATCCTGGAGTCCTGGGATCAAGCCCTGCTTGGGGCTCCCTGCTTGGTGAGGAGTCTGCTCTTCCCTCTGCCCCCTGACCTCCCCCTTCTCATGTGCTCTCATGCTCTCATTCTCTCTCTCTCTCAAATTAATAAATAAAATCTTCAAAAAAAAAAATTGGGAGGAGGAAAGGTGGTGTAAGCTGAGTTGAGACTAGGTAATGGTGGGTAGTTTGAAAGCTCTATTATATAAGCTTAAGCTTTGTTACCAGTGTGTCACTAATGGGTGCCACATTGTGATGCCCTCAGCTCTCAGGGCTGCCAGGTAGGACCAGCAGTGGCCCGAGCCTTCCATCTAGCCTCTTCCTGCAGGAGTACCTTGTCAGTTCACCCCAGGGTACTGGTCAAATACCATCTTCTACATGTGCCTAACATAGCACACATATGGAGAACACTGAAATAGATTTCAGGATTACTGTTATACCACAATTTGCTGATCTGGAACTGCTATCTTACAGAAAGTGATGTGAGAACGCCAGCAGCAAGCATTCACAGACTGTTCCTCTGTGCCAGGACCTGGATCAGTTCCGTGGTGGGTATCACTGACTTGTGCCTACTTAGCACCCAGGCCCTCTCTCGGGGAACAACACCTATATCTTCTGTGGGAATTTCCTTTCCCTGCTGCATGCAGGCCTGTGGGCATGTCAGCCTAAGCATCTTGTTCACCTGTGAGGTAGACAGCACACAGCCCAGCCAAGGCCAGGCTGACTTCTTTTCTTCGAATTTCAGTGTTATGGAAAGACACAAATACTGAAATTGACCTAAGCTGTTACATCCCGTTGTGAATATCCTGAAGAAGGAAACTGGTTCTCTCTCTACTGTCTAGATCCCCTTAGCAGCCCTGTTTCTCATCCTTAGCAAGATCTGGTAGTATACTTTTCATTCATTTATGTTAGCTAATTCATCTTCTTCCAATAAATTTCTCCCACCACTCCCCAAAGTTAGCCGTAAAGTCTATCTCTGATGTTTGCAACCACAAAACAAAACACCACCCAAGGTATGAGATAACCTTCTTAAGAACCTAGTTTTGTGTCATTATTATCTCTATTTTAATACAAGGTAATTGAACTTCAGAGCTGTTAAAAAACTTGCCCAAGGTTACACAGCTAATGAATGGACTAAGCTATCTTAGCCCAAGTCTATCTGACATGGAGGCATAATAGAGCAGGTTTTGTCCTGAGAGAAAAATGAACTCAAATCCCCACTTTTCTGCATAAAACCCCGGTTACATTAATGTCTCCAAATTGCAGCAATTCCCTCTAAATCAGAAAAATGGGAAAAATAATGCTTATTTCAGAGATTTGTTGAGGGTTGATGGAAATAATTTACACGAAGGCAGTGGCCTGGAGTATGTGCTTAATACATATTAATGTTATTTCCCTAAAAATGAAAATTATTATCTCTGTAGGGTTAGTTCAACAAATCGATTCTTTTTTTAGTCCAAAGATTATTGCTTCTGACTTGATTCAAGTACAATTTCTCTCTCCCTCTGTCCTTCGCTCTTTTACACACACACACACACACACACACACACACACACAGTTTTGTTTATGGAGGTTTCCCTCATATCTCTGTCCTCCACCTGTGTCCTGATGTCCTGTCTGTGGAAGGTCTATCAGAAAATGCAGACACCCTTAGGAAAAAGAGCAGAGGGCGTACATAAATATGCATATAATCTAAATCTTCCACCCAACCTGCCTTTGGAAAAGGAAGAGACAAAAATTTTCATTCCTCTTAAGGATATGGAAATGAGGCACAGAGACACTAAATGTCTATCTTTAGGTTACACAGCAAACCAAAGGTTAAGGTGGGGAGGCAGAAATGATACACTAGGCCATTTGGTCTGAAGGTGCTAGAGCCTAGAAGAGAAAGAGCAGGTTTTCTTTTCCTTCCTTCCTTCCTTCTTTTCTTTTTTCTTTCTTTCTTTTTAAAGATTTTATGTATTTGAGAGAGAGAGAGAGAGTGCACATATAAAACCATGAGCAGGGGGAGGGGCAGAGGGAAAGGGAAAAGCATACTCCCAATGGAGCGGGGAGCCCGATGAAGGACTCCATCCCAAGACCCCAGGATAACAACCTGAGCCAAAGGCAGACACAACCGACTGAGCCACCCAGGCACCCCAAAAGAGCAGGTTTTCTAAGTTGTTGGTTTTCTTTTTGCCCCCACTCTCCTTCTCACCTCAAATAAAACAGCTCCATCATTTAAACATCTACATTAGGCAAATTTCTAAGAAAATTTCTCCAGATTTCTATCCAAGCTACACCCTGTCTTTCTCTTCAGAGCTGTGACCTAGTTAAAATTAGTTTATAATTCTTTTTAAAAATTTTTAAGTAATCTCTACATCCAATATGGGGCTCGAACTCACAACCCCAAGATCAAGACTTGCATGCTCTACCAACTAAGCCAACCAGACATTCCTTAAAGTGATCTTATAATTATTTTAATGGAGGGGGGAACCCAAAGATGGCATTCACTATGCTGGAAAAATTAAAGTCCTCTCACAATATATAGATAAGGAAAAAGTGTTATTTGTACTAAGATTTCTGATGCTTCTTCAGAGATAAATTCAGGTTTTCCTAGGTTTGAGATGGTGAAAAACACAACTAAAAGACCTAATTATTCAGTCAAGCAGATATTGACAACCTGCTTGCCATAAGCAAGGAATTTACCAAAACTGACATTAGCTCATAACAAGAATGAACAAAAATCTATACAGCTTGAGCTTATTCAACATAATTGTGACTCTCATTATTTCTCTGGTTTCTAGAGCCAAGAAAACAACATTCTACATTGTAATATTATAATTTATGGGATTTTTTTTCTCCTCCACATGTACTTCTTTCTATCTTGAAGGTTTGAGAATTCTTTTTTTTTTTTTTTAAGATATTATTTATTTATTTGACAGACAGAGATCACAAGTAGGCAGAGAGGCAGACAGAGAGGGAGGAAGGGAAGCAGGCTCTCTGCTCAGCAGACTTGAGGGGCTCGATCCCAGAACCCTGGGATCATGACCTGACACGAAGACAGAGGCTTTAACCCACTGAGCCACCCAGGTGCCCCTTGAGAGTTCTTTATTAATGAGATGGCAATGTATAACAGCAAATGAATAATGAATTTTTAAAACTTAAAAATCATCTATAGTACCTCAGTTTAGCACAGTAACTCGCACGTGAGGATTTTTGGCTTCCAGGTACACAGTTATTTTAAATTACAAACATGAGGAACACCTGGGTGGCTCAGTCATTGGGTGTTTGCCTTCGGCTCAGGTCATGATCTCAGGTGGGCTTGAGTACTGCATTGGCCTCCCTGCTCTGTGGGAAGCGTGCTTCTCCCTCTTCCACTCTCCCTGCTTGTGTTCCCTCTCTTGCTGTCACTCTCTCTGTCAAATAAATAAATAAAATCTTTAAAAAAAAAAGCTACAAACATGGAATGCTTGCTATTTTATATTTTGTCATCGATTTAATCATAAATCTCTTCCATGTTTCTTTCTACTTGTCTCTGGATTTAAGCTTTTGTTATGAAGGCAAAATATTCCATTGTGTTGATGTACCATGAATTTTTTCATTATTCCTCCAATGTTGGACATTTCAGCTATTTCTTTCTTTTTCTTTTTTCTTTTTTTTTTTTTTTTAAGGTAGCACACTAGAGGATATCTTTCATGCATTTGGAATTTTTAAAATATTTATTTAAAAACTGTTTTGAGAAAAATTCCAGGATATAGTACTTTTAGAACTTTTCCTATATATGATCATCTTCCATCCCCCCCTAATTTTACCAATTTACACTGCAACACACAATAAGCAATGCAATCTTATTGCCCCCTCAATGGCATTATGTTACTTTTTTTTTTTAAGATTGTATATTTATTTATTTGAGAGTGAGCCAGAGAGAGAGAGAGAGCGCGCGCGCGCATGAGTGGGGAGGAGGAACAAAGGGAGAGAGAGAAGCAGACTACAGGCTGAACAGGGAGATTAAGGGACTTCAGGATCATGACCAGAGCTGAAGGCAGACCTTTAACCAACTGAGCCACCCAGGTGCCCCAGTTTTTAAAATTTGCTAATCATTAGCAAAAAATAAAAGAGTAGCAGTGTTATAATTTTCACTTTTGATCGCTGTCAAAACAAACACATATCTATGTGTTTGTTTGCTCATTTACTTCCTCAAGTGAGTGAATTTCTTTTTATGGACCCTGAATTTATCCAAGGAGTTCACCCCTACCCCCGTCAAGTTTATGGAGATATAATTTACATATTAAAAATGTACTCTTTTTAGTGTAAGGCTCTGGCTTTTAACAAATATATGCCACTGTAAAATACCTCTATTATCCTCAAACTCTCCTTGTTCCCCTTTGTAGTCAACTTCTCCCCCACACCTCCAGTTCCTGGTAATTGCTAAATTTTTTTTTTTTTGTTTTTGTCTTTTCCAGAACGTCATGTAAATGGAATCATACAGTATATAGCTATGCATGGAATTCTAGTGTGTGCTTTTTTTTTTTTTGAGTTCCAAAGGTTTGTTTTGTAGTATTCAAAATACTTTAAATTAAAGGTTTTGTTCAATCTCAAAAGAGCAGTACAACATAAGAGGAACAGAAGTTGTATCAACACACCCGGGATAAAAAGGTCTTCTAGAATCAGCTCTAAGGTGGTCTGTTGGGGGAGGGCCTTGGGTCTGAGGTAGCATAAGCCACCTGGAGCGGTCCCTCATGTGGAATTAGTCGAAAGTAGCTCCAGTTCAGCTGAGAGAGCTAAGAGCAGGCAAGGTTAAGCATGCCTATGGCCTGACTTGACAAGTGAATGCTGGAGGAAGCCTGGGGGAGACCCATGGCAGGTAAGGGAAGGCATTGTCTCAGGGGAGGGGGGTGGTCAGATGGACTCCAAGAGGGAACAAATAGTGTTGTGTATATGGCTGTGCACAGACTAGAAAAACAATGACTAAAGGGCAGGATGGAGGTGGTTACAACTGTCTTGGGTTGCTTGGAGAGAGGTATTAGGGAAGGACTTGTGGAGGGCAGAGCCTGAGAATGCAGGCATACAAATAATCCCGTGTAGCAGTGTGGTGTTTCTGTGGTCAGGAAGTACCTCCCAGTTACTCCCTCAGTGGCCCTGGCACATTAGGCTTTGTGATCCACATCAGGTAGCTTGTATGATCTTTAAACAGAATCTGAGTTCTCTTGCCTTTTTATTTGGTGAATGAGGCTTGCTGAGGGTTTCAGAAGATATAGTACTTTTATCCCTCAAGGAGGCCGTAATCATTTTTCTAACCAAAATTAAAGCAGGAACAAAAGACAGCCATGATGGGTGAATTTCTGACTCCAGGCTGGTAAATGATACTTAATAAAGTATTTAAAATCTGAACTTCTCATGCCCAGAGTTTTGAGGTCTTACCTAATCTCCTTGAGGACCTTAGGTATTGCTGTGTAGTTTCTGCCTCCCACCTGCTTCACAGAATTTATGAATATTCATGAGATAATATTACCATGTGAGCATTGGAAAAACCTCCTGCAAGGTTTGCCCTCCTGTTTGCAGTGGTACTTGCAGAGCTGATGCCTGAATTTTCAGGGAACCTAAGATGTTCGGATACCCCTTAAGCTTAGGAGGAGTTCAAGCCCTTTGGAAGGGGTTTCAGCCTGAGAAGAATAAGATTTTATGATTCTTAAGTGATCTTATTATTGTTTCTCCCTTTTTCAGAGTGACCACTGCATTCTAAACCCCTTCTCTTCCCTCCACGTCCATTCTCCTTGGAGTGGGGGGAAGATTTACACATGTGACCCTGATTAGTACCAACAGACATAAAGCCTATAAATCTACTGGGAGCCATGGCTTTCACCCTACAGACTTGCAAAAACACACATCTCTCCCCTTGCCCTGGAATATAAATCAGAACATTTCAGTTAGTGACAGAACCTATTCTGAAAGAGATGCTTGCTCCCACCCACATCTGAAACATCACCTTCATTCTGAGCCCTTTGGGCAGCTAGATCCCTGCCATCTGTCTCAGCTTGTAGCTTCTAGGCATTCACAACAATTATATACTGTGCCCCACAGAAGTAGCTTCTTTTTTTTTTTTTTTTAAAGATTTTTGATTTATTTATTTGACAGAGAGAGATTATAAAGTAGGCAGAGAGGCAGGCAGAGAGAGAGAGAGAGGAGGAAGCAGGCTCCCTGCTGAGCAGAGAGCCCGATGCGGGACTCGATCCCAGGATCCTGAGATCATGACCTGAGCCGAAGGCAGCGGCTTAACCCACTGAGCCACCCAGGCGCCCCCAGAAGTAGCTTCTTTGAGAGACTTAGTTTAACTATCAAATTCAACTGGAAAAATGTCATCCTAATCAATTGGAATGGTGGATTGCAAACTTAGTTCATTAGCATCACCTCGTAGCCTCTAAAAAGCCCACAGCTTAGGCTGTGTCCCAGACCAATTAAGTCAGAATCTCTGGGGATGAGACCCAGGAATCAGTATTTTTTTTTTCAAGTTCCCCAGGTGTTCCAACCGGCGGCCAGCGGAGAACCACTGAACAGTGAGGCAAGGACCCAACAGTTCCGCCTTCTGTTTACCTTTTAACAAGATTTCACCTTTCCCTTGAAAGGAATCTTAATAACAATGAAAACTCTAAGTAGTTGATTACAGTGCTAGGCCAATAACAAAGCTTTTTTTTCGAGGGAGGGGTGGAGAGTAATGGGAAGGGTAGTCTGGCAAGGAAAGGACTTAATACACAGAAAGTATTTTGCCACGGAGTCGTAATCATTCAATTCTAAAAACAAGATGCAGTCCCCTAGAAGCCATCTGGCGCTTCCCTGTGCTTCCAAGAAGGAATGAATTTGCCCATCCTTTTGTTAAAAATCTCCAGGAGAAGGAGTGCCCTCCATCCCCCCGCAGCCTCCCGGTACACGCGTGCGTGCGTGTCTGTGTGGCCTTTGGGCTGTGTACTTAGCCGCGCAGGCAAGCGCTCGCGCCCCCTACTGGCATGAAGTGGATTTCTCTCCTCGTGTAACAATTGTTTCTTCTCGCTGAGGTAATGGATTCATTTCCTTGAGCTCACCAGAAAGGAACAAGGACTTCCTGGCATTCCTCTGATATCTGGCATGCCACCGGTTTGCCTGAGGACGTTATTTCTTTGATTGTAGGATAAGAACGCAAAGCAAATGGGATGAAGGTGCTGGGAAACGGAGCCCTGCTGCTTCTAGGATAGCCTTTGGAGTGTTTATTTGTGATGCTTGGTATCTGCACCAGTGGGGTGTTCTGCGGTAATGGGGACACAGACTGGAGTGTAGCTCCCACTGGTTAAGGGAGTAGCGCATTTAAAGGGAGAAGGAAATAACAATTCCCAGAAACCCAAAGATGTCAGAAGGGAAAATGCTTTCCAATCATAAGCAATTTAAAAATATGATTTTTTTTTCTTAAAGGCAGTAATCAAAACATATAACCTTGTCATTTCAGAGATTGTTCACCCAAAGGAAAACTTGATGGTACTCACCGATTAGGGCTTCAAAGGGCATCTCCTCGATAAGTAACAGATGCTGGCTCTCCAGAGTCGGTTGGTCCTCGGTGTACAGGTGCCGCGGCTATGGCAGCACACACGTTCAGTGCTGCCCACTCCACCTTCGCGCTGGACCCCGCACCGGAGGTCGGCATCGGGAGGCTCCAAGGTACAGCTGTTTCTCCCCCTTGTCCCTTCTCCGCAACTCTCTCCCAGGGTCCAGGGATTCACAGTCGGGGCAACAAGGAAGGACCTAGATCCTGTGTGTCTGCCTCTCGCTTCTTGTCCTCACTGCTGCATCTCAGCTGGGGTTGGGGAAGTCAGTGCGGCAGAGCTGGATGCTGGCTCGTCCCGGTTGCTATGGTGACCAGGAGCGGGAGGCTTGATGGTGGCTGAGGAAGGCAGTGGGGAAAAGGTAACAGATGAGTGATGACGTGATAGATTCTCCTGGGATCTGCTGACCACAAGGGAGCTAAGAGAAGTGGAGTTCCTGAATGGTACTGTCCAGAATGTCTGTTTTTTAGCCTCCAGCCAAAACCAAAACCAAACCCTCCTTCCTCCTTTGGGATTCTTTCCCTCCCCTGCTCCCCAATGGCCATCTCAACACACACACACTAGCATTTTAAGGCTTGGAATTTCCAGCCATAATTTAAAGCCCCCTGCCCTAGGGAATCCTGCTAAATGGAGATTAGTGCTTGACTCCCTGGGGGAAGGGTGCAGTTGCAGGAAGCCTCTCAAGGGCTCAGGACCTAGACCTTTCTCCTTTACTCTGAGAAGAGCTCCTGCTGCTGGAGTTTAAAGTGATCTTATTTCACACTCCCAAACAATGCCCCCTGGATTGTCATAGCCCATGGAACTTGAAAGAAACCTGCCAAGCACTTAAAGATGGAAGACTGGATAGATTTGAATAAATTCCTACCAGCATTTGCTTATTATAATTATAGCATTATAATTAGAGCAGAAAGAAGCCTTAGAGGGGCGCCTGGGTGGCTCAGTGGGTTAAGCCGCTGCCTTCAGCTCAGGTCATGATCTCAGCGTCCTGGGATCGAGTCCCGCATCGGGCTCTCTGCTCAGCAGGGAGCCTGCTTGCCTCTCTCTCTCTCCCTCTCTCTGCCTGCCTCTCTGTCTACTTGTGATCTCTCTCTGTCAAATAAATAAATAAAATCTTAAAAAAAAAAAAAAAAAAAAAAGAAAGAAGCCTTAGAGATTATTTTGTCTTCAAGGACCATTGGCTTCAGTATGATATCCATCTTGGCTCTGTAGTCAAAAGCAGATTGACTCCTGTCAGCACTCTCGGAAGAGGGCTGACCCTTGCCTGATGACTTGAAGAAAGGGCTCTTGTTTGTCACAAGGGTTATCCCTTAATCATATCATTGTCTGCCTCATTAATGTGTTCCCCTCATTTCCGTAGTCTTTAATATGAGGATCAGGCTATTGAGAAGATCAGGGTAGTAGTGCAGAGGTGGTACCTGCTTGATGTCCTGAGTCCTTCATTCACTAGAACTCTGCATCAATGTCTATTCCACCCACCTATCTGCAGATGTTTTGCTCTACTTCCAGAATAAGGGAGGGTATACATTTTTACCGAGTTCAGACAATATTCCTGGGCTTTTCATGGGTTATTTCATTTAATCCTCCCGTCAACCTACAAGATTTTACATCACTTTTATAAATTAAGAACATAAATGCCCACAAAATAAGTTACTTGCTTGTGCAAGGCTATTCATGTAGATAAGTGGTAAAACTGGAATTGCCACCCAGTTCTGTGTGACATGATAGTGGAGGGCATGAGGCCATCAGGGTTTGGCCCAAGTGGATATTAGAGAAAACTTCCTGGGATGTCCAGAATCACTGATAATTTCTTCTACTTCTCATTTACTACTTTTTTCTATTTCCATTTTTTTAAAAGATTTTATTTATTTATTTGACAGACAGAGACCACAAGCAGGCAGAGGCAGGCAGAGAGAGAGGAGGAAGCAGGCTCCCTGCTAAAGCAGAGAGCCCGATGTGGGACTCGATCCCAGGACCCTGGGATCATGACCTGAGCTAAAGGCAGAGGCTTTAACCCACTGAGCCACCCAGGCGCCCCTATTTCCATTGTTTTTAAAAAGAAATAAGATGCTGGGGCGCCAGTCATTAAGTGTCTACCTTCAGCTCAGGTCATAGTCCCAGGTTCCTAGGATCTAGCTGCGCATCTGGCTCTCTGCTCAGTAGGAAGCCCGCTTCTCCCTCTCCCACTCCACCCACTTGTGTTCCCTCCCTCGCTCTCTCTGTCAAATAAATAAATAAAATTTGATAAAAATCAATAAAAAGAAATAAGGTGTTTATTTTAGAAAACTTGAGAGGTGCTCAGGTGGCACAGTTGGCTGAGTATCCAACTCTTGGTTTTGGTTCAGATTGTGATCTCAGGGTCCTGAGACTGAGCCCAGCGTTGTGCTCCAAGCTCAGCATGGAGTCTGCTTGAGATTCTCTATCCCTTTCCCTCTGCCCCTCCCACTCATGCTCTCTCTCTCTCTAAAATAAATAAACAAATCTTAAAAAAAAAAAAAACACCTTGAAAAATACAGAAACATAAAGGAATAAAAATCATCCATAATCCTATCATCCAAAGAAAATTATGATTAATATTCCTATTTTTTCCTGTCTTTTTAAAAGATTTTGTTTATTTATTTGAGAAAGTAAGAGTGAGAAAGAGATAATGAGATGGGGGAGGGTCAGAGGGAGAAGCAAACTCTCTGCTAAGCAGGAAGCCCAATGCAGAACTCTATCCTGGGACTCCAGGATCATGACCTGAGCTGAAGGCAGATGCTTAATGGACTGAGCCACCCAGGCACTCTCTCCAGTCTTTTTCTTGTTATCATTAAACTAAGACTTCCATAGACTGAATGTTTGTGTCACTGCCAAGTTCATATGTTGAAATCTAAACTCCAAGTGATGGTATTTGGAAGTGGGGCCTCTGGAAAGTGATTAGGTCATGGACGCTGTGCCCTCATGAATGGGAATAATGCCCTTGTAAAAGAGACTTCAGAGAGCTCTCTGCCCCTTTTGCCATGTAAAAATTCATGGAGAGGAATGCTTACTGTCTACGAATCTTCACCAGTCATGGGACTTCGTGATCCTTGGGGATCTTGGACCTCTCCAACTCTGAGAAACTATGAGAAATGAATTTCTGTTATTAATAAGCCACCCAGTCTATGTTATTCTGTTATTGCAGCTCGAATGAACTAAGACAAAGACCATGTATGTATAATTAAAGACCGTGTATGTATGCTTTTCATTTAAAATAACCTTGTAAGAATTTTACCCTCCATTACAGTTCTTTAAAAACATTATTTTAGGGTGCCTAGGTGGCTCAGTGGGTTAAGTCTCTGCCTTTGGCTCAGGTCATGGTCTTAGGGTCCTGGGATCAAGGCCTGTATTGGGCTTTCTGCTCTGTGGGGAGTTTGCTTTTCTCTCTCTGCCTACCTCTCTGCCTCTCTCTGTGTCAAATAAATAAATAAAATCTTAAAAAAAATAAAATAAGAACATTACTTTAAATACTACATAATATTTCAGCTTATGAATGTATCATAATTTCTTATGGAATATTTGAGTTATTTCCCATTTTTATTGATTTCATATAACTGTAATAAAAATTTTTCTACATAAGTCTTGCCCATGTTTGTGAATATTTGATTTAAAATACTGGAAATACTGGATTAAAGATATGAGTTTTTTTCTTTTGATTAAGACTTTACTTTTTTTAAAAAAGATTTTTTTTTAAAGTCATGAACGATTTTATTTTTTTTTTAATCATCTCTAGGGGTATCCGAGTGACTCAGTTGGTTAGGTATCTGCTTTCAACTCAGTCATGATCCTGGGTCCTGGGATTGAGCCCCAAGTTGGGCTCTTTGCTTAGCAGGGAGCCTGCTCCTCCCTCTCCCCCTGCCTTTCCCCCTTGCTTGTGTTTGCTCTCTCATGCTCTCTTTCTCTTTCTCAAATAATATTTTTTTAAGATTTCATTTATTTGTCAGAGAGAGAGAGAGAGAGCGTGCACAAGCAGGGGGAGCAGCAGACAGAGGGAGAAGACTCCCGGCTAAGCAGGGAGCCTGATGTGGGGCTCCATCCCAGGACCTTGGGACCATGACCCAAGCTGAAGGCAGACGTTTAACCGACTGAGCCACCCAGGCCCCCCATCTCTCAAATAAATTTTAGAAAAATTAATAAAGTCATCTGTATATCTAATGCAGGACTTGAACTCACAACCTCAAGATCAAAAGTTGCATGCTCCACCAACTGACTAACAGTCTTAGCCAGCCAGGCACTGTAAGACTTTACTTATTTAGAGCAGTTTTAGGTTCATATTAAAATTGAGGGAAAGGTACAGAGATTTCCCTGTCCCTACACATGCATAGCCTGTCCATCATCAACATCCCCTGCCAAGGTTAATAACAGTTGTTATAACTACACTGATACATCATTGTTGCCCACATAATTTGTCCTATAGTTCATTCTTGGTATTACATATTTATGGGTTTGGACAAATATATAATGATATGCATCAATCATTCTAGTATTATATTTTTCATTGCTCTAAAAATCCTCTGTGCTCTGCTTGTTCATCACCTAACCCCTGGCAACCACAGATCTTTTTATTGTGATTACTGTCTCTATAGTTTTGCCTTTTTCAGAATGTTGTACAGTTGGAATAAAATAGTATAAAACCTTTTCAGATTGGCTTCTTTCACTTAGTAATATGCATTTAAGATTCCTTCATGTCTTTTCATGACTTGATAGCTCATCTCTTTTTAGCACTGAGTAGTAATCCATTGTCCGAATATACCACACTTTATTTATCCACTCATCTACTGAAGGAGATATTGGTGGCTTCTAAGTTTTGCCAACTGTGAATAAAGCTGCTATAAACAACCATGTACAGGTTTTTGTAAATAAATTTACCTTTGGGTAAATACCACGGAACATGATTGCTGGATCATATGCTAAGAGTATATTTAGTTTTGTAAAAGAATGCCAAACTCTCTTTTAAAGTGGGTATACCATTTTGCATTCCCACTAACAGTGGATGAGAGTTCCTATTGCTCCTCGTCCTTGCTGGCATTTGATGTTGTCACTGTTCAAGATTTTGGCCATTTTTACAGGTGTACAGTGGCATCTCCTTTTATTTATTTATTTATTTTAAGATTTTATTTATTTGTCAGAGAGTGCACAAGTAGGCAGAGCAGCCAGGCAGAGGGAGAAGTAGGCTCCCTGCTGAGCGAGGAGCCCAAGGTGGGACTAGATCCTAGTACCCTGGGATCAGGACTTGAGCCAAAGGCAGATGCTTAACGGACTGAGCCATCCAGGCATCCCTCATTGTTGTTGTTGTTTTTTTGTTTTTGTTTTTGTTTTTAAAGATTTTATTTATTTATTTGACAGACAGAGATCACAAGTAGGCAGAGAGGCAGGCAGAGAGAGAGGAAGGGAAAGCAGGCTCCCTGATGAGCAGAGAGCCCTATGTGGGGCTCGATCCCAGGACCCTGGGATCATGACCTGAGCTGAAGGCAGAGGCTTTAACCCACTGAGCCACCCAGGCACCCCATCATTGTTGTTTTAATTTGAATTTCCCTGTGATGATGATGTGGAACATCTTTTCATATGCTTATTTTTCATCTGAATACCTTCTTTGAGAGGGGTCTGTTATGGTCTATGGTCCATTTTTTTTTAAACTGAATTATTTGTTTTCTTTCTTATTTGAGTCCTTTTTATAAGGGTTCTTTGTATATTTTGGATAATAATTTTTTAAAAGATTTTCTAGGTTTGTTTTAAATTTATTTATTTTCAGCATAACAGTATCATTATTTTTTCACCACACCCAGTGCTCTATGCAATCCGTGCCCTCTATAATACCCACCACCTGGTACCCCGATCTCCCCCCCCCCCCCCGCCACTTCAAACCCCTCAGAATGTTTTTCAGAGTCCAGTCTCTCATGATTCACCTCCCCTTCCAATTTACCCCAACCCCCTTCTCTCTAACTCCCCATGTCCTCCATGCTATTTGTTATGCTCCACAAATAAGTGAAACCATATGATAATTGACTCTCTCTGCTTGACTTATTTCACTCAGCATAATCTCTTCCAGTCCCGTCCATGTTGCTACAAAAGTTGGGTATTCGTCCTTTCTGATGGAGGCATAATACTCCATAGTATATATGGACCACATCTTCCTTATCCATTCATCCGTTGAAGGGCATCTTGGTTCCTTCCACAGTTTGGTGACCATGGCCATTGCTGCTATAAACATTGGGGTACAGATGGCCCTTCTTTTCACTACATCTGTATCTTTGGGGTAAATACCCAGGAGTGCAATGGCAGGGTCATAGGGAAGTTCTATTTTTAATTTCTTGAGGAATCTCCACACTGTTCTCCAAAGAGGCTGCACCAACTTGCATTCCCACCAACAGTGGAAGAGGGTTCCCCTTTCTCCACATCCTCTCCAACACATGTTGTTTCCTGTCTTGCTAATTTTGGCCATTCTAACTGTGGTTTTAATTTGAATCTCCCTGATGGCTAGTGATGATGAACATTTTTTCATGTGTCTGATAGCCATTTGTATGTCTTTATTTATTTATTTATTTGACACAGAGATAGACAACGAGATCAGGAACACAAGCAAGGGGAGTGGGAGAGAGAAATGAGGCTTCCCACTGAGCCAGGACCCTGATGTGGGGCTCTATCCCAGGACCCTGGGATCATGACCCGAGCTGAAGGCAGACGCCTAATCACTGAACCACCCACGTGCCCTTGGATAATTCTTTATCAGATGTGTCTTTTGCAAATGTTTTCTCCCAGTGCATGGCTTGCCTTCTCATTCTCTTGATACTTTCTTTTGCAATTCGAAGTTTTTAATTTTAATGAATTCCAAGATATCAATTATTTCTTTCATGGATTGTACCTTTGGTGCTTATCTAAAAACTTACTTCCATACTCAAGATCATCTAGGTTTTTCTCTTATATTATCTTCTAGGAGTTTTATAGTTTTTCATCTTAACATTTAGCTCTGCTATCTATTTTCAGTTGATTTTTGTGAAAGGTATAAGGTCTGTGTCTAGATTCTTTTTTTTGCATGAGGATATCCAGTTGTTTTAGCACTGTTTTTTGAAAAGACTATCTTTGTTCATTGTATTGTCTTTGCTCCTTTGTTGCAGATCAGTTGACTATATATATTTACATGAGTTTATGTTTGGGCTCTCTTAGTTCTTTTGATCTATTTGTTTTTTCTTTCATCAATACCATACTGTCTTGATTATTGTAGCTTTATAGTAAGTCTTGAGATCAGGTAGTGTCAATCTTTTGACTTTGTTCTCCATCAATATTGTGTTGGCTATTCTGGGTCTTTCGCTTCTTTAAATAAACTTTAAAATCAGTGTGTCAATATCTACAAATTGCTAGGACTTTGATTGAGATTACACTGAGTCTGTGGATCAAATTGGGAACAACTGAAATCTTGACAGTATTGAGTCTTCTTAATCATGAACATGGAATATCTCTGCATTTATTAGTTCTCCTTTTATTTCATTCATCAGAGCTTCATAGTGTTCCTTATATTAGATCTTGTACATATTTTGTTAGATTTGGGGATGCTAATGTAAGGTGTAAACATTTTTAAAAATTTCTAATGCTCTTCTCTAGTGGGGATTTCTGAATCACTGGCCCTTCCACAAGGCATTCACAATACCATTCCACTTACACATTTCCCAGTGTCTGGTGTGCTTGCAGTTAGCATCTGGCATTGAAGTTGATTATTTCATAAATCCTTTGGAAAATTGGAGTTAGCTGTTTTTAGTTTTAGTTTTGTTTTGTTTGCTTATTTTATTCAGAAAAACTCAATAGCTCTTTATTATTTTAAAATGCTCTATGAGTAGCATGGCCCCTGCACAAGAATGACCCACAAATTCATGAAACATTCCATAGTTAAAAAACAACAACAATAACAACTCTATAAGCAAGAAATAGTAAAACGTTAGACTTTAGGGAGGAAAAATTTAAGACAGAGTGGTAAGCTTTCCAAGTTCCTGTAATGTCAGTGATGTTGGAACTTGAAACTTATTCACTGTTGACTCTGGTGGTGGCTTAAGCTCCATCCTGTTACAGAAAAAGCTGCCTTTGGGATGCCTGGGTGGCTCAGTTGGTTAAGTGTCTGTCTTCAGCTCAGGTCATGATCCCAGAGTCCCGGGACTGAGTCCTGCATCGGGTTCCCTGCTCAGCAGGGAAACTGCTTCTCCCTCTTCCTGCTGCTCCCCCTGCTTGTGCTTTCTCTGTCTGTTTCTGACAAATAAGTAAATAAAATATTTAAAAAGAAAAAGAAAAGCTGTCTTTGATTTCCCTCTGATCCTTGCATTTTAGTTCAGTGTTCAGCACTGACTAGATGATTAGGTGAATTTAGTAATGTTGTCATAGAGGGTTGGGCTTGGATGATGGAGATCTCTGAAGAAAATCTGCAAGAGTAATAGAACTTTCCAAGGTTGTGAGATAAGACTGCTTGATGTTACTGATGATCTGTCAAGGTAAAATGCAAGAAAAGCTAGCCTAATGCTGGATCCCTTCTTCCTTGGCAGAAGATAGCAAAAGAGGGAAGACATGTAGGGGAGAGTGGAGCTGGGTACAACACTGACTGGAGTCTCTCTAAGCCATTCATTCATTCATTCATTCATTCATTCATTCATTTAAAATAAGCTTTACGCCCAACATGGGGCTTGAACTCATGACCCTGAGATCAAGAGTTGTATGCTCTACCAACTGAACCAGCCAGATACCCCATCTAAGTCCTTTAAGCACTTGTTATCCCTCTATAGAAAAAGTTAGGTGTGGCGGGGTGGAAGGGAGATCTATTTTTGACTATTTAAAAATTTACCTTGTAAATCCAGATTATACTGAAAGGTTTTTGCTCTTGGCTACAGGGCAAATTGCTGCTGCAAAATTGGCAGGAGTGGGTACACTGTGGTAACTGATCTACAAATTCTCTTATTGGGATATGTTATAGTAAATTTCTGAATATGTAACACAACATTTAGCACTATTTTCACTAAAGGGAATATACAACTAATATTTCACCAGGTAGTTTTAGATAACCACACAGAATTTGGAACTGAAATTATTGCAATTAAATTGACAATTATCTATATCTTTTGCAACTTTTCTCTTTCACAGACTAGAGCTATGCAAAAATAGAAAGTCTATGAGTGAAGGTATCTACCATGTTTTTTTTAGAGTTCAAAGTCAAAACCTTTCAAATACATGAAATCCATCTATTTGAACACAAAATTTACATATTAGAGTTCTCCCAAAAGAATAATATAATATGTGTATATGTGTATGTATATACTTATAAAAATTGGCTCACAGGTCAAACAGTCCTATGATCTGCCATCTGTAAGCTGTATAACCATAAAACCCATTGTGTAATTCATTCAAGTCCAAAGGCCCGAGAACCCATGTCTGAGGAAGCCTCATGTCTGAGGGCAAGAAAGGATAGACGTCCCAACTCAAGAAGAGAGAGAGAAAATTTGTTCTTCCTCTGCCTTTTTGTTCTGTCTGGGTCTTAGATGACACCCATACACTCTGGTGAGGAGATCTTTGCTCAGTTGACTGATTTAGAAGCTAATCCCTTCTGGAAACACTCTCACAAATACACCTAGAAATAATATTTTACCGGATATCTGGAAATCCCAGGAACCAGTCAAGTTGACACATTAAATTAACTCTCACAATTTACTTGAGCAAGTTATCCTGGAGTGAAAGTGATCACCCCATCTTTTTCCCCCTTCCCAGTCTTTCACCAGCTGGCCATTTGATTTGTATAAGACACATTCAAATTTCTTGGGACCCAGGAAATCATTCCCTGCCCCTTTATTATTTTACAGGTGAGAAAACTGGAGCCGAAAGAGCTGAAATGACTAGTTCGAGATTGCATTGAATTTTATTAGTGATCTTGAAGTCTGAAGGCACGCTGATTAAATCTGCAGATGACAGAAAGCTAGAAAAGATAGCCAACAGAAATAGACTGAAATCTATTTCTAGTATATAGATGACAATATAAACATTAAAAATGATCTGCCTCGAATGATAAGCTACACCCAATAGGCAGAGGTTTAGCATCAATATATACAATGGCCACATTTTTGGTTGAAAAATCTATTGCATGGTATAGGCTTGCTTTGGTTCATGTGAAACAAGATGGTGGAGTCAAGTCAACTATGTAAAAGTCCCAAGTGAGGAACAGCTGCTAAAACAGTTGGTACAACCTCTGGGGCTCTATTAATAGGCAGAGAGTGATCTGATGTTGCAGGGAGTGTGTGTCTGGTCATATTTGTATCACTATGCATGGTAAGTGTTCTGAGAGGGATCTGTAAACTGGAGTCCATCCACTAGAAGACGGTGAAGGCCTGAGCTCTGCTCCTCAGGATGAAAGGACACAGCAGCTAGGAATGTTTAGCTTGGAGACTTCTGAAGGACATGATCACTATCTTCAAATATCTCATGGGCTGTCAAATGAAGAAGAGGTATGTGACTTGTTCTATGTCACACCAAGGGCAGAAGTAGGATCATTAGGAATGATGGTTAATGTGAAATGGATTTCTGCTCTAAGAGTTTCCCAACATTGCTGGTTCACAACAGAATGGTCTGGAACTGTGCTCAAGGAAATGCTGGGGGGCATACATCAGAGATCTTACAGGAGGATACTACTCTGGGAGAAATGTTGATTCCATGACTTCTAAGTTCCCTTTAACTCAGGGAGCCTTCATAGGTCATTTCTCTTGTACTGCTATTTCTCTCTGATAGATAATGTTTTTCGTGTTTTTGACCCTCTGATTACCAAAACAATTCAGAGTTGTTTATAATATTAGAATATATATTTAAAAAAAAAACAGTTAAAACTTTTAATGAAGAATTGAATCCAGAAGGGCCCTTGGGGGGGAATTGCTACAGAATTTGGGCACTAAATTAAAATTTAAACTTGCTCTAGGCAAAGAGAAAAATTATGATGTAGATTCTTATTGTTCAAGAAGAGGAAAGATACACTTCTATCACTATTAGTGTTGACCCAGACTCCACAATGGGATTATAAGGTCCCTAAATGACAGGTTACAAGTCCCTTATTTCATGTTAACTCTAATAACATCTATCAGAATATTTTATACAGAGTAGGTGCTTAGTGTGTTTTGAATGATTTGACTTTCTTAAAGATGGAGTAGGACATTTTTTTCCTTTATTATTTTTTTCTCAGGGTCTGGTAGAAGTGTCATTGTTCTGAAACTATATTATCTTGTTCCAATGAGGTAGCCTGAACTTGGCCTATAGTAAGCCCCAGACTGCCATAGTTAAATCTCCTGGCACATATTCATGTTTTTAGAACAAGTTTCTGCCTTAAATGCATTTGTGCTTTAGACTATAGCTGCTCTCCTACCCTGGCTTCACTTCCTCTGTAGTTCTCCATTGTACTCAGCCATAACAGTAACCAACGTTGTATTTCACTAACTTAGAACACAAGCACAATTCTTTGTGTTTGTCCTACCCACTGCTCTATTCTCTGGTTATTACTTTTAGTTCTATTTTTTAGTTGAGGAAATGGAGGTGAAGTTAAGTGACTTGCTCAAGGTCACAAGTTAGTAAATGGCAGACCCAGAATGTGAACCCAGCATTTTGGCTACAGATTTTGTGCTCCTAACCACTGTCTTTCTATCTCTCAGCAAAGTGTCTACTAGGGCAGTGTGCATTTAATAAAGTCACTAAGGGATCAAAGTCCAAGCGGTTTTGTGGTTTTGTCGTCTGGGGGCAAGACACCAGGTGGTAAAGAGTTTCCTCTGCCCCTCCTCTTTCCATTGTTCCCTCTGTTCCCTGGAGACCAGCTCAGAAACCTCCCCACTGTATTTCCTTGCCCAGCCCAGTTTTCTGGGATTGGCTGCTCTCCAGCTTTGCTACCAGCTCTCTGAGATGCAGGGCTTTGGAATGAAAGACACAAGACTGAGCTCCTTAGAGTGACTCACGTCTGTTGGAGAAGTTACAACCTGTTTTTGTGCCACTTAGCAATTCTTCCTCCCCAAACCCAACTCCTCTCCATTTAACTAAAAATGCCAGATGGTATATATTTATTTTTAAATCGGTGTGAATTTTAATACACTTGGCTTTGGGGAATTTATCAACCCTTCCCCTGGCCCTTCACTACCTGCCTGCCTCCCCCCCACACCCTAGGGGATAATTAGAATCACCCCACAGTATTGCAAAACAGGAAGGCCTGGGTAGCTGCTCAAGGACACAGTGTTGCAGAAATCACTCTTGCCTCTGACCTACAGTTAGGTGCTTAATAGGAACTTTCTGATGATGATATCTCGGGTCAGGTGGAGATAGGGCTAGGAACAAGTGCTGCCTATGGCTTTGTCCAAGCCAGGGTGGAAGGAGGACAGGTCTGTGCCTGGCAACTCTTCTGTTCCTATTAAACACCTCTAAGCCCAAGGGTAGGAAGATAAGAGGGCATGCCTATGGGAACTTCATCTTCCTTTATGGAGTTTCCCACACATCCAGAAGTCAGCGCCTCTCCATTCTAACCAGCCTAGTCACTGGCACCAACCACACTAACTGAGAATGTTCTCTACTGTAGGAGGCCTCTTGGGGCTGAAGACTTGGGAGAGGCTCCTAGACTTGAAGCAGTAAATTAGCAAGTCAATACTCTATTCTACCTGGATATGATGAGCCCTCATGCCTGGAAACAGCTAATGTTCATCCTTGGACTTAGTCACATCCACTGAGACAAAAGCCAGGTGGAGTACAAACTTAAGGGATCACTCAGAGAGCGTTCTGATCTTCCAATCCTGTCTGGCCCTGTTACAGGGCAGCAGAAAGAAGAATAAATGAACATCAAGGATACTTTAGACCTAAAATAAGAAAGCCTAAGTTTGAATTCCAGCTATACCACCTATTAGTTGTGTAACCTTGAGTAAATCAAGGTTCTTCTCTAATGCATGTATTTCCTTAACTGTCAAATAGGAATAGAAATACCAGTTTTCCTCATTTTGCAGGTGCAAGTGAGGATCAAATATAAGGAAAAATAAAACACTTTGTAAACTGTAAAAGTGATATGGAAGTGGGAAGGATTATTATTTTTTAATTTATTATTTATTTTTAAAAAAGATTTTATTTACTTATTTGCCAGAGAGAGCATGGGAGAGGGAGAGAGAGAGAATGAGAGTACAAGCAGGGGGAGTGGCAGGCAGAGGGAGAAGCAGGCTCCTGGCTGAGTAGGGAGCCGGATGTGAGGCTGCATCCCAGAACCCTGGGGATCATGACCCAAGCCAAAGGCAGATGCTTAACCAACTGAGCCACCCAGGGGTCCCATGTAAAGAACTATTATAAATTTTGATTTATTTTAGTTAAGATAAATAACAGTTTTATTTTGTAATGTTTGGTCCTCTACTTAGTTTTTAAAATTATAGATGACATACAATATTACGTTAGTTTCAGATGTACAAGATAGTGATTTAACAAGTCTCTTCATTATGCTGTGTTCATCACAAGTGCTACTTAATTTTTGACCAGAACTGTGTAATTAGTAAAGTGGAGAGCTTTGCCCTTCTGTCACTTTCTATTCCTTGTTCTGCCCTAAGCAGGTGGGGAGCTGTGACTGGTAGGTACAGTGCAGACTTGCAAGTAACAGATGAAGTATGAAGAGAAAAGTACTTGTGTACTCATCATAGGAAGGGAATAGAACGAGACAGAATTCAGAGTCAGGTGGAGGAGATCTGTCTCAGTCACAGTAGTAGGACCATTCTAGATAGAACTGACCATTAGGTGATGTGTCAGTATGAAGCAAAAGGTGATCTCAAGCACCGTTTGAAGCCAAGATAGACATAATATAGAGGCATTTTGACATGGTCTCCCTACACAGTGGGGCTTCCTAACCTGGGCTACTCAGAAAACCCTGGTCAATTCCACTCTGGACCTTGACAGGCTGAAGTAAGCTAGAGTTCCTGTGAGGGAGGATTCTTGCCTGTCTACTCAACAGACTTCAGTATCCTTGTCCAAATGAAAAACTATGTCCCCTGGCAGACTTGGAATCTGCTTGTGTATCCACAGCCCCCCAGGGTTTCCAGTTCCTAAGCAGGTGACATTGACTCATTGAAAAGAACTTTTACATTTCTGATATCAGAAACTTTATCCTTAAGGAACCCTAGCTCTTTCTGTGTCTGGGACAAGAGTTCTAGCAGTAAGGATGCTGTTGTTACCCAGGCTAACCTCTAAGAGCTGCTTAAGGAAAAGAAACTCAGGAAGCTTGAAGGAGAACAGTTCAGAGGGTTCAGATCATTCCCAACCTAGCCTGTCAGTCCTTAGAGAGTTAAGCATAATGGATAACTAAAGGCAGAACCCAGGATCTTGGGTCCCAAATTCATATTCACCTGTTCCTAGAGGTGATTTTGTAGACTAAAAAAATCCCAAAACCAAAACCCAAACCAACTGGACCCTACAAATGATTTTCTAAAGTGGATTATCCAGAAGGTTTAATGCTTTCAATAAAGAACTCAGGAAGTGAAGACTCTGATCTTCCTGAAGTATCCAAAATGAGAAAAACAAACCTTTAGTTAATAAGTTTTTTGGCTCAAAGTCAGGAGTTACAAATTGGTCATAGGCCATGTATGGTCTGCAGTTATGTTTTGTTTGACCATTTTGTTACACATACCCTGTGTTTTAAGGGCAGTTTAAGAGACAATGAGACTTATCTGATTGAAACATACTCTAAGGACACTTAATACGACTAAGAAAAACAGCGAGAACAGGGCCTCTGATTGTGTACACACCAGGGTGTTTGATGAGAGAGCAGAGTTTATAATCTGGTTTGAGGAAAGGTGATCCATGCCTATGGAGGGAACTAGTAGGAACAAGGACCCGTGGAGTTCTGAAGAGGGAGAGCTCACTCTGAGCTCATACTGATGTAGTGTTTAGAAATGAGGGTGGTGGTGGAGAGGTGCATTCTTGGGTAGGGGAATGAGCAAGCTGAGACTTGGAGGCAGGAAATCTGCCTCAAAGTCTATTCAAAAGACAATGAGCAGGCTGAGGCAGAGAATTTGAGTTGGAGAGAAATGGGAGATCTTGAATGAAAATGAGTAGAAATCCTGTCTCTGAGTCTTAAAACTTATGGAATTAAATGTCTTCTGATTAAGAGAATGGTCTTTGGGGCTTAGAATTAAAGGAACCAGGTAGCTGCCTGTGGCTTAGCTCCTCTGGTATCTATCTGTCTTTCCTCTATCACTGAGCTACCTACAGGGATTCCCCACGTTAAAGGCAGAGACCTTCTCAGTCTGGTTAATCAGACAGTGACTAATAGGGATCATTATCCTCATCAGCAGGGTGATGGGGCTGTGAAGAAGGCTGAGAGTGGCAAGATTACAGCTGACATCATGAGGCAGCTGGAGGTCTGCCAGCAAAGATGTGTCCACTTTAATTGCGTTTCATCTTGGCCAAAAATAATCAAATTTCAGTTCAAAGCCCTTCCCTCTACCCGACCTCCCTGCCTGACACATACACGTACACACACTGATATATACACACACATATGTGTACATACATATATGTGTGTGTGTGTATGTACACATATATATATGTATATGTGTATATACATATATGTGTATATATGTATCAACCTCTGTAGATGCAGTGTCCCCCATGTGTGTGTATCAGGCATACCATGTACATAAGCAGAGATATATAACCTGAACAAGCAGATTTAAACTACACACATACTTACACAAGAGCATATATAGATATATATACTTTTGTATATATAAATATATAATATATGATATATATAATATATAAACACTTAACTATTTTAATTACTATTAACATTATAATATATTCTATAAAATATATAATTATATACATAATATATAAATAATATATATAAATATATAATATACATATTTATATATAAGCTTATAAATATATGTTTATATATAGGCTTATAAATATAAATATATATTATATATAATACATATATATTTGCTTGGATTCTTTCTCAGAATATTGGAAGTCAGAAGCATGATGTCACATAAGGAAGATGCAGGCTTCAAATAAATCTGTAGTTCCTCCTAGTATTTTATTTGGTCTAGGAAAAACCTGTATGTCTCCCTGTGTCAACACCTCCATTCCCTCACCCTCCTGAGATATCAAGGACCACCATTTGCCACTCTCTCTCTTTCCTCATTCTCTAGTCCTCATCAGATTGGCTAACACTGTAGGCATTCCGTGTTCTGATGGAACAGAACATGTGAACTTTATGAACAGAACTTTGTGAACATGCAGGGAGAAGAACTGATCTAGCTCATGGCAAGTTTAGCTCACAAGCCTATCTCTTATTTGCTTCCTTGGGATATCATTTAGCTGCTAGAACTGTTAGTCACTCCTTCACTCAGAGGAATGAGGCCATAGGGTCTCCTTTGACCTGATGAAAGCCTATGAACTCCAAGAGGAAAACCAGAAAATCCTCCCATTTTATAGAGAATACCTCAGTTTCCCAAAGCTCTACTATGGAGTGATTTACTTGGCAAATCACTATGCTTGTGAGAAAAAGTCATTAACTCTTCATTTCCACGTGTCAGTTAGGATATGATTTTTCTTTTCTTTCTTTTTTTTTTTTTTTTAAAAGATTTTATTTATTTATTTGACAGAGAGAAATCACAAGTAGATGGAGAGGCAGGCAGAGAGAGAGAGAGGGAAGCAGGCTCTCTGCTGAGCAGAGAGCCCGATGCGGGACTCGATCCCAGGACTCTGAGATCATGACCTGAGCCGAAGGCAGCGGCTTAACCCACTGAGCCACCCAGGCGCCCCAGGATATGATTTTTCTGTAGCCACTTTCCTACAGGTGATCTAACAATATTTATGGTATATCTATGATGGATACAGTATAAGGACATAAAAGAAAAAGAATATGGTGCTCATTCCCTTTGGGAACTCACATTTTAACTCAGGAGACAAGACATCTTCAGAATATAGCTTTACTTTGTCCACTACTTTCAACTCTTCCGGTGTAAGCCACTGTCATCTCTTTGCTTGGGCCTACCAAACACCTAATCCTTGCTTCTTCTTGAATTCATCTTGTAGAAAGAGTGATGTCTTTTTTACTTTTTTACATGGTAAAATATACATAATATTCAACTTACCATTTTAACCAAGTAAAGGGAAAAAACACATACCATGGGACACCTGGGTGGCTCAGTGGGTTAAGCGTCTGCCTTCGGCTCAGGTCATGATCTCAGGGTCCTGGGATCGAGCCCCACATCAGGGTCTCTGCTGGGCAGGGAGCCTGCTTCCCCCCCCCCCCCCCGCCTGCCTTTCTGCCTGCTTGTGATGTGTCTGTCAAATAAATAAATAAAATCTTTGGGAAAAAAACAACACATACCATGAGGACACTTGAATGTGTCAGTTGGTTAAACATCTGCCTTCAGCTCAGGTCATAATCACAGGGTTCTGGGATGGAGCCCCGAATCAGTAGGGAACCTGTTTCTCCCTCTCCCTCTAACCCTCCCTCCTGCTCGTGCTCTTTCTCTCACTCTCTCTGTGTCAAATAAATAAGATCTTTAAAAACAAACAAACAAACAAACAACCACATAACATTAAATTTACTATCTTAAACACTGTTAAGTGTATGGTACAATAGTGTTAACTGTTTGCACATCGTGTAACAACATTTCTGGTACTTCCCATCTTGCAAAGCTGAAACTCTATACCCACCAAATAAAACTCCTCATATCTCCCCTCCCCCAGGCCCTGGAAATCATCATTCAACTTTCTGTTTTCAAGAATTCAACTACCTTAGATACCTCATATAAGTGGAATCAAGCAGTATTTGTGTGTGTGTGTGTGTGAGAGAGAGAGAGAGAGATTGGCTGCTTTTGCTTAGCATAATGTCCTCAAGTTTCATCCATGTTGTAGCCTGTGACAGAATTTCCTTCTTTTTAAAGGATTAATAGTATTCCGTTGTATATATGTATTTTTTCCTTATCCATTTCTCCATCAATGAATATTTAGGTTACTTCCACCTCTTGGCCTTTGTGAAAGTGTTGCAATGACATGGGTGTGCAAATATATCTTTGAGATCCCGTTTTTAGTTCATTTGGTTATATACTCAGAAGTAGGGTTGTGGAATCATATGGTAATTCTTTTATCAAGTTTTTGAGGAACCTCTGTACTGTTTTCTGCAGCAGCTGCACCATTTTACCTTAGGGGTGAGAGTTAAATGCACCAGGTAGCCAGAAGCATGGGCTACCTCCGATTTCTCTACATCTTCACCAACTCTTCTTTTCTTTTTTCCTTTTTGATAGTGATTATCCTAGTGGGTATGAGGTGTTATCTCATTGTGGTTTTGATTTTCATTTCCTTGATGATTAGTGATGCTAAGTATATTTTCATGTGTTTTTTGATCATTTGAACATCTTCTTTATGGGAAATGTTTAATCAAGTCCTCTAATCATTTTTAAATCAGGCTGTTTGGTTTTTTTGCTTGTTGAGTTGTAAGAGTTCTATATATATATATTAGACATTAACTCCTTATCATATATATGGTTTGTAAATATTTCCTCCCATTCCATATGTTGCTTTTAATTTCTGTTGATTATTTCCTTTGCTACACTGAAGTTTAATGTAGTTCTATTTGTCTATTTTTGCTTTTGTTGCCTAGACTTTTTGTGTCATATCTAAGAAATCATTGTGTAACCCAATGTCATGAAGATTTTTCTATGTTTTTTCCTAGGAGTTTTGTAGTTTTTGGTCTTACCGTTAAGTTTTTAAGCCATTTTGAATTAATTTGTGTATATTCTGTAAGGTAAGGATCCAACTTCATTCTTTTGCATGTGGATATCTAGTTTTCCCAACACCATTTGTTGAAGAGACTGTCTTTCCCTATTGCATGGTCTTGACATGCTTGTTGAAGATCAGTAGGCCATATGTGTGTGTGGGGGGCATTTGGGGACTCTATTTTTTTTTTTTTGTTGGCTCATGTATCTGTCTTTATGCTAGTACCATACTGTTTTGACTACTATAATTACTATATTTTTGTTATATAGTTTGGAATCAGAAAGTGTTATCTTTCTAGCTTTGTTTTTCTTTCTCAAAATTGTTTTGGCTATTCAGAGCTCTTTGAGATCATTTAAGCCATTTTAAAATTTGCAATTCAGTGGCATTAAATACATTCACCATGCGGTACAACTGCCACCACTACCCAGGTTCAGAATTTTTTTCATCATTCCAAACTGAAACTCTGTATCCATGAACAATAATTCCCCATTCTCCACCCTGCCCCCCCCCAGCACCTGTAACCACTATTCTTCTTCTGTCTCAATGAATTTACCTATTCTAGGTACCTCATATAAGTGAAATCATACAATATTGTCCTTATGTGTTGGCTTATTTTACTTAGCATAATGTTCTTAAGATTCATTCACCTTGGAGCATGTGTCAGAATTTCTTTTCCTTTTAAGGCTGAATATTGGTCCACTGTATGACTACACTGAATTTTATTTATTCACTTATACATGATGGACAAGAGGGATTTTTTAAAAAGATTTATTTATTTACTTGACATAGAGAAAGAGAGAGAGCACAAGACAGGAGGAGCAGCAGGCAGAGGTAGAGGGAGAAGGAGGCTTCCTGTGGAGCAGGGAGCCCATGTAGGGCTCAATCCCAAGGCCTCGAGGTCATGAACTGACCAGAAGACAGATGCTTAACCAACTGAGCTACCCAGGTGCCCCAGGAGTGATATTTTATAAACACAAATCACATCATTCCTCTGAACGTTAAGGTGCTTCTGAATGTTTTGGGAATAAAGTACACAAACTTTCTGACCCTGCCTGATGGGACTTCTATCTACTTCACCAGCCTTGTCTTTTGCCATGCATTCCACGCCATTTTTAACTTATTTTCTTCTATAAGCCTCACATCTTCCTTCCTTAGTCTTCCACACATATTGTTTTCCCTTTGCATGAAACACATTTCCCTCCCCCTTCACTCACACCATGCTTTGTCTAGCTAACTCCTAGTCAACCTACAGTCTCAGCTGAAACTTCTCAAGGAAGCCTTCCCTGACCTCTTTGAGAAGGTGTCCCCTATCATTGGTGCTTGTGACACCTGCAGCCCTTAGGAGGAGCACTAATCACAGTGATGAAGGAGCAAAAGGCAAGCTGAGGGTAAAGCACAAGTTAATACCCTGACCAGTCCCCCAGCCCCAGGTGGGATATGTGGCACTCTTGGCTGCCCAAGAACAAAGGAAAGGGAAAAACAAGTGGTTAACTGATAGAGATCATAGTCATGCAGGACATGAGTCTCCATCAGTTTGGAACTGTCCTAATGATTTACAAGAAAAAAACAATCTCCAGAAACCTATAGACTAGATTTCCTGGAACCCTAACATCACCCTTCCTCCCATAGGATAGAAAATCTTATACAATCAGTCACTCCTCACAACCCCAGTGTAGTTCTTTCTGCCCATGGGTCCTGACCTTATGGTTTAATAAAACTACCTTTTTGCACCGAAAACATCTCAAAAATTCTTTCTTGGCTGTTGGCTCTGAACTTCAAACCACATCAACAGTTGTAGATAATTAGTTCAAAACCATCCTCCTTACCCATACCATGAAAAGCCATCTTTTTTCCCCAGACCATTGAAAGAGTTATTACTCCTTCATCAGGGAGTGAGGGATGGAGAAAAGAAGGTCATTTTGGAACTGTGGAGTTTGCAATGTGCAGGGTCCTTCTCTCCTGATACACAGGCTGCCTATTAGTGAACAAATACCCTGCACTAGAAGATACTACTATAGTCACCTCTTGCTAACTCATCCCAGCATGTCCAATTTAGTCCCTAATACCTCTGCCTGCTACACTCATCCTTAACTCCCTTCTCTCCTTTCACTGATGCTTCTTAGGTTTCTTCATTTCCTACCCATTAGCCATTTCCAATGCAGGATTTGTCTCTCACCTTCAACATGCTCACATCAACTTTTCAAGAAAGTTTCCTTATAGCCCTATCCCAATCACAACTCACTATTTCTAGGAATGTGTACTGTTTCATTTGACTCTCGGCTTTAAAAAGGATTCTGACCTTACCAGAGAGGAAGTTCAATAGTTCAAATCAGTCCTTGTCAATAAATATTTATTTAGTTTCAACTATATGCTAGATATGATGCTAGGCTCTGGGGAAACAAATATGAGCCTCAAATGGTAAGAGTCTTGCTTTGAAGAAGTTAAGTGATGAAAATGTACACATAAACAGATACTTTTAATTTAATATGATAATGGCTATGATCTAAGCATGCAGGAATCCTTGGACCAGGGATTGGCCTTGGCTGGGCATAAAGGGAAAGCTTCCTGGGTGAGAAACATCTGAGTTTTCTTGAAGGGTATATAAATATAATTAAGATGAGAAAAGGTGAGAAGGGCATTGCAAAGGTTCTGACTTGTGAAATAACACAGTGAGTATGAGGGCAGACTATAAGCAATCTGACTACTAGAATATAAGCAATCAGTAGATGGTGGGATAGAATACTGAAGTACTAGGAAGAGTCAGGTTAGAGAGGACCTTGAAGTCAGACTAAGGAGCATAAATTTCATTCTGTGGGTTAATGTGGACCCACTAAAGAATTTAAAGTAGTATAATAACATGGTTAAGGTCTGAGTTTTAAACAGACCTAGGTACAGATGGAATGAACCTTAGGGTATACTGTTAAGTGAGAGAAGTGTGTATATAATATATTATCATTTAATCTAATAAAATATTAGTGGGGGAAGGCACAGAGAGAGAGGGAGAAGAAGGCTCCCAGCTGAGCAGGGAGCCCGATGCAGCGTTTGATCCCAGGACCCTGAGGTGGGGCTCGATTGCAGGACCCTGGGATCACGACTTGAGCCAAAGGCAGATGCTTAACCAACTGAGCCACCTAGGCATCCCAATAAGGCGTATTGTTGGCAGGAAATGGTCTGGGCATCAGTGGCATCAAACTGGGTACAGTATTGATATGGTGGAAAAAACCAACTAGATTTGAGGTAGGAGGCTTGAACTTGAGTTGCACTGCTGCTACTTCTTATTTGAGTGACTTGGGGCATTCTACTTCATTTTTCTGAGTTTTAATTTCCTCAGTTTCCCAGTAATGATTGCTGTGATTCACAGGGTTGTTGTAAGGGCTAAATGATTCAATATTTGTGGAATAAATGTTGTAAACAGCTAGACCTGAGGAGACTGAGTAAGACAACAACAACAAAAAAGAGTAATTGAAAAATACTTGTATGTTTATGAGAAACTATTATGCAGCATATATTGCAAAGAATATGGAGAAGGATGCCTGGGTGGCTCAATCAGTTAAGCACCTGCTTTTGGCTCAGGTCATGTTCCCAGTATCCTGTAATCGAGCCCTGCTTCAGTTCCCTCTTCCTCTGCCTGCTGCTCTGCCTGCTGCTCTGCCTGCTTGTGCTCTCTCTGTCAGATAAATAAATAAAATCTTAAAAAAAAAAAAAAAGAAGAAGAAAAGAAAAGAAAAAGATATGGAGAGCCCATTTGTTCCTGGGACAGAGATTGTTGGCTGCCTAACCAGTGTCCACTCTCTTCTTGTGTGTCACTAACAGAATCCTGATTTTTTTTGGGTGGCAATGTTCTCAGCTATAAAGTACATTTCTCAGTCTCCTTTGCAAATGGAGCTGCCCAAATAGGTATAAGAAGAATACACCTGGATTAAAAAAAGGAGAGGAATATTTGGCTAGAACTTCTGGTGAAGCTGTTTAATAAGAACTAACTTAGTTGGGAGGACAGCTCTTTTGTCCTGACCATACTTTTGCTTTCTACTCCTGGGAACATGATGTGATGACTGGAGTTCCTGTAGTCTTTATGTGACTATGAGGTAATCTTGGAGATGAAAGCCTTGTAGTAAGACGGCAGAGCAGAAAGATCCAAGAAGCTGTAGGTTCTCATGACCACCAGGACACTGTGTCAGCTCAGTCTACCGATCTTGAATTTTCTTCTACATGAGAGAAAAATGAACCTCTACCTTGTGTAAGCCACTATTATTTCAGGCTTCTGTTTCTAGTAAAGCTTTCCCAAAGATATTTGAAGACAGAAAAGCGATGCTGTAGAGCAGGAATCAGCAACCTTTTCTGGTAAAAGGCCAGATAGTGAATATTTTAGGCTTTGGAAGCTATATAGTTTCTGTTGTAGCTACTCAACTCCATTGTAGCAGTGTGAAAGCAGCCTGGAAAATATGTAAACAAACAAACAAAAATATGTAAACAAATAAATGTGGCTATATTCAAATAAAACTTTATGGACACTGAAATATGAATTTCATATAGTTTTACATGTCATGAAATATTCTTTCAATTTTTTTCAACCATTGAAACAATATGAAAGCCACCCTTAGCTCACAGATTGCACAAGAACAGGATTCGGCCCTCAGGCTGTAGTTTGACACCCCCTACGATAAAAGATATAATACCAGCAAATAAACCAAGAAATAAACATTGGAAGCATTTATTATGTATTTGTTAGCTATCTTTATGGTTCTGTATATTTCAAAACCTTCTAACAGAATTGGACCTACAAAATAACAAGACTTTTTATTTTTCACTATTTTTTATTTTTTAAAGATTTCATTTATTTATCTTAGAGAGAAAGAGAGAGAGAGAAGGAGCAGTGGGGAGGGACATAGGGAGAGAGAGAGTGAGAGGAGAGAGAGAAACAGACTCCGCACTGAACAGGAAGCCCAATGCAGACTTGATCCCAGGATCCTAAGGTAATGACCTGAGCCAAAGGCAGACACTCAGCCAACTGAGCCATCCAAGCACTCCAACAAGATTGCTTTTTAAACAGCATTTCAAAAGTTACACATTTAAGTGGATGTTTCACTATGGCCTTCAGAAGTAAGAGACCAAACCCAGTGATGTGGATCACAATATTATGTGAAATTTTATTTGGATATTGAAGACTGGTCTTTTTCTTAAGAAAAAAAAAATAGGATTTTATTTATTTGAGAGAGAGACAGAAAGAAAGCACACAAGTGAGAGGAGGGGCAGAGAGAGAAGCAGACTCCCCGCTGAGCAGGGAGCCCAATGTGGGGCTCAATCCCAGGACCCTGGGATCACTACCTGAGCCCAAGGTTAATCAACTGAGCCACCCAGGCATGCCAGGTCTATTTGTTTTTTAAGAATGAACCACCTTACTTCATAAAAATACTTTGTAAGATCTAATTTCCCGTTGGCCATTCAAGGTGTTAAACTAGCGAAGACCAATTTGAGGCAGCCTGAAGAAATATGGGACATGCCAAGGACCTTATCTGCCTCAGCTGTTGCTGCTCACAGTGACTGATTAATGGTGGTATAAACATATAGAAATAAACAGAGCACTAGTTGGGGTTTTGTGGGAAAGACTGAGGGATAAAACTTACTAGTGGGCACCTGGAGAAAAACCACATTGTGTTGGCTTTTCAGGTGGGAAAGATACAGCATTAGTAGAAAATAGGAGACTAGAAACTCATGATTTTATACTGAAGAAAGAAGGTTAAGGACAGAGATCATAAAACTTTGAAGTAGTATGGAAAAGGCCAGTTGTGTGTGTGCATGTTTGTGTAAATTGCCAGAGCCACTGACACCTTCCCAAAAAATTAAACTCTTTATCCAATATCAGGAGCAGAAGTTATTGGGTTGATTAAAATGTTGACTTCCCTTTCAGTAGGCACCATAATACATATGCACACTCTCTACTGTGGATATGAGAGAGTGTGTGTGCACAGGAGAGTGTGGATAGGAATGTGGATAGAAGCTTGTGTGTGGAGGACAGAGGATGATTTGGGTGTGAATAGTCCAGAAGTGGAGTGAGAGGTGGTTTGTTATGTAACTAGGGGTAGGGGTCAGGGAGAGAATGCTTTGATGGGCTTTTAGTCATGCCAATAATAATTGTTTAGCCTCACACACAGTAAGAATAGAACGGGTGCTCTCTCTGTCTCAGTCTCTCTCTCTCTCACTCTTTCCCCCCCCCCCCCAGGCAGCTGTGCAAAGATTTAACCATGTGACCCTGAAAGCACAACACTGAAAGCCTCTGACTGTGCCAAGAGGAGAGAGTAGGGAAACAAAGGCCAAAGCTGGGGCCAAAGCCAGCTGCCAGGAACCCCCATCCCCAGCAGCAACACAGAAAATAATAGCAAGACTCCATTTACCATCACTCTTCTCCCCGGAGCAATGCTTTGGCTTGGAGCTGAAAACTCCACCCTAACCCTTCTCTTCAACCCTCTCCCACCCTCCTGTTCTCCCAATTCCTGGGAGTGAAGCACAAAGATTCAGGAAATAAGGTGCTCTTCTGTCTCTCCCTGGGGGGATTGAGTGCTCTTTCCCAGGCCCTGCAGAATTCTTGGAGATCTCAGGGCTTAGGGGTATAGAAGAGTGAAGGAGGACCCCTTGAAGGTAAAGTCCAGAAGTTCAAAAAGGACCGTATGCCTTGAACTGGAGACCAGCTCAGTAAACTCTAAGACTTAAGATGTGTGCAAGGCTGGGGCGCCTGGGTGGCTCAATGGGTTAAGCCTCTGCCTTCGCCTCAGGTCATGATCCCAGGGTCCTGAAATCGAGACCCACATCAGGCTCTCCGCTCAGCAGGGAGCCTGCTTCCCTTCCTCTCTCTCTGCCTGCCTCTCAGCCTGCTTGTGATCTCTCTCTGTCAAATAAATAAATAAAATTTAAAAAAATTGTGTGCAAGGCTAAAATATCTCTGACTGGTCATGTTCCCATTTCTCTATGCAATGCTTGTACTGCTCTTGGGTGATAGATTCTGCTGGGAGGCCTTCAGGAGAAAGCAGAACCAATTTCTTCCCTCATTATCTTTTTCTCTTTCTTTACTTCTCCATACTCACTTTTCTCCCTCTCTCCATACCTCTTTCTAAAGTCTTAGTTCTACTACAGGCGTCAGACCTAGATACTCTGGTTAGACTATTACTAGACTCACAACATACTTCCTAAATAATCTTAAACCAAACCTTTCTACTTTTCTTGATTTTTGATAAATACTTAACTTCCACCTACCCTTTCCCTCTAGAAAAAATGGGATTTAAAAAGTAACTAATAAAATATTTTTTAAAACTATAGAAAAATTACTAAAATGAATAAAGGGACAGATGTCACACATCTTGCTGACATGAGCGTAAAGGACAGTTCGTAAGTTATAAAAATATTGGCAGCATTCAATGGCTTATTTTTTTAAAAAACATTTTATTTATTTATTTGACAGAGAGAGACACAGTGAGAGAGGAAACACAAGCAGGGGGAGTGAGAGAGGGAGAAGCAGGTTTCCGGCAGAGCAGAGAGCACAATGCAGGGCTTGATCCCAGGACCTGAGCTGAAGACGTTTAACAACTGAGCCACCCAGGTGCCCCACAATGAGTTATTTTTAATATGGGAAATTGAGCTTTTCTTCTCATAAGACATCCATTTTCTAACCTTGATTACTTGTCAAATATCACTGACTTTTATTGACAAGTTGTTTTTGGCTTTCATTTTCTTTCTACGTCATAAGTCGAACCAACATCAAAATTATTTTTATGTGCTTTTCCATAGTGTCAAATTTGATCACAATCACTCAACTCTTAAATATTATCATGGAATCTACAAGTAAACCTGAAATGCTATGGGATTGAATGGAAATGAAGATCTTGATCTTGTCTTGTACCTTACTGTGTGCTTGTGGGCAAGTGACTTGGTGTCCTTATCTGCTACATGATAACTTAAGGCTCATGTGGCACTCACAGTCTAAGAATCTATAAGCTATTGATTTGGTAAGTCTTTCTTAGAATGAATATGGAATTACACCACTGAAAACCTACACAGACTGCCGTTTTACTTCCAAATTGTAACTTGCCTTCACAAATTGAACTTATGGTGTTATCTAGGTAGCATTTAAGACAGTTTCCAGGTGATCCCAAATCAGAAAATCATTTGTAGAAGGAAAAAGTAACAGACAGATCAACTTGAAGGGCCAAATGATTGAGTTAAAATGGAGACTTTTCTTCAGAGTTTTAGTTTTTCTGCTGATCTCCCCATAAAAAACAATGCTTCGGAAATCCTAGGTCTCTCTGATAACGTCTTTATTAACCCCTACAATACTTTCCAGCAATGAACATTGTTTTAAAAATGGACTACTGGGGACGCTTGGGTAGCTCAGTTGGTTAAGTCGCTGCCTTCGGCTCAGGTTGTGATCCCAGGGGCCTGGGATTGAATCCTGTATCTGGCTCCTTGATCATCAGGGAACCTGCTTCTCTCTCTGCCTCTGCCAACTTGTGTGCTCTCTCTCCATCTATCTGACAAATAAATAAATAAAATCCTTAAAAAAAAAAATGGACTATTGGCTCAGGTGTTTGGGTGGCTCAGTCACTTAAGTGACCCACTCTTGGTTTTGGCTAGGTCATGATCTCAGGGTCATGAGATTGGGCCCCACTTAGGTCTCCACGCTCAGCAGGAGTCTTCTTGGGATTCTTTTCCTCTTCTTCTCCCTCCCCCTAAAGTGGCCTGTACTGGTCTTAAGCCTGCTAGGAAGGGATTCCAGGAGGCCTTTGTACCATCCCAGAGTCTGAAGGTGTGGGCTGTGTGTTGTACCATATGCAACCAGCAGCATTTTGCTTTATAGAACATTATTGGAAAAGCTTTCCAATAGTTTTTTTCCTGGTAGCTAAGTGTGGACTTAAGGGATTCAGATGGGAGGAAAGGACCAGAAGAACCCTTGCCCTTAGAGAGTCTTAGAGCAACATGATGGCAGAGAGCCATAGCTCCAGGGAAGGGCAAGGAGAAGACGGGATTTGAGTTGCCTTTTAGGGAAGCAGCCTTACCAGCAATTCCAGTTTTAAAAAATGGCTTTGCCAGCACAAATCAAGTCTTGGATCCTTCTGCCCGGAATACTATGAGGAGCATATCTTTGGGGTTCAGCCATGAGTCTTTCCACTTACTTAGCTGGCCACTTAAGGGAGGCAGAAGAGTCTCTATGACCTTTTGCTGGGGTAGGTCCCAAGGGCCTTAGAGCTGGATCAGGCTGATAATTACTGATAATAAAATAGACTGTTGTATTGTGCAAGGAGCAAGAATGTGGGCCCCACTTTCAAGGGAAAAAGATGTGGCTGGATTTCAGTATGACCTTTTTGGTTATCTTTCTGCCAGAATATTTCCTAATTAACACTTTCTCATGTGCCCTGCAAATGATGATGTTAGGAAGAGGAGAGCCAATTAAGATGGAAGAAACCTTCTCTAGCTTCAGAAGACTACCTGCCCCGCTCTCAGAAAAGCCACCTAGAGGGACGCCTGGGTGGCTCAGTTGGTTAAGCAGCTGCCTTTGGCTCAGGTCATGATCCCAGCATCCTGGGATGGAGTCCCACATCGGGCTCCTTGCCCCGCAGGGAGCCTGCCTCTCCCTCTGACTCTGCCTGCCACTATGCCTGTGCACTCGCTCTCTCTCTCTGACAAATAAATAAAAAAAAATCTTAAAAAAGAAAGAAAGAAAGGGGGCGCCTGGGTGGCTGTCAAATAAATAAATAAAAAAAAAAAAAAAAGAAAGAAAGAAAGAAAGAAAGAAAGAAAAACCACCTAGAAGACTATTAAATTCTTCTGCTATTGTTTCTGCTGATGACACAGCATGGCTCCTCATTAGACAAAGCCAGCATATCAGCTCTACCTTATTAAAGCAGTCTTGGGGCACTATTCATGAGAAAGATGGGTAGGAAGATCCAGGGATTATAGGTAACAGTGGCCTCTGGGTTGTGGATGGTTGAGTTCCTACAACTTGTCTTTCAAAGCTGAGCTCAGACCCTGCTTCCCCTGGGAAGCCATCCTTCATAGTTCCAGCACACCACAAATTCCATTTCCTCTGAATTTGGTAACATGCTCTATTGATTCCAAATTGAACTATATTTGTCCCCAAATTATTTCATTTACTCAAAAACTTTTCTCCTTATCCACACTGCATATACCGTGTCCCCACCTTGACTCCCCAAGTGGGCAGTGCAGTGCTAGACACACAGCACCTATTCCTGCTCAACCAAGAACAAAAAACTATAATAACAGCAAAACCAACCTGCTACCATGTGAGGCAGTTTGAGAGACCAATGTTTCTCCCACTTGCCAGACTCTCCCTTCTTGGTGACCACATCTTCACACTTTGGAGAAGACAGTTTCATGCTCCTGACTCTCATTGCATCTCCAGCACCCCTTCCCAGCCCTTCATACTAGATAAAGACCTTGCCCTCTATTTCACAGAGAAGATTGGTGTGGTCAGAGGAAAACTGTCCCCTCCCTCCACATGCCCCTTTGGTCTAACTGCATTTGTATCACACGAGCAGAATCTCCTCCTGTTTCTGCAGCAGAAGTGTCCTTGTTAACTATCTGAGGTCAGTCTTTTACTTGGACTCCTGGAATCATTCCTTGTATCCACAAGGTCTTCATCATTCTGCTCACCCTTTCTCTCTCATATTTTCGATGTTTTTCTTCTCTCTCATCCTCCTCACCATTTGCAATTAAAAAGAAAAAAACCTGCCTAATTATTAATATCAAATACATATCATGCTGTTTATTCTGTGCCAGGAACTATCCTAACTGCTTTATACATATTAACTCATTTAATCTTCACAAAAACCAAGGAAGGTATTATATTTAAAGATGAGGAAACTGAAGCATGAAGTTCAACACGTTTCCTTGGTGTCCAAGAATGAATGTAGAATATTTATCTCAAGGTCAATATGTCCCAAACAAAATACTTGATTCCTTCCCACTTCAAATGCATTTATTTTCCTGGTCTTCCCCACCTTACTAAAGGAAGCCACCTGTTACCCTGTTGCTCAGGACAAAAACACAGGAGTCATCCTTAACTCTTTGCTTTCTCTTACATCTCACAAGAAATCTTCTTATTTGTTTTACCTTCAAAATAAATTTCACCGTGGACCAGATCTAAATACACCACCACCTCCACACAGATCTAAACCACTACCCTCTCTCTTCCTTGGACTCAAGTCCCTACCTAGTCTTCCTGTCTCCATTCCTGGCCTCCACTGGCTTGGTCCATTCTCTCCTTAGATGCCTGAGTGTTTTTTCTGAAATAGATATGCCTCAAAACACTCTTCCCTTTAAAATATTCTCCAGATTCCAAATCCCTGGCCTGTAAGACCCTACCTAAGTGGTCCTACCTGCTTTTGCAGACACCTTCCTCTTCTCTCTTTGGCCCACTACGGTACTGCCCTACTGGCTTTCTTTACATCCTCTGAACATGCCAAGCTCTTTTCTGACTCAGTGGCTTTCCATTTCATGTTCCCTCGTCTTGGAGCACTTTGCCTTGTTGCCTGACCGCCTCCTCACCTTTCAGGTTGCAGCACCTGCTCAGACAGGCCTGCCTTAACCTCCTGAGTTAAAGAATCCTTCCAATCATTCTCTATCACCATTTTGGGGAGCACTTAACAGTATGTGAAATTATCTCGTATATTCATTATTTATGTTGTCTGTCTTCAACTGTTCCCCACTCTCCCACTCCCAGCTCCAAATGTAAGCTCTTTAAGGCAGAGACTTGTCTTATTCATTGGCATATTCTCAATGCCTAGATCTCTACTTGGCACATAACAGGGACTGAATATTTGTGGAGGACTCCAGCTCTTTTTCTGCTCCTGCCTGTACAGTGAGTGTCCTTCAGAGAATAAGGAAGTCCCTGGGAAGTGGAGGCTGGGGGTTTATTCACACTTTTCCCTCCCCTAGGCCTGTGTCCAACTCATAGCCATCTGCCTTTTCCTGTTTTCGACTCCATTTGCTCAGTGTGGGTAAGCTGCTAGCCAGTTTGTTGCTGGGAGCGGAGGGGTGGGTGGAAAAGGTGGGGGCCAGCATGTCAATGAAAATACAGGCCACAGTCCAGATTGATAGTATCAAGTCTTAATGACTTCAGCTGCATTTAATTAAAAATGGAATAGCTTATTGGAACACGGACCGTGTGGGCCAGTAGTCTGATTTCTGCTCTCATTTCTGTTCTCTTCCAAGCTTCAATTAAGGGAGCAACAAAAGATTCCTATCATGAGCCATGTGTGGTGATCTCATCAGCTAAGACAAATATTTTTTTTTCTGGCTATATTTATAGAACTCTTTCTTGTTTCCTTGGACAACCCTAGCTGGCATTATCTTATTTACCTTCTTTTCATCTAGATTTGTTTTTGGTGAGCAGCTTCTTATCTGTTGCTCTTTGCTTCCTTGGATTTATAATCCCTCCACTTTTCTTCTCTTAGCTTTCTTCTGTGGGGCTGGCTTGTTTTGTTTGTTTGTTTATTTAATGTTTTTATTTTAATGCCAGTTAGTTCACATACAGCATTATATTAGTATTAGGTGTACCGTATAGTCTATGGGGCTCTTTGAAACCAGTTTGTCCTTTCCAGTTACCAGTGCAGTAATTAGAACTGATTAACAAGTAGACAACATTGGTTCCAGATCAGCATAGTGGAATGCCTCCTTGCCTCCCTGGAGGAGGGTGGAACTTGGTATGCCTTCTCCCTGTCTGCCAGTCATGTGTTTCCTGCTGTAAGGCTCTTTCTTCCTCCATCACCAGGGGGAGAGGACAGATTATGCCTGCAGACCTCTGGATTCATACCTGACAACTTCCAGGGGGCATCTAGCCCTACATATGGCCCCACAGTGGATCCCAAGTGCTGCTTTCCTCGGGGACCTACTTGCCCAGCAATATTGTCTCTTGCTCAGGGGTCACTTAAGCTAAGTACTATCAGGGCCAGAAAAATGAGACCCCGCAAGCAGAGGAAGACCACAGAGGCTGAATTCTGCTCCCATAGTCTAGGAATGGTTGTCAAGGATGCGGAAAGGCAGTCTGGTCAAATCAAGCGTGACAGCATTGTGCAAGGAGCTCGTCTTTGGTGCCTCAGCTTCTTAGTCGTAACTCTTTTCCTTCTCAACTATGCATCCTCAAAGGGTTCAATACTGTCCTCAAGCAGGGAATTTTGTTCTTGGGGACTGAAAAAACCACAACTCGTGTTTGCTAGAAAGGAAGTCACGTTACACACACACAGACAGATGTACAGTATATCTGTGATATTCAAATGTCATGGGGAGAGCAATGATCATGAAGATGCTTAAACACATTCTTTACGGTATGTTGTCATTCTGGTCTCCTGCTCTTGCCTTTCTTTCTCTGGAACAAAACTTTGCTTTCAGTATAGAATTTAAAACACTTCCCCTCTAAGTTATAAATGACTGATAAAAGCTTGAGACAGCGTATCTCACATGGATATTTGCCCAGTAATGGCCCTGGCAGCTCCTTCCGATTAGAAGGGATGAAGCTCAGGTGCCTGGGTGGCTCAGTGGGTTAAGACTCTGCCCTGGGCTCAGGTCATGATCTCAGGGTCCTGGGATCGAGCCCTGCATCGGGCTCTCTGCTCAGCGGGGAGCCTGCTTCCTCCTCTCTCTCTGCCTGCTTTTCTGCCTACTTGTGATCTCCCTCTCTGTCAAATAAATAAATAAAATCTTAAAAAATAAAAAAGGGTTGAAGCTCTAACTGTAAAATTGTAGGTTGGAGCAAGCAGATGGGATGTTTCTTTTGCAAAAACCTAGATTCATTGACCATAGTTGTTGTTGCTTTTTTTTTTTTTTTTTTTTAGTTTTTTTTTTTTTGTCAGAGAGGGGGAGAGAGGGAGAGAGAGCGAGCACAAGCAGACAGAATGGCAGGCAGAGGCAGAGGGAGAAGCAGGCTCTCTGCCGAGCAAGGAGCTGATGTGGGACTCAATCCCAGGATGCTGGGATCATGACCTGAACCGAAGGCAGCTGCTTAACCAACTGAGCCACCCAGGTGTCCCTGTTGTTGCTTTTTCAAAAGATTTTATTTTTGTGTTCATGAGAGACAGAGAGAGAGGCAGAGGGAGAAGCAGTTTCTCAGTGGAACAGGGAGTCCGAGGTGGGACTCGATCCCGGCGTCCTGGGATCATGACATGAGTGGAAGGCAGGTGCTTAATGGACCGAGCCACCAGGTGCCCTGACCATAATTTTTAAATAAAAAAATTTGGACACATTGTCTACCTGTAGACCTTTTAAAAATGATTTTAGATAAAAGAAGTTTTTCTTTAAGGAAAAAAATTAAGTTTTTATTTATTTATTTTTGAGAGAAAGAGAGAATGAGAGAGCACAAGCAGAGGGAAGGACAGAGGGAGAAGCAGGCTCCCTGCCAAGCAGAGCTTGATCCCAGGACCCTGAGATTATGACCTGAGTCAAAGGCAGACACTTAACTGACTGAGCCACCCAGGTGCCCTAAGAAGCTTTTCCTCAAGTGTAATTTAGAAATAGAAATGGTGACACTTCTAGGATCATTTGATGGTTTATGGCAAACCAGAATAAACTTTCTGAAGTTAGGATAATTCTGAAAATTCCAGGACTTGTGATTATGGAGACATGGGCCTTCCCAGTATTCCTGAAATCAGAGTTTCAGGTTTTGCTCAGTTTTACTTCACAAAAGGCAAAGGATTTGTACTTAACTGATTGAGATAGAGGTGAGTAACTATGTGTACGTGTGTAGGAAAGGGAAGGGCTTTTTGCAGTCTAGATGGTCTTTCGGGGGCGCCCGCCTGGCTCAGTCAGTTAAGTGTCTGCCTTCTGCTGAGGTCATGGTCTCAGGCTCCTGGGATCAAGCCCTGCATCAGGGAGCCTGCTTCTCCCTCTGCCCCTCCCCCTGCTCATGAGTGAAAGCATGCTCTTTCTCTTTCTCTCCCTCAAATGAATAAATGAACATTTTTATTTTTGTTTTTATTTATTTATTAACATATGATATATTATTTGTCCTAGGGGTACTAGCCTGTGAATCATCAGGCTTACACATTTCACAGCACTCACCATAGCACATACCCTCCCCAATGTCCATCACCCAGCTACCTATCCCTACCTGTCCCCCCTGCAACCCTCAGTTTGTTTCGTGAGATTAAGAGTCTCTTATGGTTTGTCTCTTTCCTGATCCCATCTTGTTTCATTTTCTCCTTCCCTATCCCCATGACCCCCTGCCCTGCCTCTCAAATTCCTCATATCAGAGAGATCATGTGATAACTGTCTTTCTCTAATTGACTTATTTCACTTAGCATGATACCCTCTAGTTCCTTCCACGTCATTGCAAATGGCAAGATTTTATTTCTTTTGATGGCTGTATAGTATTCCTGTGTGTGTGTGTGTGTGTGTGTGTGTGTGTGTTTATCTTCTTTATCCTGAATAAATAAATCTTAAAAAAAAAAAAAAAAACAACCAGATGCTCTTTCTGTCCTTTCTCTTGTGCAAAAGCAGTAGCCATGAACCTCACAGGGCTTGCTTTGCTGGAGCAAAGGAGATGCACTAGGATACATATTGTGGGTAAGCCCTAAGGTCCATGAAGTCATCCTACCACTGTTCTTTACTTTTTAAATTTTTAAATTTTTATTTTTTCATCATGCTAAGAGTACTCTTTAATCCCCATCCCCTATTTTCCCTATCTCCTATCCTTCGACCCACCTCCCCTCTGGAGTTCAGCTTCCGTTTCTTGGTTTGTCTCTCTCTTTTCCCCTTTGCTTTTTTTGTTTTGTTTCTCAAATTCCATGTATGAGTGAGAGAATATGGTATTTGTCTTTCTCTGATTTATTTTGCTCAGCATTCACTCTCCAGTTCTATCTGTGTTGCTGCAAATGGCAAGATTTAATTCTTTTCTTTTTTAAAAATTTTAAAAAGATTTTATTTATTTATTTTGACAGAGATCACAAGTAGGCAGAAAGGCAGGAAGAGAGAGGGGGGAAGCAGGCTCCCCGCTGAGCAGGGAGTCCAATGTGGGGCTCTATCCCAGGACCCTGAGATCATGACCTGAGCTGAAGGCAGGGGCTTTAACCCACTGAGCCACCCAGGTGCCCCTTTTTTTAAAAAATTTTTTTGGAAGATTTTATTTATTTATTTGACAGAGAGAGAGAGATCACAAGTAGGCGGGGTGGGGAGCAGGCTCTCCCCCTGCTGAGCAGAGAACCTGATGTGGGGCTTGATCCCAGAACCCCAAGATCATGACCCAAGCCGAAGTCAGAGGCTTAACTCACTGAGCCACTCGGGAGCCCCAAGATTTCATTCTTTTTGATGGCTGAATAATACCCGTGTGTGTGTGTGTGTGTGTGTGTGTGTACCATATCTTCTTTATTCATTCATCTATTGATGGATACTTGGGCTGCTTCCATAGTTTGGTTGTTATAAATAATGCTGTAATAAACACAGGGGGGGATGTATCCCTTTGAATTAGTGTTTCTGTATTTTGGGGGTAAGTATCCTGTAGTGCTATTCCTGGATCATGGGGTGTCATCCTCCCACTCTTCTTTTTCTTTTTTTTCTTCATCCTCCCACAATTCTTGAATTTAACCAGAATTTTACTGGTGACCCATGTCCAATTTTGGCTCTAAAAGTAAAAAAGAGACTGGGAACAATTGGATAGAGTCCACATAAGAACAAATAAAATGACTGAGTGCTTGGAAAACAGATCCTATGCAAAATGCAATTGAATTGTTTAACTTGGACCAGAGAGGGCAGAAGGAAAAGGTTATTTATATGGGGACTACTGATAAACTCTTCTCCTTTGCTTTTTGGATACAGTTGGGATATAAATAATACTCATGCTTCATTTATTTCTCTCTGCTGAGAATCAAAAGAAATTGGGCTTGATTTGTAACACAGAGATATAGGATGAATGTAAGGGGAAAATCCCAGATATTGGTCCTTAGGGTGGTTGGTTTTCTTTCTTTTTCAGGGAAATGTGAAAAAAGCAAGGCACATCAGGGAGGGTTTTGCTACAGTGGAGCTAGTTAATATTTACTAGGTATGTGTGGGCTAGGATCTTGACAGGGCCCTGTAGAAGCCAGAAAATACTATACTGTTTTCTGAAAGGTTCTGGTTTTGGGATTAATTATTCAGATTGTTTTCATTCCTGAAGGTTAAATGCATCACAGTAAAGTGAGTGGAAGGAAGTTGTGAGCACTTATCCCGCTTTTTTCATTCACTACCTTTTTGACATTGGAGACCCCCTAGTTCCCTCATTTATAATGTGGTGATGATGATGGCTTTCCTTCTTACTTTGTACATTATTTTATTATTATTTATTTATTTTTAAAGATTTTATTTATTCATTGGAGAGAGATAGAGACTGAGCATAAGCAGGAGTGGGGAGGGGCAGAGGGAGAAGCAGACTCCCTGCTGAGCAGGGAGCCTGACAAAGAGCTCCGTCCTAGGCCTGACAAAGAGCTCCGTCCTAGGACCCTGGATCATGACTTTAGAGACGTTCAACCAAGGGAGCCACCCAGGCGCCTCTGTGTTTTGTTTTGTTTTTTTGTTTGTTTGTTTGTTTTTGTTTTTTTACAAAAACAAGTTGACTTTTTAGGAATTTCTTTTTGCTCTCTCACTCACTCCTTCTTGCTCACTCTCTTTTATTTATTTACTTTTTTGTCTATTTGACTTTTCATGAAGTAGGTTGCAACTTGTAAACACGTTTTTTTTTTTTAAGATTTTATTTATTTATTTGACAGACAGAGATCACAAGTAGGCAGAGAGGCAGGCAGAGAGGGAGGAAGGGAAGCAGGCTCCCCGCCAAGCAGAGAGCCCGATACGGGGCTCGATCCGAGGACCCCAGGATCACGACCCAAGCCAAAGGCAGAGGCTTTAACCCACTGAGTCACCCAGGAACCTCTATAAACATGTTTTTAAATCAAGAATTAAGGTCACGTGTAATACCCATTCTGTTATAAAGTGTCAAGACTTCTACTTGTGGTTGGTTATCTTACTTCATATGTTATTACATGTGTCAAGTAAGATTAAAAAAACATGACAGTGCTCTATAAACTGTTGAATGTTATACAAATATAGTAACTGTTATTCATTTGGATGAACCATTCTTTAGACCTTGATCAAAGGTATTTCCAGCTGAAAGTTGTTGATTGAGCCTGATTCCAAAACCTGTGAAATTCATCCATTTCAATTTCAAAACCTATGAAATCCATCCATTTGAACATCCTCCTGTTTGCTGACCTACTCATCACTCAGAGTATCTACTCTATGGTAGGTATTTTAGTAGGCACAGGGATGCAGTGATGAATCAGATACCACGCCTAGCTTTAGGGAGGCGGATGACAGTCTAGTGAGGGCAGATGGTGAAGTAAACAGGCAATTACAGTGCAGCATGGTACGTGTTCTGATCTGATCAGGCCGAAGGTACTGTAGGACTTCACTTGAGGCTCCAGATCCAACCATATGAGAGTAGAGGGAAATTTCTTAGAGGAAGTGATAAGCCAATCCAGTCTTGAGTAATAGGACTCAGACAAATGAAGAACAAGTGAGGTGGGTGGGAAGGGGAGAATGGGTCCAGACTCAAGCAAATGAAAGCTTGAACTTGAAACTACAAGTAGTGTTGAAGGCTACACATTGCCATGCAGGATGGCAGGGAAGAAGTGATCCATGTTAACCAGAAGCCACCTCACAATTGGTTTTTCTTCTTAGCTAAGGGCTTTTCCTTGAAAGCAAGAAAGCCACTGAGGGGTTTTAAGTAGGAAGTTTTAAGAGAAGAGTGAAATTTTAGAAATGTCACACCTATGCAATTTAGAGGGGGCAGAACTCTCATGAAGACTAGTAAGGAAGCTGTTGCACCAATACAGGAAGGAAGGTAGACTGGGAAAAGGTAGGTGAGCAAGAGCTGAAATGATGCAATAAGGTACAGATATTGGTACAATGAGAATAAGGAGTGTGGAAGCAAGAAAGGTGGAGGTGGAGATCACAGAGTGGGAGATGAACAGTTTCTGATGATGACTGGGACTAGGGTATAACCTTGAAGCTGAAAGCTGGATGTGAGTGGGGATGAAGGTCACTGGTCAAAGACCTTGGAAGCTTCTCTGATAGATTTTTTAAAAATTGTATTAAGATATGCAAAACATAAAGTTTACCCTCTTAATCATTTTAAGGGTATTAAATGCATTATATTAAATGTATTAAGTATTTTGGCTGGCATTAAGTATATTGCATCGTTGTGCTACCATTACCACCATTCATCCCCAGAACTCATCTTGCAAAACTGAAACTCTGTGCCCACTAAACACAGACTCTCCATTCTCTGCTCCCTACCCAGTCCCTGGTAAACACCATTTTACTTTCTGTCTTTATGAATGTGACTATTTAAGATGCCTCCTATAAATAGAACCATTATAGTATTTGTCCTTTTGGTACTGGCTTATTTCATTTAGCATAATTTTTACAAAGTTCATCTATCTTATAGTATGTACCAGGATTTCCTTCCCTTTAAGGCTAAATAATATTCTATTGTATGTACTCTTAACCATCTAAAGCTTTTGATTATGGCCCACAATAAGTAATGTACTTTAGGGGTGCCTGGGTGGCTCAGTCCATGGAGTATCCAACTCTTGGCTTCAGCTCAGGTCCTGATCTCAGGGTCATGAAACTCAGCCCTGTGTCTGGCTCCACGCTCAGTGGAGAGTCTCTTTGAGAATCTGTCTCTCCCTCTCCCTCTGCCCGCCACCCCATGCTTTTTCTTTCTCTCTCAAAATAAATAAATAAATCTTAAAAAAAGAAATGTATTTTACATCATGACTAGAACATATGTATGTATTGATATTGAAATAATACATTATTAACATAATTACAGAATAATATATATTATTATGTTATTGAAATAAATGTTTTACCCCAAACCACCATTTCTACACATGATATTTCATTTCATTTCCATTCTGTTTCTTAAGAAAAATTCTAGTCACAACCTTTTTAATTGATTTCATGACTCACTAATGTTTTGTGATCCCTACTTTGCAAATAATTGGTCTGTTTGACACTGAAGTTACCCAGGATGATAGCAAGACTTGGCATAGAGTAGAAAATTAGAAGTTTGGTGCCAAAGTCTTCAATGAATAAGGAGGGACTAAAACACAGCTTCATGCATTTATCTTTGTGAATGGCCTGTAATTTCAGGACAATCTATTAATAAAGGTCCAAACTATCATTTCTGGTATAAACAGGATAATTCATGGATTTGCTCATTTTTTCCAATGATCTCTAGCTGGAACGGGCTTTTTGCTTTGATTTATTCACTGCCAGTGACCATTCCACTCCCTTTTTCTGTGGAAGGGAAGAACCAAATAAACTGCCCTTCCTCATATTCCTAGATCCCCACATCTGATCTGGTTAAGAGGAAGAGAGGAGGGAAACCTTGGCAACAGGTGACTGGCCTCCAGAACCTATGGTACTTCCACAGCCTCCCCCTGTTTGACAGCTGCAAGAATACCCCAGAGGGAGAGGCAATGTCCACAGGAGATGGTGGGGTGGAGTTTAGGCTCAAGGCTGGATCCTGGGGATAGGCCTTGCCAAGAGAAGAAAGTAGGGTCCTGGGAGCAATGACGATCAAGGGTCAGGCCTCCCACTGAATGTCTGTGCAGTGAGAAGAGAACAGGGGCAACTTGATGTCATGATGGTCCGAGAAGGCCACAGGATTTTGCTGTTGTCTCCCTGGGTCACCACACTCCCAGCTATTTCTGTTAAACATTAACACAAATGTCAGGAGAGCTTTACCCTTATTAATTAGCTAATCTCTGTGGTATTCCCACAGGATGAGGTCAGAAAGACTGACATCTTGGTAACAATGAAGAAATAAGCAGGGATGAAGAAGGAAATCATAGACAAATTCATATATTCATCAGATATTTGCTGAGCAATCACTGGAGCCATGTGCATCATTAGCTATGGAAGATATGATGTGAATAAGACACAGTCTCCCTGCTTTTTAATGTCGACCTAAGCTGTGGGGGTGGGGATGATCAGACCAAGCATTTTAAGTTAAGTTAAGGGCATGGAGTTTGCCAAGATCTAGTGATGAGAAAGAAAGTCCAGAAAAATGGAATTGAGATTGCTCATATCAGGACTGGACAGCTAGGCAGGGAACGATCTTGCCAAGATTTTGATGAAGTTGATTTGGACAATGGGAGTCACAGAGAGCCCTCACCGATACCTCAATATTTAGGTTACATTTCATCTTTGTAACTTTGCAAGATTAGTGGAATGGGAATTTACTTATTCTAATCTCTCCATCCTTTTAAAAAAATATTTTATTTATTTGTCAGAGAGAGAGTGTGAGCACAAGCAGCGGGAGTGGCAGGCAGAGAGAAAAGCAGGCTCCCTCCCAGCAAGGAGCCCAATGTGGGACTCGATCTCAGGACCCTGGGATCATGACCTGAGCTGAAGGCAGACACTTAACCAACAGGTGTTCTGTAATGCCTCTATCCTTACTCCTCACTCCCTTCCTTGATAAAGGAACTGAGGGTCAGAGAGTCAGTAACTTGTTCTGTGTTACCCAGAAAGAGAACCCAGTTTGGAAATGGTGCCAGAAGCCAACATTCTCCTGACTGAGGAAGAAAGGGAAGGTTGACATCCAAGAACACAAGATACTCTCTTTCTGGCAATCCAGAAAGGCACTAGTGTCTTCTTAGCCGCCCAATGAATACTGAGGAGAGCCTTAGGGTAGAGGATGGCAAGATGTGTGGGTGATGACTGGGGGGGGGGGGGGGGGGAGGTTGAGGGAAGGTGTGAGAGTGTAGGTAGAGAATTTTCCAGGAAATGGGTGTGTTAGTTAATAAGACAGGTGGTTGGCCTGGAAAATAGATCATGGCCTTACTTTATTTTACCTCACTGATGGAGACCTGGTTACTCATTGGGCCAAAGGCTCCTGGCCATTTATTTATTTAAAAAAAAATTTTTTTTTTTAAGATTTTATTTATGTATCTGACAGACAGAGATCACAACTAGGCAGAGAGGCAGGCAGGGCAGGGGCGGGAAACAGGCTCCCTGCTGAGCAGAAAGCCTGATGAGGCGCTCCATCCCAGGACCCTGGGATCACGACCTGAGCTGAAGGCAGAGGCTTTAACCCACTGAGCCACCCAGGTGCCCCTCCTGGCCATTTATTAATTCAACAAATGATCATCATGACTTCACTGGGTTGGAAGTTGGAAATACAGAAATAAAATAAACAGCTCTTCACCCTGAGGGAGTTAATAGTTCGGTGTGGGATTCATGTAAGTAAACAGACAGTTAGCATGCTAACTAAGCTACAGCTAAGTATAGGGTGCTCCAGAAATACAGATAAGGAGGCACCTGAGAGAAGTGAAAAGGGATTCAGGAGAACCTCCTCAGAGGAGATGATAATTGAGCTGAACTCTGGAGGGTTAGTTCAGTCCAGGAAGTAGGAAAGGGCTCCCAAGAAGAGGGACTAATTTGCTCAAGATCCCAGGTTTGGAGAGAGCAGGGTTGGTCAGGAAAATGGCAGAGGGCTTTATGCCTGGAGCTGCGGGTGTGAGAAATAAGGCTGGGAGGGTTGGTAGGGACTTACCCTGAAGGTGATGGGCAAGCACTTCCAGTAGAGGGGAAGAGTCCATGCTCCTCAAAACAGTCCTACTGCTGGGCCATCAAAGGGCAGTGAGTGGCTACAGCTCTCAGTCAGAGCTGCATCCTCTCTGAGCCTAGGTGTATGAGGAAGCTGCACAGTTGTGCCAGCGGAAGGGAAAACAAGAAGAAGGCAGGTGGGGAGACGTTCTTGGCCATCATGACGGAACATAGCTATGGTATTCCTGGATAGATCAGAGGATCAAAGGATCTGTCCACATACTTTGAGACTACCATGCTAAAGTCAAGAATTTCTTCACTGGTTCTTAAAAATGGGCATTTGCAGAGTGGGGCAGGGCAGCTATATGTGCAGCTGTATGCCCATTGGGTTTAGTGCAGGAACTAGAGGTTAATATTATTCCAAATGCAATGATTATATTAGGAAAGGAGGAACAATGAGAGGCTGGAGAGGTAACACTGTTGGAATTTGGGTACATGGCTCATTTTGGATTTACTGGGTCTGCCATGTCTGAGGGAGTGTGGAAACAGTATGACAGCCCAGGAGAACATTTTATTGCCCCGACTGCTACTACTTATTATCTTTTAAGAAAGATTTTATTTACTGTTTTGTCAGAAAAAGAAAGCAGGAGCTGCAGGCAGAGGGAGAAGCAGGCTCCCCGCTGAACAGGGAGTCTGATGTGGGACTTGATCCCAGGACGCCGGGATCATGACCTGAGCCAAAGGCAGATGCTTAACTGACTGAGCCACCCAGGCACCTGCTACTACTTATTATTGAGAATGTAAAATGGATCAGACTGGGCAGAGGACATACTAATCCCAAACATACCGCCCTCTTGCCCTTTCCTGGGCAAGCAGACTGTTGTTCCCTGTTCATGCAAATTCCCTTCTCTGTGTGGCTTGGGGGGGGGGGGGGGGTGGAAGAAGGCACAGAGGGGAATGCCATTTTCTTTGAGTTTATTCTGCTTTCATCTGTTGCAACGACACCATGGTTTCCCCAAATTCAGGTAGAAAGTTGGGAGACTCCTTGGTGAGGTGCTTAAATAGACATAACTTAAATGGGTGGTTATAAAAAACAAGTAAATGGGTGGTCAGTCTGTCTCAGGGGCAGAGTATTCATTAGACACCCTTCCCCTGCCCCGCCCCCACCACCATAGTTCTGCTCAGCAGCTTGCTGCCCTCCTGAGGCCCATAGACTAGCAGTACTGGGATATCCTACAGGAGAATGATGACAGCTACAGGGCAATCTCCTAAAACCACCTGCAGCTCAGCTACCTGAGTAGTTCTTTCTCCACCCCACTCCCCCGGCCCCGCCACCCTTCTTCTTCTAGTTCCTTTACTTCCCTCTTGTGCTCCACTAGGCAAAAGGATGACCAACATTAAGTGCTTCTTCCCTTGCCTTCTCGCTGAATCTCTCTTCTTTCTGTTCTCCCTTCCAGTTCTCTGTCAGCTGATGGCCCTAATCCCCACTGATTCTGCAGCCAGTTCAGCTGGGCTTTAAATCTGAAAGGGAAGGAAGCTTCTGAGGCACTATGGGCAGGCCTGTGGGCAGGTTGGTATTTTATCCCCTAAAATGTTAATCAGGGCCTCTGCTATCACACACCTCCAGAGGCACCCTTTGCCCTGTGGTTTACGTGATACAATAGGGGATGCCTTTCACATATGGCACAATGTGAATGGTGCCCTCTGGAATTGTGCCACTTAGCTGCCTCGATTTCATGTGGGACTCAAAAGCCTGGGACTCAAAGAAATAAGTCTCTTGGGGAAAAATGTTGGACCCTGGGGAAGACCGAGTTCTCTGACTGGATAATGAAGCCTGTGAAAATGCCTCTGTGCGTTTAAATTCTCCAACGACTGTTAACCTGAGATTCAGAACCTTCTGACATAGAGACCTTACATTTTTCCAATGCTCCTTCTCCAACCTCACCATCCACTACTCCTCCATATGACCACATCTATGGCAGATTGATGATCTGAACATGCCATGGTCCATCCTGACAGCACACCTTGCTCCTGGAGTTCCTTCCATCTGGAATGCCTTCTCTTGAGATCCAAATCCTATTTAATCATTGGCACTCAGCTTGCATCTCATTCTGCTGGGAAGCTTTCCTTGTCCATTCCAGTTCAGTGATACCTCTCCTCTATTCTACAAACTCCTTTACAGGTCTGTTCCCCTTATCTGGCCCTTTACATTAAATCATAACAAACCACTGCTTAAAAACAAGTTTCCCAATGAGAACTTTGTCACACTTTTTACCCTTATAAGGCCTTGTGTGATTTGACCTCAGACTAGTTCTCTGACTTCACTTCTCCTTGCTCTTGTCCTCATCCAATTCCTTCTAGCTGCACTGGCTTGCTCTCAAACTCACCAGGTTCATATCCTTCTCAAGGCTTTGCACTCATTGTTCCTTCTGCTTAGAGGACTCTTCCCCCAGACATCCAGGGTCTACCAGACAGTAAAATCTACAAGGACAGAAGCTCTTGCTTTTGATGTATTTACCACTGTATTCCAAGTGTCTTGAGCAGCGCCTGGCCCACGATGGGTGATCAATTAACTGATAACTAAACATTGGATGAAAAGTGTAAATAATAGGTTCTTTGCACTGTCTTTTTCTTCCCTTTGCTCCCTTATTCCTTTTGTATCTACCCAATCCCCCAATCATAAGCACCCTGAGGACAGAAATCTGGTCTTATGACTTGTTTTCCTCTCATCATCTAGCTTAGTGCCTTGAGCATCGGTGCTTTAATAAGTGTTTGTTGACAGAATGAGACAGAATGGGGGAAAGAGTTCTTTCATGCCTTTCCCACCAGGCAGGCTCAGCTGGCTCCAAAGCAGAAAAAAAGTAACCCTTGTCCTCCCAGGGCTGCTCATGCTTGGGTCCAGCAAACCGGCCCCCCAGCCCCAGCCTCTGGAATGTCTGCTCCTATCACAGCAGGGCTGCCCTTTACTCAGAAATCTTTCTCTCCATCACCACTATCACCTTCCGAGCTGGTTGGGCTCCGAGGAAGGGTCTCTGACCTCCTAGAACTGAACCAGCACATATCCAATCTTAGGAAAAAACAGGGTTCTGCTAAAGTAACTGTTTGGTTTACAGAGTGAGATCTTCTAGCAAAATTTATTAAAAGATCATGACTTTGGCTGCTATATTTCAAAGACCAGGCAGACATTTAGGAGATAAAGTTAAATATTTCAAACTTACCTCATACTCCCTCTTTCTCTCCCTCTCTTTCAAGGGTGAGCATTCTGTTCATCTTCCAAAACCCAGTCCTTCTCCATATTTGGGAATCTGGAATGGGCACTAGGGGCACAGCCCTGTCTCCTCTGTGTCTGCTGGGAGCTGTAGTTCCCAACAAGAGACAGCTGCTTTTTTTTGGCAAGTGGGTTGTCCTTCCTCAGGAGTCGATGTCTATAAACATACACAGGGGTGGAAGGGTGTTATTAGGAGGCTTGCCTTCTATTTTCAGCTCTCTGGTTTTATGCAAGGTACCACTCTTCTGTGGCTCGGTCTCCCTGCCTGAAAAATGGGGATAATTATCTCTCTCTTTTCCTGGCTGCCAAATTGTTGGGTGGGGTAATTAGCCAGCACCCATTAGATGCTTTGAGCTCATTCCAGCAGGGAGTGCTTTATAAATAAAAATTGTTATCTTTAAAGAAGAAAATATCAATTTTCATTGCCTAATTGCCTCCTCAAACCAACTCTGCCTGTATGTCAAAAAGATGCTGTTTAATTCCTTGTATATACCTCCCACTTACCCTGCTTTTAATGGTTTCCCTGCATCCACTCTATTTTGTTTCATCATCTCTAGTTTCATATTATCAAGAATAAACACTCTCTCCCTCCTCTCTGGAAGTAAAGGACAAGATAGACCAACTCTGCCCTCTATCCAAAGCACAAGAAAGCCATGAAGAAGGAATGATTTGGATCTCCACAACTTCATATCTTCGCAACTAGCACGTGCATGTGACCAAGAGGTTGGTCTCTGTGGAAGAGACTGACTTGCTTCTTCTGAAGAAGAAAGAGATTTCAATGCAGCAGGAAGGATTTTTGGAAGATCTTTGGAAGAGTGCCCTTCTCTGGAGAGCTGAAAGATCATTTTGACACTCAGCACCTTTAATCAGAGGAATGTGTTTTATACAGCATTGCACTAAGGTTGGTATAAAATGTTGGATGATGCATTGATTAAAAACGGAATGTTGGGGTGCCAGGTGTGGGGGAGCGAAGTCAGTTAAGCGTCCAGTTCTTGGTTTTCGCTTGGGTCATGATCTCAGGGTTCTGGGATTGAAAGCCCCCTCCTATTGAGCCCCTATTGTTGCACTCAGTAGGGAGTCTACTTGAGATTCTCTGTCCTTCTGCTGCTTCCCATCCTCTAAAAAAAAAAAAAAAAAATTCAAACAAACAAACAAACAAACAAACAGGGAAAAGGGGCACCTGGGTGGCTCAGTCGGTTAAGCATCTGCCTTCAGCTCAGGTCACGGGTCCTGCGATTGATACCTGCATCTGGCTCCCTGTTCAGCAGGAAGTCTGCTTCTCCCTCTGCCTCTGCCTGCCACTCCTCCTGTTTGTGCTCTCTCTCTCTCTAATAAACAAATAAAAATTAAACAAAACAAAACAAGGAATGTTAAAGCCAGACACATTTGGATTAAAATCCCACCTAGATTTGCTGTGGAAATTTGACCAAATTACTGCCCTCTAAATCTTAGTTATAGTGTCTCTAAGACAGGGATTGTGAGGATTACAGGAGATGATGTACAGAATGGACTGAGCACAGAGCCTGGCACACTAATTTCTCAATATATATAGTTACAACTATTATTAACATGTTATGTAAGTGTAGTTATGACAATGCATTATTTTTGCATTGTGGATACTTATCTGACTTTCAATCATCTTACTTTGTGATAATCATATAAAGTCATGTAAAGATGCTTTTTAAAATTGTAAACTACTACACCAATGTGAGGTATGATTAGAATTAAACCCATAAGAAAGACAGATGGACTCCCCAGAGTTTTCCTTCCAGCTTCAGGATGATTCAGGAGTAAGTATGTACAAGTGTTTTTAGCTACAAAGAACTATAAACTTGTGAATTGTTACTAGTCACAGCAGGATTATTTGTTTCTTGTTTTACTTAGTAGGTAATAGCAATATTCCACTGGAAAATAAAAAGAACTCCTCTCACATACTGGGAATGAGTAAGTTGGGCGGCAGGGCAGTGTAATTATGGATAATGATGTGTATTTTTGGAAGAATGTTCATCAAAATGTTCAAAGTTGTCATTTATGGGTAATGAGATTTCCAATGGTCCTTATTCTCTTATACTTTTCTGTCTTGTTTGGATTTTTTCACCCTGGATAGGTGTAATTTTAACAAAAACAGTTAAAAGACAAAAGAAGAGCAGATATCAAACAGGCAGATCTCAGGCTATAAAACTTTAGCAGCATCTATTGTATGGTCCTTTTACCCCAGAGAATGATTTCTTACACAGGGAAAATGGAAGTTCTGGCAATAAGGAGAAGTGTGTGAACATGGTAAAGACAAATGCCTGTGAAAAGGAGTTGGAGGGGAAGGGAATCCCTCTAAGATATCCCTGAAAGGAGAGGAAGAGGTGACCTTTCACTTCTGTTTATTTCCTGGGCTGTAATCACACGGTAGTTTCAGTCATAGCCTGTGTACACATGAGTCTCCTAATTTGCTATGGTAACATGTGATTCCTGTTTTTCTCCCTCTATTCTTTCTGGTCCCTTAGACCTGGCTGTCAGGTAGGACTAGGAACTCACCTCCTCTTTCATGCGGCTCACGTAATCACCCTTTGTCATGACTGATAGGAGGAAGGGTGTGGTGAGCCTACTCAGAATCCGCTCTCACTGTCCCGCTATGTTTTAGACCAGACTCAAAGGAACAACCTTCCCAGGGAGCCGTGAAATAAAAGGGATAGTGACAGAATGCCTTACCATTCATGATAATCTTTCCAGAAAACTTCCTACAGTCAAGTCCACACAAGCTTGGACGTGGCTTGTGTGTCATGAAGCCCAACCCCAGTGAGGACAAAAGAGTGGAGCTAGGGGGATGGGCAGTTCTTCCCTGTTGTCTGAACAACTGTCTGCAGAAAGAACTGAACGTTTTCAGATTTCAGCATTGAAGCCCACGTTAATGTGGAGCCAGGAGCAAGCAGGGCTGCCATGATAGGACACGTAGGTCATAAAACCACACAACCCCAGAGGGCGGCATTCACATGGACTCCGTGTGAAGGACACAGCCCAGAGCTGAACTTCAGTGAATCCCAGGAAGGGTATTTTCCCCTCCCACTGAGCATACTGATTTGCAGAGGGAGAGGTCTTTATGACAACAGACTGGAGCTTCTCTGAGTTGTCCTTAATTTTTGAAATAAACTGACTTGCTCTTGGTTAAAAAATATGGTCAGATGTCTGTTTTCCTCACTTTAGTAACTTTTTAATGTTCTTTCCAGTGTTATTCTTACTCCGCTCCAGAAACAATGGCTACATGGGTCAGAGCATTTATGGACCATGGCACTGGGCTAGGGGTGGGGATACCAAGAGGCTCTTGAGATCATTGTCTGAGGATAATAATTAAAACAAATGCAAAGGCAAACTGCAATTCCTTTTACTTATTTTATATTTGTTACATTATTGGTTTTAGGCCCTGGACAGGTGGAACAGTATTGGGCAAATATTTGTTTTACTTGCTGTACTCAAATAGTGATTTGACAATTATATGCATTCCCAGATGCTCACTACTTGTTTTATTTATTTATTTATTTATTTTTTAAATCGCAGCTTCTTTGAGATTCTTACCATACCCTTCCTTTGTTACAGCCTTCACCTGGATGAAGTTAAAATTAAGATTTCTGGAAACCTTCCCAACATTTCTCCCTTCTCTGCCATTCCTCAAATACTTTAAGGTATTTGGGTTTGTTGACTCAAAATTGTACTTCAGAGATAATTTCAGGAAATCACTTGGGACATAAATATTCTCTCATGGTTCTCAACCTTTTTTGTACAAATGGTCGCTTTTAATTGCCCTTCCATCAATACAGTGTTTTGGAATGTCTACTAAATAAAACCTATTAACAAGTAAGCATGGTAAGTGTAAAATTTCTTCTTGATTAAAACTGTTGAGAACCCTTCCATCCCATTTTCCCCGGAAGGCCTGCTAGGGGTAAAAACTACAGGTTTTGAGAACCATTGCTGTTCTCCACGGAGGGGAAGGAAGAGAGCCCTGGGGTGGTGGGGGTCAATGGCTGGCAATAGCTCCATGTGCTGCTCTTCCCAGCTAGTATCTGCACATTAACAGTGACCAGGATGCCATAGATTACCCCAAAGTATGATTAATGGCAGGCATTTCTGTGCTAGTGAGGAAAACACTTTTAAGTAAAGGTGAGGTCCTTTCTGGGGCAGCATTGGTAGGGCAAGGAATGCTGCCTTCTTTGGCTGTGTAATATCAGTCTATTGCTTAACCTCCTCTGGCCTCAGTTTCCTTGGCCATATGTAGTATGATAAGCCTCCTTACAACTCTAAAATTTTATCACTCAAGGTGACTGAGGTTATTTGACTATTTCCTACGAAGTAAGAAGAGACCACAGGAAGGAACATTGCAAATTCCCATGGGCAAGAAGCTAGGCCAGGGCTATTGGTACCTGGAGTCACCTTTAGGTGTCTCTCTTTTTTGTGGGGTTAATATCTCCTCAGCGTCCAACCTTTTCACACAGTGCTGACCAGACAATGTTAAGACCAAATGATGCAGAGCAGCTCAGGAGAGGTGGGGTCCTTCCTGAACATTGTGTGCTTACTGCTTTATGCCTATTGCTAAACCATGCAAGGATCCTGAGATGAGTGAGACTCTGTGTCTGCCCTAAGGAGGGGCACAGCTGAATATGGGAATGACAAAAAAATCTATAAGAAGACCTGGAAATTGGGAAGGACAAGAAGAACAGCATAAAAAAGCAAAGCACAATTGGGAGTTTGAAGAAGTGGTGATTAGATTGCATTAGGTGTGATCAGGAAAGTTTTCAGGGAGGAGATAACATCTTTCCACTCTTCCATCAGAGAGCCAAGGCTGACTTATTTCTAGTGAGCAACCATTACTTGTTTCATTTTTCAGGTTTGGTCTGTCATCATGAAGATCTCCTCGGATTTCTCTGAGTTAATCTTCTGACTCCCATAGTGGGTGAGAAATGGTGGACAACAGGTCTCCACAGAGTGACTCCCCTAGTCACCTTCAAGTGATGAAGAGGAGCTCTAGTGGCTCTTTGAAGAAGGTTCTGGGCATGGGATCTTGTTAGAAATCTCCAGTAACCATGTCAGCTTTGCCACTGAGACCAAATGTTTGAGCTTGGGTGGTTTCTGAGCTTTAGTTTCCTATCTATAAATAGGAATTATAATAATAATATATCTGTCACCTTGTTCACAGGTTGGTTGTTAAATTCAAATAAAATAAGTGAAAATATTTCATAGGGCCAGTATTATGCATCAGTTAAGAAGAAAGACTCTAGAGCTAAACTGCTTGGATTTAAGTCCCGGCCCTTCTTTGCGCTTCTGTGTGACCTTCGACAAGTCACTTAACCTCTCTGTGCTTTGGTTTCTTCTACAAAATAGGGATGACACTAAGACTTATATTATAGGGTTGTTGATGATTATAACAAGTTTAAGTGTAAAGGACTCAGAATAGCACCTAGTACATAGTTTATACTATACTATATAAATTGACTGTCTTATTTTTATAAAGTACCAAAGAGAATAATTATGATCATTACTTCTTAGACACAGAAGCAAAGTAAGAATTCTGCTCTATCTGTATGGACAGGAGCAAATATGAAGCATTGAGTTCTGCCCTGAATACCAAGTCCAGGCTTTAAAAAGAGCCATAGGGGCGCCTGGGTGGCTCAGTGGATTAAAGCCTCTGCCTTTGGCTCAGGTCATGATCCCAGGGTCCCGGGACTGAGTACCGCATTGGGCTCTCTGCTCAGCCGGGAGCCTGCTTCTCTGCCTACCTCTCTGCCTACTTGTGATCTCTCTCTCTCTGTCAAATAAATAAATTAAAAATAAATAAATAAATAAAAAAGAGCCATAAAGATGCCAATGAAGGTCTGGAGTGAGGGAGCACACTTGGCCATCCTGGAAAAATATTATCTCTACCCTGCTAATATTTATCTCTCTGGTGTGGGTCTGGTCAAAGGTCCATATTAGGTATGATTCTATTCCACAGGAGCTTTATCATCAATGTCTCTGGCTGAAAGAGATCTGTTAGAAGGGTCAGCTATGGATGCTGTCTATTGTCATAGAACGTAGAATCAGCTTGAAGAGGGCAGGCCAGGATGAACACTACTCCCCTGTGTAAGAAAGAGTCAAGTCAAATTCTAGATCAGAAAGTAAGATTGCAGAACTTTGAGGTGGAATGAGATCCTTTCTTCTCCTTACTCACTCCCTGATATATTATACCAGCTGGCCTTATATCAGCCTGAACTGTTTCAGAGATTTAGAGAGCTCAATAGGCCATTGTCGCATGGTCTCTTCTGACCCTCACAAACATCCTATGTGGCAGGTGCTGTTACCCATGTCCTCAGATGAGAAAACTGAGGCCCACAGGGTTTCAGTGACTTTCTAGAGGCCTGGTGACTGGTTTGGTCACCAAAGGAACCAGTATTTTAACTGGGGTAGTTCATCTTCTAGTCTAGAGTTCTTTCAGCTACAAAAATACCAACTCATCATCTGCTGAAAGCAGGCAGAGCAAATCCGCATTCTCAGATTAAGGCAATGCATTGATAGACTGTGCTTGGGTTGGGCTCAGAGGATGGCTCATATGCGGATTCTTCATCTCATTTACTCTATTTTCCTCCAAAGAAACTATTCCGATAATACAAATATTAGCATGGACCAGACCTTAGATCTGGTCTTACAGATCAGGCCTTTTTTCTGGTTCTTGATTTATCCCCAGGGGAGGATAGGTGCTTTCAAAGATTGTGTTGTGAGCTCTGAGTCAGAAAGACTGGTTCGATATATATAATGTCCGTTCACTCTCGCTCAGGTAGAATGAACTTGCTTGTGTTTAGGATTGTTGTGTCTTAGCCTGAGAAATTCTGGGTACATTCAGACAGGGGAGACAGTGCAATGTCACAATGATGGTTGAAGAGTCAATTTGTGGGCTTAACAATGCTAAAGGTTAAATGGTTACATACAGACCATTGAAGTCCTGTTTAGTCAAAAACTGGGTGAAACACAGAAACAGAACACAATTATATTTTTACGTGATTTTTAGCAATCTCCCCTCCCCCGAATCTTGACCTCCTTATGGCAGCCATACCTCTAAATAGGCAAGTTTGGTTCTGGCAGGTCTGCTTCTTTTAAGGCTGTGCTGCCATCTCCTGGGACCACTTAGAAATAGCAAGAAACTCCTTGTTAGAATTTAATGGAGTCCTTTCGAGGCAGTAATCGAGGTGGTGCTTCTGGAAATGATGTGGCGTGGTTGCACCAATCTCAACCTGCCTAGTCCTGCTCTGGTCTGTTTTCTGATTCTCCTGCTGCTTTCCTGATTGTTCCGGCAGGACCTCTACCCCTGCCTGGTTCTGAGAACAGGGCTTTTATTTGCAGTGCAATAATAATAAAATCTGAGTTAGAGCTGGTAACTTGATTCTCAGACTGAAGCACACTTTCCAGGGATCTCTGTTTTCATCTGGAGTTTTCTGTGTGGGAATGAATACTGGCAGGCAAGGAAGAGAGATGTAGGGTGGAGCTTCTCACAAGCAACCCTGAAGATATGTTGGTCCTAAGGGCAGTGCTCCAAAATGAGTAGTGATCGTGCTGACAGAGCCTGGTCCTGAGCAGAAGGTCCACATTTCTCTTTGTTCTGCTGGCAACCCTGGATTTCCTGTTAGAAGACAAAGTTAAATGTAGAGACCAACTCTACCTCTCCACTGCTGTCATTCCCAATCTCTCCTCTTTATTTCTCCTCAGCATTTATTATCATCTGACATACTATTGTTTGTATTTCACTTGCTTTTTAAAAATGTTGTTTTCTTGGGGCTCAGTGAGTTAATCTCTGCCTTCAGCTCAGGTCATGATCTCAGGGTCCTGGGACCAAGCCCTGCATCAGGCTCTCTGCTCAGCAGGGAGCCTTCTCCTTCCTCTTTCTGCCTGCCTCTTTGCCTACTTGTGATCTCTGTCAAATAAATAAATAAAATATATATATAAAAAAAGGAAATTAAAAAAAATTTTGTTTTCTTTCACTATGACACAAACTCCACAAAAGCGGTTATTTTTGTCTCTTTTTGTACACTGTGGGATCTGCAGTACTTAGAATAGGGCCTAGCACTGAGTAGGTGTTCAAAAAGTATTTACAAAGGGGTACCTGCGTGGCTCACTGGGACCTTCGGCTCAGGTCATGATCTCAGGGTCCTGTGATGGAGTTCTACATTGGGCTTTCTGCTCAGCAGGGAGCCTGCTTCCCTCTCTCTCTGCCTACTTGTGATCTCTGTCAAATAAATAAACAAAATCTTAAAAAAAAAAAAAAGTATTTACAGAGTAAGTGAAGTCCTGACTTCATCACCTTATACGGTTACAGGGTCCATACTTCTCCTTCCTCAGAGTTTGATGGATTTCATGTTTCTGCCTCAGCTTTCCATGAGGACTTTCTGCAGAGAGCTGAAAGCCCAGCAGATGGGTGTGTCTCTATCTAGTGACAAGGGAAGAGGATATGTGGTACTAACCACCATTTACCCCGTGCCAGGCCTTTCTAATCACCAGAGGAGTAAACAATCCTAGAGAAGCTTTATGAGGAGTTCAAAAGGTAGGGAACTGAGATGAAGCTAAAGCTGAGAGAACCTAGTATAAATTCAGCAGCGTCTGGGTGAAGCACATAGTATAATACTAAATGTAATTTATGTATCTGTGTAAATTTATCAAATAATAATTATTGTAGCTCTCTAATTTATTGAATACCTGATCTGTTCTAGCACTCTATTATACATTGCATTACACACTGTGTGGGTTTGTTTTCACAATATCTCTATTTTACGAAGCAACAAGGCTCAATGAGCTTATGTATTTATACGAAGCAAGGAGGCTCAATGAGCTTATGTAACTTACTTGGGCAATGATTTATACATTCTCTGAATAGAAAGCATAGACTAGCCCTGTCCTGCAGAATAGAATAGTGGTTAAATACAGGGCTTTGAGCAAAAATAGCCTTGTTGACTTAGTTTTTGCCACCTCTTGTTGTGGGACCTTCAGCAAATTGCTTAAATAAGCTCCAATGTCCTCACCTGCTAAATGGTGATAACAGTTGTTATCTCCCAGGGTTGAGGGAAGGATTAAATGAGATAGCACAAAAAGCGCTTAGCGTAGAGCTAGGCCCCGTAAAGCGCTGCACAAATGTGATTATGCCTGGGAAAGCGGAATATAGAAGGAAAAGTATCCAGCTCTAAAGTTTCCTTTCAGTGCTTTTCCTGCTTTTAGAAGCCTGCTCATAACTTCACCTCCGTTACTGAAATTTCCTCTGCCTTTGCTGGAACTGGTTCGTGAGAGGACCTCCCCATCTCACAACACATCCTCTGCTTTGTTATTTCCAAAAGCTTTGGTGCCAAGTTTGTTTTCTCCGGGGACAGAGACAGTTTCTGTGGCGTGGTATGCTGGGGGTTGTAGTCCGAAATTCCTCCATCTACCTCAAGAAGGCGACTGAGCCAAGAGCCAGAGAACTACAACTTCCAGAGTCCTCCGCGCCATCGGGACTCCATGAGTCTGCAGGGGGCTGCGAGAGCAGGAAGCATGTCGGTTACCTTGTCCCGCGCCTGCAGTGAGCGGCTAGATTCATGAAAAAGAACCTGGAACGGCCCTCCCCGGGGCTAAGTTGGTATCAGTACATGTCGTGGGGCCAGAGAAGATAGAGGCAGGTATTCCAGGGATGTAGCTATTCTGCAAATCTGAGGTGTGAATTGGTTCCCTGTGTTCAGTGTCTTGAGCTGGAGCATCTGCCCGGCTAACAGCCTTTGCCTTAGACATGTCTACTAACTTTTCCTTCCCTAGGACTCGGCTTCGGGAAGGGCTGTGGGCAAGCGTTTGAGGACTGTCCCTCTTCTCCCGGGCCGACGCGGGATATCCCGGAGACCCCGGAGAGGCTGCCACTCTGATGTCTGGAGAAACAGGCCCTAAGCCCAGGCTGGCTATGAAGAGTGACTCCTCGACCCCTGCAGCCCCCCTTAAGGGTCTCGGGGCGCCTCTCAGGAGCAGCGAGCCTGTACACGTCGCCCCGCCTCCGTCGACAGCCGTGGTTCTGCTAGAGGAGGCTGCAGACCTCTTGGTGGTGCACCTGGACTTCCGGGCGGCACTGCAGACCTGCGAACGCGCCTGGCGGAGCTTGGCCAAAGATGATGCGGGCACGTACGTGCTGGGCTCCGTTCATTTCCGGGTGATCTTGGGGACGGACTCAAGATTTGGGGAGTTCTGTCATTCCACATTGCTCATAAGGAGCCCTCTCTGATAAGCTGGTGTGCCCATTCTACAGAGGAGGAAGCTGAGGCACTGCCAATGAGGAGGAAGCTGTCAAGTCGGGTAACAGCTTAGTGAAAACCCATAGCCAATTCTTTTCTCCCTATTCCGGTGTAGAGTGGCATGATGGGAAGATAGAATGTCTACTAAGACATTCTAACCCTAATTATTTTGGTAAGCAGGATCAGTAAGCAGGTGGTGGAAGTCCTCTCCTAGGTACAGTCTTCTCCCCCAGGTTGTTCACTTCTGATCTTGGTTGATGAATGGAAGTGGAGTTCACAGCAGGAGTAGTGTTCTGGGACTGTTGAAGGACTGGATTAAAGTATCAATCTGATGAAAACCTTGGTCCTGCATTGCTCTTTCTAATGCTGTTAGCCTCTTCGGGAAGTTGAGGGAATCATTTCTCTGTGGATAGTAATGTTGATTATGGCTACACTTTAGGGAGGTGGGTTGAATAGTCAAAGCTGACCCCAGAGAAGGATTAACTAGGGAGCCCTGGCTGTGTTTTAGGGGGTTGAGTAGGGCTTGTGGCAGTAAATGCTAGAGGCTGTGATTTGGGGTTCCTGGAGGTACCTCACTTGGTGGTGCTAATAGGCCAGTTGTGAAGTTCCTATACCTACACTCAGGCAGAAACCTTGCTCAATCCCCACTTCTTCACTGAAGCAAACTCTTAGCTCCAGCTCTTTCCACCCACACACCTGTGCTGCATTTCACCTGGGTACAAAGATGTGTGATAGGCAGCAGTTGAGTTGTCTCCAGATTTATAGGAACTTTGAACTCCTGGGGGAAAGGGCAGTTTTCTCTCTGTTGGGGCTAGTAAGACCAGTTGTAATTTGAGCTCCACTTAAATACTAATGGGGAGGATAGAGGTGATGGCTACTGAGTTGGGAACTGTATGGGGGGAATGGTCCCAGGGTGGTAGTGGGAATGGAAACAGGGGAACCATCCATCTTTCTTCCTTTGAGAGTGTGTGAGAGCAGGGGGAGTGGCAGAGGGAGAGGAAAAAATCTCCAGCAGAGTCTACACTGAGCCGAAGCATGGAGCCCGGTGCAGGGCTTGATCCCACAACCCCAAGATCATGACCTGAGCAGAAACCAAGAGTCACCTGTTAACTGACTGAGCCACCCAGGCACCCCTGGAGGGGAACCACTTCTAAACCTGAATTGGTTTTTCTGCTGACAGTTCCTTGGAGGTGAAATGCTCCCTGTGTGTTGTGGGGATCCAGGCCCTGGCAGAAATGAATCGGTGGCAGGAAGTCCTGTCCTGGGTTCTTCAGTATTACCAGGTCCCTGAAAAGCTACCTCCCAAAGTCCTGGAACTATGGTAAGTCCTTGTTCTGTTTCACTGGGTCAGTTCAGAAACAAGAGGATTTTCATGTCCTTTTTTGAATCAGTGCCCAGTATCTTCTCTTTACCCCTTCCCTACCCTTTCCCTCTATATCTAACTCTTTCCCTGGTTTTAAAAATTTTTTTAATTAAAAAAAAATTTTTTTTTTAAACCTAGCTATAAAGGATGAGGAAGAGAGAATTTAGGAGTTGGGTAGAGGAAAAGAGGAGGAGGGGGACAGTGGGAATAGGAGATGTGAAGTGGGATGATAGAAGTGGAGTCCTAGCTGACAGAGCTTCTTGCTACTTCCCAAGAATTCCTAATTCTTATCAATATTAGTATCCCATAGGGAAGGCCCAGAGGACACAGGGGAAGGATTGGGTGGGAGAGGGTGGTAGTAATGAGAGGTAAACCGACCATGGAGCACTGACTGTTCCTTTTTTGAAATTGGATTATTTGGGTTTGCAGTGTTCTTTTATACAGCAAAATGCAAGAGCCTGGAGCTGTGCTGGAAGTGGTCAGTGCCTGGCTGCAAGACCTTGACAATCAGGGCCTTCCAGAATACAGAGCTTTGGCAGAACTTCACCTGTACCGAGTGCTGCTGCCTCTGGGCTGCTTGTCGGAGGCTGAGGAGCTAGTGGTGGGTTGTGCAGCCTTCAGTGAGGAAGAGCGGCTGGACTTACTCCAGGCCATTAGTAAGGCAAGGCAACAGCAGAAACACCAACACTCGGGCACTGAGGAGGCCCAGAAGCTAAACCAGGAAGGTAGGACATTATTCTTTGGTGGCCTCTGTCAAGTGGAGTTGTGGGCTCTCCCTTATACTTCGGGATTATCATGACATTCCTGGGAGCTTGGGAGCAATTATTTGTATGAGTAATTCCCAAATCACAGAATAGGAAACCTGTTGATTGGATTAGAAAGCGAAGCCCTGGGCGCCTGGGTGGCTCAGTGGGTTAAGCCGCTGCCTTCGGCTCAGGTCATGATCTCGGGGTCCTGGGATCGAGTTCCGCATCAGGCTCTCTGCTCAGCAGGAGCCTGCTTCCTCCCCTCTCTCTCTCTGCCTGCCTCTCTGCCTACTCATGATATCTCTCTGTCAAATAAATAAATAAAATCTTTAAAAAAAATAAATAAAAAGCGAAGCCCTGTCTGTAGTTGGCGGTGGAAGGAGAATCTCTGGGAGGTGTGGCTGAATCTCAGAACCATAATTCTGGTCTCTTTGAAAGCCAACTTCTCCTTCGGGTCCTGTCACTAGATCTCTTGTCTCGATCATGCTGGTCTGAGTGGGATGTTATTCCTTCTTTAAAGGCTGGCCCAAACACTGAGGTATGCTGGGGGATAGCAAAAAAAAAAAAAAAAAAAAAAAAAAAAAAAGCTGACACAGTAACTTGGTAACTTGACTTAGATAAAAATTACTTATCTTCAGCTTGGGCCCCACCACCCAACCTCCTGTCTGCCTTTACTTCCTAAATCTCCTGGGTATGTTCTTCAGTGATTGATGTTGCCTTTTAAGGGGCAGCCCATCTCTGCCCATTGGAATGCAGTTTCACACAATGGCTTTTTAGGGAAACCATTTTAAACCCAACATCATACACCTGACTTTTATCCTACATGGGATGCCTACATAGGGGTGGGTGTGGGGGTTATTTTGTTGTAAAGGATTTTAAAGGTCCTCTACTTCAGACCCTTCCTCTGGTCTTTGAATTTTTTCCATCCTCTTTTCCTCAAGTGATCCTATAGTCTATGCAAGGATAGAAAATTTACTATCTCCAGTAGCATCTCATTCCATGTATGGGCAGTTCTGTAGAGAAGTTCTTCCTGAAATTTAAGTTTTTTTCTTGGTAGTTTTTAGCCACTGTTCTTTGATTTTTCTCTTGGTGTGTACAGAATAGGCCTGATCTTTTTTTTTTTTTTTTTTAATTTGTGTGAGAGAGAGAAAGAATGAGTGAGCACAAGCAGGGAGAGGAGCAGGCAGAGGGAGAACCAGGCTCCCCGCTGAACTGGGAGCCCCATGTGGGACTCAGTCCCAGGACCCTGGGATCATAACCTGAGCCAAGGGCAGCCGCTTAACCAACTGAACCACCCAGGTGGCTCCTGAGCAACCCAGGTTGATCCTTTTTTTTTTTTAATGAAAGTTCTTTAACTATAATCCTGTTCTCCAAAGTGTCTTTTCTTTGTGTGCTACAGAGCATGAACCTGCTGATGTAGAATCCTTTCTTTGAAAACAGGTTATTGGCTTCAGGAATTTCCTGTGGCTACCAAAGCCCTCTGCCCCTCCATCTCCTAAGGAGGAAAGGATGGGGAAAAGGTTTGATGGCAAGTTCAGAGTGTTCTGTCAGGACTTGGCACCACTTGTATTTTAGTTGGTGGTGTTCATATTTACAACCTGAGTTTTGAATTCTTCACTATATATATTAAGTGCCTCTCTGTTTCCTGCATTAATGTGATAATCAAGAACTACTGCTCTTTGTAACTCTCAGTACATATCTTAGGCCAAAATATAAAGAATGCTATAAAATAATATTTAAAAAATACACCAGATATGCCAGGTTTACCTAGCTGAGTAGATGCTGTCTCTTAAAACTATCTTCTAAGGAGATGACATTCTAGTGATGTAGTCTGTCCTTAAAATATTTTTGGAGCTTTTGGAATCTTTTTTAGAACCACTTAATGAACTACAGGAGTGAACTAGTGTTGTTACCTTTTGTCAGCTTTCATAATCTTGCTCAAAGCTCAGAGTGGGGGAAGCTGTTTCTCGTGGAGTTACCTGCAGGTATGCGCTGTCTCCCTGACCAGGCTCCTTCTCCCACAAGTTCCTGTCACTAATGATGTTGCTTCGCCGGCTTTGGGATTCTGCAGTGAGCCACTTCTTCTCCATGCCCTTCAAAAAGAGCCTCTTGGCTGCCTTGATCCTCTGCCTCTTGGTGGTAAGGTTTGATCCAGGTGAGTAATGAAGCCTGTCGTCTTTCCTGCCCTTCCTGGGGAAGGGACTGTTGAATAGGGGCTGGGCCTGTGAGAGCCCTCCTGGGGATGGAGGCATCTCCTGTCCACTTCTCCCTGAGTCTCTTCCATAAGAAGGGACTGTTGGACACCAGCAAGAGCCAGCTCAGCCCACCCAGAAGAGAATAGCCCTGAAGTCCATGAGAGCAGTCTGGAGGAAATTCACTCTATTCCGTTGACCCTTGAACACTGACTTTGAGTCATTGTCATCTACTTTATCGGGAGGGTGAACTCTGACTAGAATGTGAAAATTTAAAAAAAAATTATTTTTCCTCATCATAATACCTAAAAAAAAATTGTGGTAAATCATAATTGAAATACATGTACATTTTAGAAAATGTAGAAAATAGAGAAAAGCATAAAGAAGAAAACAGAAATCACCTATGAAGTTTGTTATTGTAATAGTTATACTTTCAGTCTTTTTCTATATGGATACAGATGCAATTTTGCATGTTATAAATATCTTTTTTTTTTTTTAAGATTTTGTTTATTTGTCAGAGAGAGAGAGTATACACAAGCAGGCAGAGAGGCAGGCAGAGAGAGAGGAGGAAGCAGGCTCCTTGCCAAGCGGGACTCGATCCCAGGACCAAAGGATCATGACCTGAGCCGAAGGCAGCGGCCCAACCACTGAGCCACCCAGGTGTCCCATGTTATAAATATCTTTTAAAACATGGCTTTAGGTGGCTAAATAATATTCCAATCTGCAGAAACTTCTGTGATTGATTAATAACCCCCTATTGTTGAACATTTTGATTATTTCTTACTCCGTTTTCTGCAGAGCTATGAAGTAGACATGAGTTCCCTAAGTGCTATTTGGGAACAACCCTTGTTATTTCCTGAGAATTAATTCCTCGAAATTAAGTGCTGGACCAAAGATTAAGAGCTCACCCTTTTAGATTTTTATGTTTGTGTGTTACTCTATGTGAGTTACAATATAATCTTTACTCTTCTCATGAATTTAGACTTAGAATAGAATTATATAACTTTGAAAACTGCAGGAAAAACTGGAAACACTTATTCTAGTCCCTTCCTCCTTTTTTTCATTCTTTTTTTGATCGAGAAACCCAAGAAGAGAAAAAAGTAACTAGCCCACGGTCACACAAATAATTTGTCTATTTTTAAAACTGCCAGTTCTTGGGACGCCTAGGTGGCTCAGTTGGTCAAGCATCAGACTCTCGGTTTCAGCTCAGGTCATGATCTCAGAGTTGTAGGATCCAGCCCCACATGGAGCTCACTTGCGAGCATATGTGCATACATGTTCTCCCTCTCTCAAATAAATAAACAAATCTTTAAAACAAAACCTGCCAGTTCTTGATTTAATCTTTAGGTCTTCCCCATTTTCCCCATTCCCCTTCCTCTTATTTAGTGAGCTTTTTTTTTGCATAGCTCAGAGTTGTCCTTTTCACTTTGCTGAACACTGAGCAGAAATTTTCTCTGAATAGCTCTGTTTGCTTAAGGAAAGCGTCACTTGTAGTTCTCAGGAAAGCTAAGGATAGTTTGTGTTCATTCCTGTTCACTTGCAGACTTCTACTTTGTTCCACAGAGACTTGATAAAAATTTAGATTTTTTTTTTCCAGTGGTTCTTGTAAGTCCTGCTCTTCTGAGTGGGAACAGCAAAGGGTAATTTGAGTATGCGGCTTGCCCAGCTGCTTGGAGCCTAACCATGCTCTGGACTGGAGCTGCTGACCCCCAGTGGCAGATTTAACTCATTGCAGTGGTGGTTCTGTGGGAGAGGAGAGCCCGTGATTCGGCAGCAGCTAGAACTCTGAAGGAAGGATATAAAAAGAGTAGACTGTCGGTAATTTTCCTTAAAAATAACATTTTTCTTTTTAAGAAAGAAAAAAAATCAGTTAAAAAATCGGTAATAAGGAAAAACTAACCAATCAACTCAGCCCTAATTCTAAAGAGGTAGATTGTACTTTATTTTTAATATAATTAACTTAGGATAAAAATACAAAATACTGTCACTTGACTGCAGGTTGAGAAGGTATGAAAAAGAATGTAGTGAAGTCTCTTCTCAAATTTATCTTCCCAGAGGCAGCCACCATTATCAGTTTGTTTGTGTATGTATCAGAAAGCTAGGCTAAAATATGTTTTCTTATTCTTAGCAAACTTAAGGTCACTGTAATCCAAGTGAAGAAAATATATCCCAGAGAATATATCCTAGAGAAAGTGAAGGTTTTCTTTATTGTTGGGAAGGGAAGGAAGAGCAAATAACATTAAGCATCAACATATGCTTTAAAAAAATAACCCGTACTTCCATTTCCAAGGGATGGGACTTGAGGCTGAGGGGAAGAAGAGGGGAGTAAAGGCAGGCATACTGACAACAATCTTCCTTCTTCCTGCAGCTTCTCCTTCTTCTTTGCCCTGCCTCTACAAGCTGGCTCAGCTCTTCCATCGGATCCAAGAGGCCATGTTTTCTCTCTACCGGCTTCCTATCCACGATTGAGTGACTTTTCCCATTCCACTCAACCTCTATACTCCCCAGGTCTGCCATGACAGAAGCAGAGTAACTCATCCATGGTGGCCCTCCTATTGCTGGCTGTGGCCCCACAGGGGTGGGGCCAGCCCCAATTCTAGAAAGAGTTGATCCAGTCTGGTGAACTATGTTTTGCTGCCCGAGTGTTCTCCCCTTTGCACCCTAGTTTGGCTGGTGTTGGGTAGGTAATGCGGGAACAAAGTAGGGCCAGGGAGCACGAGTCTTCTGGAATAATACTCCCTTATACCAAAGGCCCCTTCTAAAGGAGGGGTTTGGGAAAGGAGAGTATATCCATGAAATATTCCATCTTCTTGGTAAAAGCAAAGGATTGGTTTTTTAGGTCAGAGTGTAAGGAAGCTGGAAGTTCAGAAAACTCTGATGGAATGACCCTTGGCCTTTCACTTGTGTGGAAAACTTAACCTCTGAAAATTGTCTCACAGGTCAGGCCCTTAGTTAGGCAGAGTGAAGATCTGAGAGGGCCACTTATTTCTCTTCTCTGCTCTTCTCCACCAGATCTGTGGAGAGGAGCATAGAGAAGTTATTTATCAATATACCATTCCTGTGGTTTCACAGTAGGCTTGAAGCTGCTTGGGTCCTCTCTTTTCATACCAGGACGTGGCTTTCAGAACCACCCAGGTAACTGCTGAAAGCAAAGTAAGGCTGCTCCGCTCTTCTCACTGGGTAAAGTGATCTTGTTTGGTGCTTCTTGGGCTTCAGCTCAATTTTCCAGGTTGTCAGTGGCCAAGTCCTGCTCTATTACACACTCAGTATTCCTGTGTTCTCTTTCTTCCTTTTAGTTCCTTCTTCCTGCTCTGCAATGGTATTTTTATACTTTGTTTGATGGCTGTCTAACCAGGTTCTGCCTACCCCCTTGGTATATACCGTTGCTGGTTCCTCTCCCCGCTTTCTGTGTCCTGTTGTTCTAGTTATAGTCTATTCTTTGTATAATATGCAAATTTTTCTGCTTGTGTGGCCTTGAAAAGTAGGTCAGCCTTAGAGGCTGATGAGCTGAAAATGGAACTGGGTAATCAGGTGAGCTGGAAGGGATGTATGGAGGGAGTTGGCCAGAGGGGAGATATGGGTTTTGAAGGCAATGAACAATCCATTGTTAGGAGGAGGAGGACACATTGGGGCCATAGCGTTTGGGTATTTGAAATGTTTCAGCGTTTTCTGTCACCAGCCACAAGAATCTTACAAGTTTCCGTGCAAATAAATGTAAAACACTACTATGCTGTCGGAATTGTAAAAGGATTCCAGCAGGGGCTAGCCTTTTTTGAGGCTGAAGGCCAAGCAAACTGCCCCCTGCTGGGTCTTCAGGCGTTGTTGATGCCAGGAATAGAGGAGATGCTTAGTAGTTTCCGAGAGGCTGGTTTTCAGGCCTTCCAACTCAACAGTTTGTCTTTAGTAAAGCGGGTGGGAAAAATAAAACCCAAACGCCTTTGGGAGGTGAATCCCTAGGGCGTAGTCCACCTCTGTAGGAAACAAATCTGTATTTTTACATACGGACTTTTTTTTTTTTTTTTAAAGATTTATTTATTTATTTGACAGACAGAGATCACAAGTAGGCAGAGAGGCAGACAGAGAGAGAGGAGGAAGCAGGCTCCCTGCTGAGCAGAGAGCCCAACGTGGGGCTCGATCCCAGGACCCTGGGATCATGACCTGAGCCGAAAGCAGAGGCTTTAACCTACTGAGCCACCATACATACAGACTTTTAAGTAGAGTTAAGAACCCTGAGAAGAGGAAAAGAGACAGGTAAGCCTTGAGATCTGTTGGAATGATTTCTCAAAATGAAAATCTGGTCCCTTTCTCTACCCTAGAAAAAACTCTTTAATGACTTTGCATGCCTCACATGGCATTTCTTCTTAAATTCTTCATGGAATTTAAGGCCCCTTAGGTACTGGTTTCAGCTAATCCCTCCACTTTTATGTGGGGCCTCTGTTGCTTACGCACGCTGCCCTCGGCCCAGCCAGTCATGGTTTTCTGAACATTTCATGTTCCTTCACACTGCTGTATCTTTAGCACCTGCTGTTCCTTTTGGAAGGCCCAGCTCCCACTTTTTGCCTGGTTAGCTCCTCAAATTTCCAGACTTACTCAAGGGTTACTTTTGGGAATCCTCTCCTGATGTCTACTTCCACCTTTTTATGTTAGTGACCCCATAGCCTTATAATTGCAAAGTCCTTTGTTACCTCCAGTAACTGTGAGCTCTTTGATGCTGGGGAATGTGGCTTGTTGCAGGGTTTAAGAATCAGTTTGGATCCCTGCTCTACAACGTATGTGACTGTTGGAAAGTGACCTATCCTTTCTCAGCCTCACTGTCCTCATCTGTTAGTTATTATTTCATAGGGACTTCTGGGCCTAGCCAAGCACATAGGAAATATGAAGCTATCAGAGGTGTTTAAATTAATGAATTGCTATAGCTGTCAGGACAAAAGGTCCATGTGCTTTTGGTATATTTTGTATTGTGAAAAGTCTGAGTAAAAAGACCTGACTATACCCAACTCCTTTTTCTGTCTGTCCCGTGAAGTTCTTCCATATTCAGCTTCTAGGCCTCTAGGTTCTCTGTGTGATGTTCGTCTTGAACTCTGCCATATTGTCTGGCAACCAGCCCCAGCTACCTTCCTAGTCAGTCAAGGAACTCAGAACCAGAACTGCTCTGATAACTTTGATATTTTCTAAGAATGGAGGCTGGTATTCATATCAGTCTTCAGGTCTGACTTTAATGAGGTCAGAAATGAAGGGAGGGCTTCCTTGTTACACTTAGACCTGTGCTGTCCAACATGGTAGCCATTAGCCACAGGTGGATTTTGAGCACTTGAAATGTGGCTGGTACAAATTGAGCTGTTCTGTGAATGTAAAATACTCACTGGATTTTGAAGATATAGGACTATAAAAATGGAAACTCAATAATTTTTATATTGATTGCATGTTGAAATGATAGTATTTTGGGTATGTTGGGTTAAATAAAATCTATTAAAATTAATTTCAGCTGTTTCTACTTTTTTGTGGGGTTGCTAGAATGCTTAAAATGATATAAATATATGACTCACTTTTTATTTCTTTCAGGCAATGCTATTGAACACACAGTATACATCAAGTTCAGAGGTGATAGCAATCAGCATTGTACGGTGGGATTTTGTAGGATGTTAGATCTGGGAAGATCATCTCTTACACACCCCATCTCCACCCACCCCCCCTTTTCTGTAAGTTAAGGAAATTGAGACCGAGAGAGGTGAAGTTATTTGCCCTGAGTCTCATAGCCTGAATAAGATAAAAGTCGCTGGACCCTCAAATCTGGTATTCCTTTCACTGTGCTATGATTCTGCTTCACTTGCCCTAAAATCAGTCACTCTCTAGCTTAAATTCAGTTAATATGCAAGTATGTCCAGAAGGGGTAACTTTAGGTGGAGTTAGTGGATTAGTTATACTAGGTTCTGAGAAAATACAACATAGAACAGATATTTTAAAATTTAGGGATGCTAAGGAGAGTAGCAATGGGTGATGGCGTTTTGTGGTCAGATAGGAAGCTAGGGAGGTTGGGGTGGTGGAGAGATGAAATTAAGCTATTGTGGGCAATCACAGGGGTGGAAGTGAATGGGCCAGTCAAGGGCATAGCTGTTCTGATTCTCGAAAGTGGCATTAAGGGACTGAGGAGGTATGTTATAGTTTCGGGCAGGGGATCTGCACTCTTGCTTGTATGTAGGCCATGTGGGCATGTAGATGATTTAAAAATCATACGGAAGTTTTATATATATGGTACAGAATTCAAAAGTTACCAAAGGAGGGGCGCCTGGGTGGCTCAGTGGGTTAAAGCCTCTGCCTTCGACTTGGATCATGATCCCAGAGTCCTGGGCTCGAGCCCCGCATCAGGCTTTCTGCTCTGCAGGGAGCCTGCTTCCTCCTCTCTCTCTCTGTGTGCCTCTCTGCCTACTTGTAATCTCTGCCTGTCAAATAAATAAATAAAATCATAAGAAAAAAAAAAAAAGGAAAAAGAAAAGTTACCAAAGGATATTCATGGAAAAGAATTCTCTCTCTCTCTCTCTCTCTTTTTTTCCCCACTTTCAGTTTCCTGCCCAGAGTCCACCACAGTCATTTAATTAATCTTGGATGATTGTTTCTCATCAGCTTATGTAGAGCTGCCTCATTTTTACCAGGTATTCGGCATTCCATTGTGTGATAGGATCGCAGTGTAGAAAAAACCCCCACACTTTCCCTTTTTAGGCAATAGCACCTTCTCCTAAGCTGAGAAACAGAGCAACTCTAACTTTGAGATTAACTGGTATTGGTCCTACCTCTTTACGGTCACTTGCTAGCAAACATGGAGCAGTCTGTCCAGCTTGTCTGGTAATTACCACAGCCATGGTGGACAGATAAGACCAGGCCCTTGCTTACACTGGACAATCAATTTTTCTGAATCTGGACTGGCACTCAAGCAGCCTCTGCCATCTGCTGGAAGGAGCCAGAGGAAATGGCAGAAAGAGAAAGGCTTGATATAAGTTGCAAATAGGCACCTATTCATTACCTTGCCTTCTTTCACTTCTTGCATGGAGGTGTCCCAGGGGCAATGGAGTTCGATCTCTGGCATGCACAGGGGAGGCCTGTTGTAATTCTGTTAATTTTACTCTGGCTGAGGCAACCTCCTTGCCATAGCACACCTTTGGAATTTAATACGTGAGGTGTTCACTAGAACAAAGTAGGGCCCTTTTGCTTTCCTCCCTCTGGAAACTTCAGTTTTTTTTTTTTTTTTTTTTAAAGATTTTATTTATTTATTTGACAGAGAGATCACAAGTAGGTAGAGAGGCAGGCAGAGAGAGAGAGAGGAGGAAACAGACTCCCTGCTGAGCAGAGAGCCCGATGCGGGACTCGATCCCAGGACCCTGAGATCATGACCTGAGCCGAAGGCAGCGGCTTAACCCACTGAGCCACCCAGGCGCCCTGGAAACTTCAGTTTTATGGACTGGTAGGAAGTGAGGTTAAAGGCAATGTGCACAATTCCATAAGCAGCCTATGAAATCCCTCTCTCTGCCATTTCTCCAATGATAAAGTAGGGATCCAGATATTGTTTGCTGGCCTCTAGGCCTCCAGGCCTCCTGGTAGAACAATGACTATTTTTCTTGTGTTAAAGAAATGCATATATATTTTGGAAAATATTAATAATTGCATAGAAGCAAATATGGGGCTCAGGATCCCACTACTCAGAGATAACCACTGCTAATGCTGATTGATTTTCTTTCAGTTCTTTTTTAAAAAATACTTTCTTTATTTGTCAGAGAGAGAGAGAGCAAGGACAAGGAGGAGCAGGCAGAGGGAGAAGGAGGCTCCCTGCTGAGCCAGGAGCCCAATGCAGGATTCCATCCCGGGATCCTGAGACCATTTCTTGAGCCAAAGGCAACTGAGCCACCTAGGCACCCTTCAGGTTTTTTTGTTCTTTGTTTTTTGTGTGTGTGTGTGTGTGTTTTTTTTTTAAGCATCTAACCTTTTTGGTAGACCAGGTGCTTCAAAAGCTGTGAAAAAAATGTAAATTTTCAGACAGAATGGTTTGTCTGAAACTGGGATTAACTGGCTCAGCTGGGTACCTTCTACTAAAGAGAGTAGAAATGATCTAGGAAAGGTCAGGCTGAGAGAGAAGACGCCGTGCTCCCCAATTGTTGTGTGGTGGCTAAATAGCTTCAGGTATAATGGAACAGTGAAATGTCCACTAAGGCCCACTTTCAACAACACAGCCAGATCCCAATAGGTGGGGTGGGATTTTATTATCTACTTCTAATTTTCATACTGACTCAAGCTCATACTTAACACAATTTCCAAGCTCCTATTTCTTTGAAACTTTTAACATCCCCTTGTCCCTATTATACTCTCTGAGGTAGGGACTAACACGAACAAGATTTGGAGATTTGGTTGAAAAACAAAAGGATTTTTGTAGAAGTATGTCAGTATAGAAAAAAGTCACTGCATTTTATTTTTTAAAACAATTTATTGGTTTTTTAAAAAGATTTTATTTATTTGAGAGAGATAGAGCACCAGCTGGGGGAAGAGCAGAGGGAGAGGAAGAAGCAGACTCCTCGATGAGCAGGAAGCTGGATGTGGGACTTGATCCTAGGACCCTGGGATTATGACCTGAGTATTCCCAAAACTTATTGTTTTGTTCTTTAACTATTTTATTTTATTTTTAAAGATTTTATTTATTTATTTGACAGAGAGAGATCACAAGTAGGCAGAGAGCCAGGCAGAGAGAGAGGGGGAAGCAGGCTCTTTGCTAAGCAGAGGGCCAGATATGGGACTCGATCCCAGGACCCTGAGATCATGACCTGAGCTGAAGGCAGAGGCTTATCCCACTGAGCCATCCAGGCGCCCCTGTTCTTTAACTATTTTAGAAGCCCATATCTTGTCTCTCTAACAAGCCTTTGGTATGAGACAGGGACCACATCTTCTAATAATAATAGCCAACATTCGCAAGATACTTCTATGTACCAGGCACCATTCTAAGCACTTATGTTAGCTAATTCAACCTTCTAATAAGCCAATGAAGCAGGTATTATCTCTGTTTTAGATAGATAATAAACAGATACAGGGAGGTTAAGTAACTTGCCCAGTTGTCCCATAGCTAGTAAGTGGTAAAGCTAGGATCTGAACCTAGGCAGACGGACACCAGAGTTCATGTTCTTATATCCTCTATAACAAATAGAATGAGGGCATGCAGGTAATAGGCCATGTAATAAAGATTTTTTGAATAAACTTGGATTTGGTTTTGAGAATTAGAGGAAGGGAGAAATAGCAGCAGTAAAGAGGGTGAGCAGAAAGGCAAGCATCAGGGTTGAAGGGCGGAGGTGGAGTTAGAAAGAGAAGAAAGGACACAGGGCTTTGGCACCTGTTTTACAGTATCATTGCTCAGCTCACTGCAGAGGGAAAGAATACAAGGTATTCCTTCTCAGGTGTACCAGTAATGACAAAGACAGCCTGGCAGGTGTCCTTCAGTGCAGATATAAATACAAGCTTGTGGTTCTATCAGATGACTTAGATGGATAAGCCAGGCACTTGGTTACCAATAGACTGAGCTGGATCCCAAGGAAGGGGCTACTTTCTCTGAAAGAAAGCTACTCTGTGTCTTTGATCCCTTTCAAAGTGTTGTCTGAGAGTTTTGCTCACCCTTCCTAATCCCTTGTCAAGCTGGAATGCTGCTAAAATTGGCTTGTTACCCTAAAACAGTCACCCTACCCACTCTAGATCTCCCTAAGCATTTGGTCTCTTGACTGGATGGCGGCCTCCTCCCAGCAGGTACCTACTGCTCTGGAACATTCTGAAGATCCTACCCCCTTCCCTCTTGTGTAATCATTACTGTTCTGTCCTGTTTGTGGATTTCATGGTCTCCTAGGTGACAGCGTTAGTGTCTCAGAGGCACTAAGGACAATGGTTAAAGGGTATGTCCCATTACTCTTTCCAAGAAGCACAGAAATTTTGCAAAGCTTTTTTTTTTTTTTTTTTTTTTTTTTTTAAAGAAATCAGGCTTAAACCCAAGGGGATGATTTTGCTGTAAAAGTGAGAGGCAATGTGGGATGGTGTTTGAGAGTGTGGGCCCTGGGACCCCAATACCTTAGTTCATATCTTGGTTTCCCAACTTTCACCCTGGGTGAACTATCTTTCCTGTGCCTTACTTTCTTCATCTGCAAAATGAGGATAAAATTGTATTTACTTCATAGGTTTGTTGTGAAGATTAAATGGTGCCAACATGTAAAAAGTTCATGGCATATAGTGAGCAGGTGTTATTTATTCTTACCATTGACATTAATTAAGTGTGAGATGTGGGAGGGGAGAGTCAGTAATGTTGGAGCATCCATTTACTCATAGTTTTAGATCATTCATTATCATCAGACTGCGAAACACAATAGCCTTCCCCAATTCCTGGTTCTCAGCTCGGAACTGGGCTTTGCAGGAGACTAACTACTTAAGGAAATGCCAAGCCTTTTTTATATATTTATTTAAGAACGTATTTGTTTTTCTGAATATGCAGCACAATCAAATATAATTTTTAAAAAAGTATGAAGAGGTAGTGTGAAGAACCTTCCATTCCTGTCTATTATCCAGCAAGTTCCTTCCTCTCCCAACTACTGGCCACTGCTATTAATTTTTTAATTTCTTCTTCTAGAATTTCTTTGTGCATACATTAAAAAAATGGATATAGATCCTATTTTTTCTTTTTATAAAAACACAGTTGTAGTATGTTACATACACTGTTTTATTCCTTTTTTATTTTTTCAAAGAATTTTAGTATGATTTTGAGGGAGATAAAGGAAAATATGTTAGTATAATGTGAACTTTTGGAAATAGGTATAGGCTGGTTTTGGTTCTGGCTCTGATACTAACTTGCTCTATAACTGCAAAAATCACTTAATCTTGATCACAATATTCTCACTTCAAAGGTAGTGATAAAAATTACCTGCCTTATAATATTCTGTGTCAAGTGAGCAAAAGTCTACAAAAACCTTGAAAAATATTCAGTGATATAGGTGGGGTAGAGTTTTGAAAACACTACATAATATTTAATATTACAAAATAGGATGGTTAAGTCTTTTTATTAAAATAGGTTGAAAATTTTTGAAATAGGGGCATCTGGGTGGCTCAGTCGGGTAAGCATTTGCCTTGGGCTTGGGTTATGATCTTGGCGTCCTGGTATTGAGTCCTATGTTGGGCTCCCTGCACAGCAGGGAGTCTTCTTCTCCCTCCCCTTGCTCTTGTGCTTCTGTTCTTGCTCTCTCTCTCCCTCTCAAATAAATACATAAAAAAAGAAAATAACTTGAGGGACGCCTGGGTGGCTCAGTTGGTTAAGCAGCTGCCTTCGGCTCAGGTCATGATCTCAGTGTCCTGGGATCGAGTCCCACATTGGATTCCTTGCTCAGCGGGGAGCCTGCTTCTCCCTCTGCCTCTGCCTGTGCTCGCTCTCTCCCCCTCTCTCTCTCTGATAAATAAATAAAATCTTTAAAAAAAAAAAAGAAAATAACTTGAAATAGATACATAGAATACAAAGGTTAAATAGAGGCTGACTTTTCATATAGGCCCATTTTGTTGAATTAAGTGAGAGTTAAATGATCCACTAGAGAACTGTGTATAGTTACATAGGGAAGTACAAATTAACACTTTCTCTTAACTATTTAATCAGGTAATAGGTAAAAATAAATAATATGCTCTCTGCCTTACCTTTACTTAGAAGGTTGGGGACTGGTGAGTGAGGAGGTAATAAGCGTTTGTGAGAGAATATTTTTCAAACTGGTACTATAGATAACATATTTATTTATTTATTTAAAAAGATTAAAAAAATTTATTTACTTGACAGAGATCACAAGGAGGCAGAGAGGCAGGCAGAGAAAGAGGAGTAAGCAGGCTCAGTGGCTTAACCCACTGAGCCACCCAGGTGCCCCCAAGATCTCATTTTTTATGGCTGAGTAATATTCCATTGCATATGTATGTATTTATGATGTATATATACCACATCTTTCATCATTCATCTAAGATGGATACTTGGATTGTTTTCATATCTTGGCTCTTATAAATGATACTGCAATAAACATGGGGTATGTATATCTTTTTCAAATTACTTATTTTTACTTGTTTGGGCAAATACCCAGTAGTGGAATTACTAGATCACATGGTAATTCTGTTTTTAATTTTTTGAGGATCCCCTATACTGTTTTCCATAGTGGCTGCACCAGTTTACATTCCCACCAACAGTGCCCAAGGGTTCCTTTTGTGAGAAAATATTTTGTTTGGCTAAAGACAAAGGCTGGGGATTTCTGGACCCATAGGGGATTAATCTAAATTATCTTTATAAAGAAGAACCCATGACAGGGAAAAAGGTACAGGTGGGTAAGGTTTTGGTGGATACTTGAGTTTTAAAAATGGATTCATGAGGCAATATTGCTAGGGTCGAAAGCCAAAAAATCAAATTGACTGATGTGAAAAATAGTTTGGGTCCTAACCTGGCTCTTCTGCTACATGGAATGGACTTTATTTTTAGGTTGTTTTAACAGTCCATGTTACTTATTATATTTTTAACATATCAAATACTTTCTAAGGGGCACCTGGGTGGCTCAGTGGGTTAAGCCTCTGCCTTTGGCTCAGGTCATGGTCTCAGAGTCCTGGGATGGAGTCCTGCATCGGGCTCTCTGCTCAGTGGGGAGCCTGCTTCCCGCCCCCTGCCCCCGCCTCTCTGCCTACTTGTGATATCTCTCTTTCTGTCAAATAAATAAATAAAATCTTAAAAAATACTTCCTACTTATTCAAACAACTTGGCTAAAAAATACCCATGAAGATTAAGTAGCCTAAATCTTTTCTGTGATATACATTCATATTTGTTTATCATAAGTATATGTCGACTACTTGGAGTTCTGCAGCTTTTTCATTTAATATTATCATCTACTCAGTTTCCAGCATTATCTACTTTCTTTCTATATGTGTTTGTTTCCTAGGGTGGCTGTCACAGATTATGACAAACTGGGTAGCTTAAAACAACAGAAATTTATTCTGTCACAGCTCTGGAGACCAGGAGTCCAAAATCAAGGTGTCTCTCTTTGATAGCTGTATGGGAGAATCCTTCCTTGCCTTTTTCAGATTTGAGTGGCTCCTCACATGGAGAGAGAGGAAAATGGTGGAGACTCCAGTAGGGGACCTTGGTTTTGTCTTGTCTCTGGGATTCAACTAGCTAGCTATCAAATCATTCTGAACACCTGTGAACTCAATGGGAGATCTAAGAGAATTGCTGTGATTCTACAAGTAGAAGAGGGATCATTTTCTTTAAAAATGACAAGATGATAAAACTCACCCCAGAAAAGAGAACAAAAGGCCATACTGACGGCCAGGGACCTATTCAATATGGATATAAGTAAGATGTCAGAATTAGAGTTCAGAATAATGATTTTAAAGATACTACCTGGGCTTGAAGAAAAGCATAGAAGACGCTAGAGAATCCCTTTTTGGAGAAATGAGTAACTCCTCATATTCACAGCTTTGGGGCAGCAAAACTCCCATCTCTACCTCCATCTTCTTTTGGCCTGCTGTGTTTCTATCTTCTTTTCTGATTCTTATAATGGAACTTGTCATTGAATTTAGGACCCACCCTAATCCTGATCACATCTTGATACATCTTAATTGCATCTAAAACGACTGATATCCCAAATAACAGTGTGAAGTTCTGAGTGGACATGTCTTTTGGGGACCACAATTCAACCCATTGCTGTACATTAGTAGTCATATAGTATTCTTTCCTATTTTTTTAAACAAGATTTTATTTGTTAACTTGAGAGAGAAAGAGAGAGAGCACTCGCACAAGCACAGAGGGAGCAGGAGAAGCAGACCCCCGCTGAGTAGGGAGCCCAATGCAGGACTCCATCCCAGGACTCTGGGAGCATGACCTGAGCTGAAGGCAGACATTTAACCAACTGAACCACGCAGGTGCCCCATATTCCTTCCTATTAATATGTTGGCCATTTCAGCTCTTTTTGATTTTTGCTAATATGAATAGCAGCTCTAAGTGGATGCATATGAAAAAGCCATGAAACAGTACTACTATTTTCCTTGTATATTATTTTCTTGGGATAATTTTCCATTGTCAATTTATAACAGCATTGGTGAGAAAAGGTTTCCAGCTCATTTAGCATACTGCCAGGGTGTGGTCTAGAGAGATTGGCTCACCTTGCAATACTCAGCAATAGTGAAAGAGCTGAACAAAAAACAAAAAAGGATACTTCAATGAATTGTTTCAGTGTCCAACAGGAGGCAAATACCTAACAGGTAAAGAGTTAACTATACACAGAATACCAAAGCCTCAGAAAGAAGAAGGTAATGACTTAACTGCCTTATCGTTCCTATGGTGCCACTTTATCCCACACATATCTGTTGATGCTCTTTTAGGGGCTGGCAGCTGAAGAAAGTGGTTACCTGATCTGTAACAGAACCTTAGATGCAATGAGGATAAGGGCTTCTGACAAAACTTGAATATCAAGGAGAAAGGATCTAAGCCACTGATTTGGGTATCACTGAGACCGGAATAATCGCTGTTGCTGAAAATTACTGACAAAACTTGAATATCAAGGAGAAAGGATCTAAGCCACTGATTTGGGTATCACTGAGACCGGAATAATCGCTGTTGCTGAAAATTACTGACAAAACTTGA